>NW_005871182.1:1687785-1888100 GCF_000147115.1 Myotis lucifugus
CATTGACCCTGCCTTGAGTGTGATAGGGGGTGGTGCCCCAACCCCCCAATCAGCCCTACCCTGAGTGTGACTGAGGGTGGCATTGCAACCTCCCAATCCACCCTGCTCTGTGCATGACAGGGGGCGGCGCCCCAACTCCCCAATCAGCCCTGCTCTGAGCCCGACCAGGGGCTGCACCTAGGGATTGGGCCTGCCCTCTGCCACCCAGGAGCAGGCCTAAGCCAGCAGGTCGTTATCTCCTGAGGGGTCCCAGACTGCGAGAGGGCACAGGCCGGGCTGAGGGACCCCCCCTTCCCCCCCGAGTGCACAAATTTTTGTGCACCGGGCCTCTAGTATAAATATATCTGTGTTATAAAGGAAAGGAGTAGGGTAATAGGAAAGAAAAATAACAGGAGTCATTATTTAGACTTGGGGGGAGTCAGGTCAGGGGGAACCTCTCTGAGAAAGTGGTATTTATGCCAAGACCTGAAGATGAATGGGAGTAGACAGCCAAAAGGAGAAGGAAAAGCATTTGATGCTGAGGGAACAGAGAGTGAAAATACCCCGGAGTGGGGAAGAATCTGTAACTTTAAGACCAGTGTGGCTGGAGCCCCATGAGGAGATGTCACCTCCGCCTGGAAGCCTTTCCTAATCTTGGATTATGGACCCTCCTTGGACTTGCATAGTCCCTAACACTTACACCTTATCAGAACACCACGCTGATTTCAATTCCCTGAGTATTTGGGTCTTTTTAACTAGACTGTGAATCATGCAGAATAAGACGGGGTCTATTCATCTCTGAATACCTAGCCTTGCACAGTTTTTGGCATGAAGTAGGTGCTCAATAAACGCTCATGGAATAAACGTTTGAATGAGTGAAATACAAATTGCTCCTTCTATAAAAGTCCCTGCACTCATGTGATCAGCCCACAAAGTTACTGATGTTACATGTACTGTGCAGAGAAAGTATTGCTCCTTTATTTTCCATAGCTGATCTGATCTTCCTCACAAGCCTCCCCTTCCCTTCTCAGTCCTGCCCTCCACCCACTAGAGATAGTGAGGGGGAAATACTATATGTATTTCACCCAATTTGAATTTTAGTTTTATCTGTTAGCAGCCTCTTTGTAGAGTTCATACTCTTTGGGTCAGTCAGTCTTTCAAATTTCTGACGCTTTCCCACCAGGGTGGGAGCCAGGTAAATAAAGAGGCTCTTCTGTACGCAACCAGAAGCTGTCCTACACCCCTGCCCCATAAACACTGTGAGTACTTTCATGTTGGAATGGAAGCTGTTTGAAGACGAGGACTGTATTCTATCAGGTACTCTGGGAAGTACTAAAAGTATGGGATGGATTCAACATTATTATGAATTATAACCAAGGGTGACAAGACCCATTCAAGAGAGCCAGCATTCTGTGACTAACTAGTAAAAAAAAGATTAAATAGCTGGTGACACACTTTTTCTTAGTATCATTTTTTTTACCTGTAAAAACTAAAAATATGGATAATATTCTTATTGGATTTACTTTACAAAATCAAAGTGAAACAGACATTTTGGGGAGAGAAGATGAAAGATCCAGAGAAGAAAGCATGACCACCATCCCAGCTCCCCCAATTCTGATCTGATTCATCCGCCCAACATTGTCTACCACTTCACCACAGTCCAAGATCCTACAGAGAGTCATGTCCCAATGACGTTCCCTGGAATCCTAGAACTTCCATGGTCTCCCGATCTTCCTCCTTTTCCAACCCTCTCCTCTCTGGTATTGTAATCTAAGGTAGTCTACTTTAACTTCTCCCTGCCTCAGCTTTCCTATCTGGAGATGCTCCCACCTCCCTCACTATTGCTGGTAGGCAGCTAAGTGAGCCTGACATGACAGAGGCAAGAGACTAGTGGCTCAGTTAATCCATGTCAGTTATTTCCAGGCTGGGAGGCCCACCTCCCTGCACCCAGACTGGCCACGATACATTGGATCCTGCCTCCAGCCTCTGCTCTGGATCTGGAGTGCCTCCCATTTGAGGCCTCTCCAGGAATCCTCCCCATCTTCCCAAGCCCAGGGCTGGTTTCCCTCCAGGAAACTAACTCAGAATCCTCAGGCCACATCCATCTCTTCCTTGCTGAATACTTATTGCATTGATCCTGAGCAGAAACATACATTTCAGGGCTTAATTCTCTTCCATTTGCTCCATGTGACTTGTTTCCTAGCTGTGAAACCCTTGAGGAGTGTGCCCCAGACATCCGAGTGCAGAGAAGCCAGGAGGGTGCCCAACCCCTCATGTTGGCTGATGGTCTTTGGATCCTCCTCTGTCCTGGAACCAACCCAGACCCTGGCCCTTCCAGGCACATGGGATCCTGCAGCAGTTGGAGGCCTCTCTCAAATGAAGAAGGTGATGAGAAAGCTATTTGCCCATAAGTAAATAACTGTTGTAATTATGGAACATTATTCTCAACAGACCAGCAGACGGAAACCAATTTACATAACAGCCTCAGTTATTCATGGAAATGTTTGTGATTTATCTACCAGAGCAGATGAAGAGCCTAAAGTTAATGTGTGTACGCCAGCACCAGTAAGCCAAACCTCCCTCTCTTCTCAACAAGGCACCCACGTTGAGCCAATGTGGTAGCCAACAGGTCAGACTCAGCATTTTCAGATCCACGTTAGGTTGGGGAGCTCTAGAGAAAGTGTGGGTCTGAGAGAACAGCCACAGGGGGGAATGATGTGGAAATGTACAACCCCCCTGGCATTTTTCATCATGCCATGAAGTGAGGGTTGCCAGTGCTCATCTGATGGCTACCTTGTATGCGTCTAGTGTGTCCTAGAAGCCTGTGACAGGACCCATCTTGGAGAAGGATAGAATGTGACAGAGAGAGGTTGGTAGGGACTGAAACAATGGTTCTGTGCATACATCAGAATCATCTTATTGATTTTTGTGTGAACATGTGAGCTTTTGTAAAATCCTGGATTTTCATGTCTTGGCCCCAGAATTTCAGGTTTAAGAGGTGAATTGAGATGCCTCCCTGCACACCCAGAGAAGCAACCACTCTGAAATGCAGCCAACACAAGATCATCTGTGGCCCTGGAGAACGTGACATGCCATGAACGAGCCCTGTGTTAAAATGGAGAAGGTGTGTGGGCCCCTGGAAGCTGTGTGTCTAAAATCTCCCCTGACAATTCTGATTTAAAGTCCCAATGGGCAGACACACCAAGGAGGCTCCAGGTACCTACAACATCACTCAAACCCCCAGAGTCAACTCTTTTAAACCAAGTAAACAATTAAGAACCTCAATTTTGAAGCAAACTGGCTCACTTTCCCTAGGAACGGGCTTTATTTAAAGCGGAGTTCTTCCCATGCTGCTGGGAACAAATAGATAATCCTCAAATGAAACTTCATTAATGTGGGTGCCAAGGTGTGAAATTCAGCCTTGAGAGAAATACCAAAAGTTTACCTTTAAGGTCTTTATTTCTTCTAAAAAAAGTCACTTTTCAATGCCTCTTAACAACAAACACTTAATTGTTTGCTTGCTTTAAAAAAATTCTTTGTAAGTGGAGGGAAATATTTGTTTCAACACCTCAAACTCTTCAACTCAAAGGTTGGCTCTGCTTAAGGCCCCTGCACACTTCCTATTGTTTTTGCTTAAAAGATATTTATATAAACTCCCATGAGCCCCTCGTGACATTAAAGGCAGCAGCTATTAGTTCAACAAACCAATGCATGTGGTGCTGTAAGGGCAGCACAAATCACAGAGTCTCTTTGATCAGGCCCAATGGGAACCCACTCTCCCGATGGTGACTAAGTGTCCAACGGGGAATCTTCCCAGGAAGAACCCAGGCTGTGGGAGTGGCTGCGGGAGCGCCCGCCCCTTGATGAACTTCGGGCCCTCCCTGCACACTCAGGGAAGCAGCCACTCAAAAATGCAATCAGCATAAACCCATCTGTGAACTTGGACAGCGTGGCCTGCCGCGGAAGCTCCATGTGTTCAAATGAAGAAGGTGACGTCGCACAAGTGCAGACAGATGGATGGAAGGAACTGACAGCTGATCGGGGCACAGAGCTCACATGTTGGGAGGGCCGTCCAGGGTACAAAGGAGTGTGCATCTGGCAGTGCAAATATTTAATCACTAGCAAGGCCTGTGCTGCAGTGGCTCGGGCTCCGCTCACGCCCTGGGCTTTACGTCTGTTTAGCCAACCAATGATTTGTTTGCTTTTCCAGGAGCCCAGAGTGGCCCTTCTCAGAGGGCGGACCTAAGCGTCTGGTCACTCTAAAGGGGTCTTCTTCAATGACAACTGATGGATTGAATTCCCAGGACACATTACAAGCACATAAGCATGACTGGTGGGACCCAAGTTCCCAGACACTGGTCACTTCCAGGCGCCCTGCCCTGGGAGGGTTTCGGACCAGCTCAGCCTTGAACAGTGACAGTCCCATCAGGTACAGCCCCGTGGAGGCCCGGCCAGAACACTAGCCTGCTTGCTTCTACAGCCTCCCACTGCTCTTGTTTTATTCTAGTATATTTTTACTGATTTCAGATTGAAGGGGCGGGGAAGAGAGAGGGAGAGAGAGAGAAACATCAATGATGAGAGGGAATCATTGATCAGCTGCCTCCTGCACGCCCCTACTGGGGATTGAGCCGAAACCTGGCATGTGCCCTTGACCGGAATCAAACCCGGGACCCTTCAGTCCACAGGCCGATGCTCTATCCACTGAGCCAAACCGGCTAGGACCCACTGCTCTTAATAAGGGAATTTCCAACACGTTTCATTTGCCTAAAAAACCATCTGATTGCTTCTAATCTATGATGTAAAAAGTTGCAAAGGCATTAGGAGGGGTGCTGAGCAAATCCAAGAAATCCTGGGAATTGACTCCACGGAGACTGTCCTTGGCTAGGTAGACCTAGGGTACGGGTGGGGTTGGGGGTGGAAGGATAGCATCTCAGCTGTGGAAAGTGAGGGCTGTCAGCAGCTGAAAACCCTATTCGCAGGCTGGGTTTCTCCCATCTTATGAAGGTTGAGAGACTTACCTGATTTAGGAATAACTGACCATGTTCAGCTCAGCTCTCCCCTGTACCTCCTGGGGGCCAGCAGCACAGATAGCCTGTTCTGCAGGGAGCTGGGCCACCTGCTAAGGGCTGGTGGGAGGGGGCATGTGGACGTAGCACCCACATCTCGGTAGCCAAGCTCAACTGTTTGATGCACACAGTCACCCTGCCCAAGCCCCACCCATTGCCCCCACACCCCAGACCCCAGCTCCCCTGTCCTGGCCCCAGGTGTCACTGGGGAGATTACCTTGCTGCAGCGGTCGCTTCCAGGTGACACTACCAGCGAATTATTCCAATCTCCAGTCTGGAAGACAGAAGCACCAGGCTCAGTTCACATGGTTGATGAGGGAGACGGGGTAGCAAACACACTTAGAATATTGTGTGTCGGGGGGAGGGAGTGGGGGAGACACATCACTGATGGTGTGGTCACAAGCACCTGAGCGAAGGCTTCTGCAAGGAGCCCAGGGGACAGAGGTGCTGGGGCCCAAGCTCTCGGGTGCCCTGTCAGCGAGACCTGCCGCAGGGATGGCTGGCACAGCTGTAGCTCACCAATTAGTCAGCTGAAGCCAGGGCTGTTTATCTGCATCTCCAGGGTTAGAGTGAGACCATACAGCAGCGGTTCTCAACCTGTGGGTCTCGACCCCTTTGGCGATCGAACGACCCTTTCACAGGGGTTGCCTAAGACCATCCTGCATATCAGATATTTACATTACGATTCATAACAGTAGCAACATTACAGTTATGAAGTAGCGACGAAAATAATTTTATGGTTGGGTCACAACATGAGGCACTGTATTTAAAGGGCCAGAAGGTTGAGAACCACTGCCATACAGGCATCACCACTGGGTGGCTAATTGAAGATGGAGAGCCTCGTGGGTCTCACGTGTGTTTGATGTATCCTATTCGGTGCTTCACGTGCTCATGCATATTTAGTGTGAATCATGAATATTCAGTGCCTACTCAGTTCCTCTCCCTTCCTATGTTAACACACATGGTTCACTCTGTCTCACATCTTTCAAGCCATTTGCTTCACTTCATTTTATCTATCCTCCTTATTCATTTGTTTCTCTTATTTCTGAGCAGAACAATATATTCTCAAATAATCCAGCAAACACACATGACGTCAGTTCTGTTGCTAGAACAGTAACCCCCAATGGCGAACCCCACTTTACAATTTGCAAAGCTCCTTCACATTCATGATCTTACTTAATCGTGGCCAGCTTCCTGTGAGGCAGGAGTCACCATCCCCAATCAGAAGAGGACACACTGACACAGGGAGAGGTTCACTGACTTTCCCAGGGCCGCACAATCACACTCCCAGTGGGTGGCAGAGGGGCCGGAAGCGCAAGGCATCCAGCTTCAGGTCAAGTGTGTTTCCCATTTCACCAGCCCACCCCTGGATCAGGTTCACCCCATTAAAACCCGAAGCTCTCACAGCAGAACTTGCAGAATTCAGACGTCGCCTCACTGCCCGGCACAGCCTGACCTGAAGAAACCCGCATGCTGAAAGGCTGGGTGTCAGACACACACACACACACACACACACACACACACACACACACAGACACGTGCACGCACGCACACATTCTACAGAGAAAGGATATGCTGCAATGAGCCGGCCTGAACAATCTCATAGGACCATTTCTAGGCAAAACCTTCAAACCTCACTGCATGTTCACCATCTAATGGAGTCCCCAGAAGGCCTCCCTGCAGCTCGCTCCCTCCAGGAGCTCACCCACCAGCAGAGGCAGCGGTGGTTTCAGGGGAGACCCGTGTGCACCCCAGGAACACCAGATCCTTTCAGCTGAACACTCCCCACTCCCCACCCCACCCCACCCCACCACCACCACCAAGGCTAAGGCCACTCTAACAACCTCTGACTTCTCCCTTCTCAAGGCAGCCCGAGACCAGGAAAAGAATGTTCTGTGTCACCCAGAACTGCACCCAGGGAACCCCGGCCACAGACACAGGAGTGAGGCTCAGCTCACAGGCCAGCCTTGTAGCGGAGCCTGAACCGGGGCCAGGTCCTCAAGGGTGTGCGATACCTACCGAGGGTGACAGAGTGGAAAGGTGGTCTGGGGGCCCACAGCCCGGTCCTCGGGCTCCGCTGGAGCACGTGCTACTGCCCGAGGCTGTGAGGCCTCCGCAGGCTGCCTCTCCTGTTACTGCTGTCGAACAAATCGGTCTGCGCTGGGCGAGCAGAATGCCAAGCTCGGTGAAGCGCCCTCTGGGGGGAGACTTGGTGTGTGGCCAATGAGAAGTCAAAACAAAGACAATGATCATTTTGATCATTTTATTCAGCCAGAATGAAAATGAGCCTGGGAAATGAGTCCTTTGTACCAAAGCCCTAAAATAGATGTTTTCCAAACAGAAGTGAAACGTGTGTTTCAGGCATCAGAGCCCTGTGGCCTCTGGTTGGCTCTGGTTCGGGCGCCACCAGCTTCTCCGCCGATAGAGGTCTGGGCCGTGCGGCGTGGGCCTCCTGTGGGTCAGTGTGGCTGTCCCGGGGAACAGCAGGCCGCAGCGGAGCGGGCTCTGCACTGAGCGGCTGGCGTGTGATCACACGTGATCCGCACGGTTTCCGCTGGACCACAGACATGCACGTTGGAGACTTGCCAGCGGTGACTTACACTCGTAAACGGACTCAAGCAGGCTTCTCTTTTATAAGACCACGCTGTGTTCCTGGCAAATTGATCTCCAGCCAGAGACAGATTTATAAGTTCTACAGTCCAATCTCCTCCACTGCGCACATAACCTTCTTAAATAGTTGAGTTGAGAAGTGAGGGAACTGATCTGAGAGCCCATGAACAGCTTTTCGGGAGAAGGGAAAACACCCAGGCTCCCTGGCAAGGCGAGGCCTGCTCCTTCCACCACCTGCTGCCTCGTGGGGCTGCAGCCCGGCCTCGTGGTCTTGTACAAGCAGGAGGAGTTGTGCACGCGGAGGCTCAGGAGGGGCACGAGGACTTAACAAACAGCCCCCACCTCGGTCTGGGTCTGCCCCAGGGTGAGCCACCCCCCACTGCTCACAGAGCTTTCACTGTCACAACCTGAGAGCAACATCTTGATCCAATTGGTTAATCCTTCTGGGAGGAAGAATCCTGACTCCGTCAGAGAAAATGACGCCCAG
Organism: Myotis lucifugus; assembly: GCF_000147115.1. Taxonomy (NCBI): domain Eukaryota; kingdom Metazoa; phylum Chordata; class Mammalia; order Chiroptera; family Vespertilionidae; genus Myotis; species Myotis lucifugus. The sequence goes on from NW_005871182.1 coordinate 1,695,928, forward strand.
GTCCCTGGAGTGTCAGGATATGAAGCCCATTCAGAGAGAGTCTGGTAAGCTTTTCAATGGTGGTTTCATGGGGAAACCGTGGCTTCTGCAACATCAGATGATTTGTTTGTAACGGGAAGTCCCATGTCTCTGTAATGCTTTCACTTGGCCATGCAAACAGATACTGACGTTTCAAATGACAGGATTCACCGTTCATTCATTCAATAAATCCCACCTGTGAGTGAGGCGCTAAGCTAGGTGCTGGGGTACAAGAGTGAGTGGGCTGGGTGCAGATGTATCCCTCAAGGAGGTGCATTCAAAACGGGGCTTTAGAAACAAATACACTGCATAATATAAAGAACAGCGCATCAATGTAAAACTAAGCAGAAAAAAAGAGGCAAGGAAAGTGAGTCTGTGTGGGGCTGAAGCTGGCCTTTGAGCTGAGTGGGGCTGGCAGGACACCAATCAGCCCAGGTTCACCAGGCTGGGGGCTGAAGCTGTCATCCTCAGCCCAGCCCCCTGGGAGGAGCCCTTCTGTGGGGCTAGAGCACCACCTGGTGGTGGCACAGCCTCAGCACATGCCACAAATACCGAAAGGAAGGTGCACTCATTGAGTACACTGCCAAATGCCAGAATGAAATCCTGTGTTGTCATCTGATGCTCCCCTTGTGAGGGCAGTGCTGTCCTCACTATTCACCCTCATGACCACCCTGGGGCTCTGGTGAGTAAACCTTCTGCTGCTTCTGAGGTTCAAGTGAGCAGAGGGCAAGGTCCCTTGTCTAACTGAAGATGAGCTTTATTAACAAGATGGTCAGTTTCTCAGAGGTCCCTGGAGCTGGGTCCCTGACACTGGAGACTAGGACAGCCCTCCTGGGGTCACACTTCAAGGAGTGGCTCGTTCAGAGAGGAGACGTGTAGGAAGAAGAGGAAAGTCAAAACGGAGTATGACTACGCTGCTGTAAAAAGGAAGTAACTGCTACCATTTGCAACAGCATGGATGGAACTGGAGAGCGTTATGCTAAGTGAAATAAGCCAGTCAGAGAAAGATAAATATCACATGATCTCACTCATTTGTGGAATATAATGAACAACATAAACTGATGAACAAAAACAGATCCAGAGACAGAGAAGCATCGATCAGATGCTCAAACCTCAGAGGGAAGGTAGGGGAGGGCGGGGGTAAAGGGGAGAGATCAACCAAAGGACTTGTATGCATGCGTATACTAGTAAGCATAACCAATGGACACAGACATCAGGAGGTGAGGGCATGAGTGGCGGTGGGGGGAGGGAGGCAATGGGAGGATAAGGACACATATGTAATGCCTTAATCAATAAAGAAAAAAAAAGTCAATTCAAAAAGCAAAAAAATGGAGTATGAAACCACGTGTGTTCCAGAAATGCATTTCCTAGGAGTGACCATACTCTTTAAAACAAAAATAAGTAAGAAGAGTTGTTTAAAAAATACTATGCTGCCCAATTGAGTGCCTACAACGTGTTGGCATTATTTAACCTTCACGGTGACCCAGTGATGTGGGCTCCATTTTACAAATGGGTAAACTGAGGTCCAATGTCACACGGCTAGGATGTTCCTTCCCAACCTCTCTTCGCTTTCATTCCTGTTGGGTTTTGTAACCCCTCTGTCCTCAGGACCCTGGAAAAGAGGTGGTAACTCAGGCTTGGGCCAGCGACCCTGAGGGCCATCTTCCCAGAGCTCCCGGAGCTGGACACACAGTTGCTGCAAGCCAGGCTGAGCTGGCCCGTGGTTACCTGCCCATAACTCACCAAACTCACTTCCTCCTTTTTCCAATTATAAATATAAACGCATCTATTTCGTTGGGGAAACATCGGATTGAATACCTCGGGGGCTAAAATCATTTCTCTAACTCAGCGTTACAGCAGCAGGAAAGCGGTGCCATTTGCAGTCAGCGGCTGACTGCCCTGCCCCGGGCCCCACCTAGAATCTGGAAGGCTCTCTTTTGGTGACTGACTTTTTATACAAAACAGGGGAGAAGAAGAAAAACATTAAAACCGGGGCTGAAGGAAGGACAGGTATTTCAGCCCCTCTGAGGATTCTTTCCCCCCCCCCACCCCCCGTCCCCCGCCCCCGAGCTTTTGAAAGCCCAGGACAGAGCTCACCCTGCTGTGCTCTGCCTGTTGGGCTGGACTGTGGTCAACCCCGCCTCCTGGACTCCCTGACCTCGCCTGTGTCGGTGCCTGAGGGCTGATCCTCGCTCCTCCTTCACTGGGCTTCTGGTATGCACACTTCCCACTTGTCTTGGTCATGATAAACTTGGCTTTCCACTGCCGGGAATTGCTGATGTCCAGCACTCAGACCTTAAGCACGACTTCATCCTGACCCTGACCCTTCTACCCTTCTATCCTGCCCCAGATATTTACTTGCCCGCCTCCCCCTGCCCCAAGCCCCCAGGCCATGCCCTGGAGTGACAAAGATAGAAAAGGTATATTTGGGTGGGGAGATGGCTTTGCCCCTGCTCACCAGGACTCAGTGTAGAGAGTGTTGGAGGGAATTGTGGGTGGAGGTTCCTGAGTTGCCACAGTGATACATAGACTCGGGGTACCGCATGAGTGGCACAGGAGGGCAGTTCAGACCACCAAGAAGTCAGATTTGGATACAGATCCCATCTGCGCCAAGCAAAACCACCACACTGTAGTCCAAGTATCATGAATGGGCTAATGTTCCCACCTCTCCAACACTCCCACCCCCCAAAAAATCCAAGATTGCCTTCATGGATCAAAGTAGTAACTATTTAATGAAAACAACCATTTACAATGGCAGAATCTAAAAACAGAGATACCAATAAATAAAAGGACATTAAAATCTTTTAAAGACTATAAGTACATGATTATCATTTATAAAATCAGTAATATCTCATGTATCTGACACTTGATGGCAAACCATTTTGCATTTTATCATTTTGAAGAAAGAAAGATTTCTCTAAGTAAAATACTTTTCTATCTCCTTAGCCAGGTCTGGAACGTGCTCTCTCCTTCTCCTACAGTGGCCATCTATCAGGCTGTGAAATTTGCTTTAGTTCTGTCAATGGACACATTTTTCCCATTCTTCAGCCTTTTCCTTTTGTCTGCTAAGGACTTGGAAACCAGATAGCCATGTTTGTTAGGATAGTTTGTAAATTAAGAAAATTTAATGAATGGCTGGGAGGTGCTAACCTATAAATAAAATGTATGGGCTTTGGGAAATGGCCTTTGATCTGGTTTTCCACTGGGGTTCTGGATTGGTAGGGATTGCTATGAAAGCGAGGCGTCACTGTAGTTTAAAAAATCAGATATACCGGCCATCCGCTGATTAAGCCTATGGTGTGGCATGGATTTGTGTTCTTCTTTGAAGTAGGTACACGAAGGATTTCTGGACTGATTTGAAATGGATCTGATAGTCCAGAGGTCGGGTAAACAGACTGACACCTGTCACATACAGGAAGACCCTTGAGAATTCAGGTGTTTTAAATCCCTGGTCTTTCCCCGCTACCCCCAAATCCAGTCATCTGGAGACATTGTCAGAAGACCACTCAGTGACCTGAGATTCCAGAGCCAGCCCATTCCACCTGGACCCTGTCAATTTGGTTATTTTCTGTGTTCTTGAAAGCTCAACATATCCCCATCCCATACCCAAACAGTTGAAACGTTAGCCCGTGCCTCCACCAATCTGTAAATGCTGGTACAGTTTGTCTAAGGACATAGCATTTGCTCCTCAGATCTTGAAACCTAGACTATTACCCCAAATGTGATGACATTTCTAAGGTCATTTAAATTGGACAGCCATGGGGGCAGTATTGTGTAGAGGTTGACACCAACTCTGGAGTCACATCAGGTAACATCTCTGCGTGTGACAAGGTTGTAGCCATAGGGAACAAGAGCTGGTTTTTAGAAGTCCAAGGCAGTCTTTGCTACCTCCCTTCCCTTTCTGCACACTGGCCATCCGAAGGGGAGATCTACAGAAGAGAAGTCTTCCCAATGGAGCCATGGTTCGGAAGAACAGAAAGCGAGTAGAGCATCTGTGTTGTCTCCCGTGGGCCACATGGAGAGTCCTCAGTGAGGGCAGGGGACGCTCCAGCATTCTCAGCAGTACAGAGTCATCATCTGCCACTGGACATGATGGGGAAGCAAATTACGGTCAGTGTAGCCCGGCCTCTGACCTTCCATTCAAGGTGCTTCGTTTCTCAGCCTGACATAGAACTTGGGCTTCCTTCCCCCTCACTCGTGAGAAGCCATGGAGACGGGACATTAATGAATGGTTTAGCCAGAGGGACCACACCATCTGGTAATAAGTATAAATCAACCTGAAACATAATCAACCTTGACTTCTCATGGTGCCTGTGAATGATGACAGCCGAGATACAGGCTGATTCTGTATTCAGTTCACAATGCCTTTCCCCCACCCACCACCCCAATGAACTCAATTTGGCATGCTCGCGACAGCTGTGTGTGCAGGTGTGTGGACCGACCGGGTAGCAGAAATCCATTAGAGCACATTCTACATGTTTACATTTATAGGCCTATTTGTCTGTCAGCTTTATGTAGGTGTGATGAATGGTGCCTCTAATTCACATAGAGGGGACTTCTGGAGAAACCACTTGGCAGGCCAATTATATCCGGATGATAATGCTGCTGCTGGTGATGATGATGATGATGAAGTAAGTTACCAATGATGTCAAAGAAAACCCCAGAGTGAAATTCCAATCAGTTGGCTGCCACTCCCTGGAGGACTCCTTGGATGGCCCTGAGGATCTCCTCCTCATGAAACCAGAAATGGTCAGAGCCAGAGAGGTTCTGAGGGAGCACCTAGCCTAGCCCACTCATTACTCACACAGGGAAGCAGAGGCCCAGAGATTTAACATGATTTGCTAGTTACAAGGGTGCTGTGAGTTCAACCAGGTCTCCGTTCAGTCTTCCTTCCACTGTAGCACCTTGCATTGCTAGCCTGCTCAGGCTGTGGGCTGTTTCAATGGCCCATTCATGCTGTCCCATTCTCCCAGCTCAGAGCCTGCACTGTGGAAGCACTGCTTGGGATCAGGAGGTGACCTTGCAGAGCTTAGGTGGGGATGGGCTCCTAGGAGTCTAACCATTGCCCCTCAGCTGAATCCCACCTTCACACTTGAATATGGGAGTGATTGAGGGGAAACACATGCTGAGGGTCCCTATATCCTGAAAAGGTATTCCACAAAATGGACATTTGAGGTCAAAGAAGAAACTCCAGCTTTTAGTAGGCCCTTCCTAAGCAGCCCAAACAGAGGATGTGTTTTAGAAAGAAAGAGCAGACTCCAGACTGCAATGTCTTTGCAGCAAACACCACCTATCACCACATCTGGCACATAGCTGGTGCTCAATAAACCCACACAGTTTGAATGATCAAGGAAGACAATCAGTGTCTGGCACAGATGTGTCTTCTCCTCAGCATATCACCTCATTCACTCAACAAACATTTGTCAAGTACCTACTATGTGCAAAGCACTGTATGAGATTCGAGATAAGGGCTCAGAGACTAAGTTAGAATCTCTTCCCATATGGGGAAGGCTAAACCAACTCCTGGAATGAGGTTTACTTCTGGCTTGTATGTCCTGATCGTTTCAGACTCACAGGTTCCCCATGCTCTACAGTCTAGCCAGGATTGTACTTGCTGTTCCTTCTGGCCTGGGCCTTTCCTGCTCTCCACTCTGGCTGCCTGGCTCTATCTCATCTTTGAGGTTTCAACCTCAGTGCCAGCTCTGCCTGAAAGGCCTTTGTGTAACATGCTACCTAGACCATCTCTCCTATGACTGTCTGTGCTCAAGCTCATTGCTGGCCCAGGTCTTCACCCTCTGGGTCCATGCAAGCGACTTTGAAGTTCCTCCCATGACAGAGGAGAAGGCCAGTTCCCCATCTTTTGGAAGCGGGCTTGGCCACGTGACTTGCTTTGGACAACAGAATGAATTGCAAGGCACGTTGTCCCTGGGTGTGGAGACCTTGCATATTTCAACTCACTCACTTTTGCTACTGTCATTGTCCTGAGAAAGGCAAGCCTTCCTCAGCGAAGGTGCCAGAAAAGCCCCCGGCTCACCCACAATCACTAGCCAGACAGCTGAGTCCCACTGACTCCCAGCATGGGACTGGGGAGCTAAATAAGTGCTGTCGTCACCACTGAAGTTGTGTGGATTTGTCACATGGCATGATCATGATCGTAGTCATTGGGTACACTGAGTCAGTCTCTTGTTCCCTTCATATGTGTGAAGCACAGAGTGGGTGCTCAGTACATATTTGATGAATGAATGAATGAATGAATGAACTGAATTCAGTGCCACATCCTGACCTCAGTAGAATAAAGCCAGCCCCACCCCCCCCAAACCCTTTTCCTTCACAGGAGCCTGGCCCTACAGTGGCCTTTCTACCTTAGGTGATGTGATTCAACCCCATGGAGAAAGTCTTACCTCTGGCTTCTGGAGGTATATCCCTTTGCCATCTTGGGTTAAGTTTTGGAAGACACCTGTGAAAATGCAGACAAAAGAAACACAGCTAATATAGGCCTATTTGAAAATATTATGAACTAGGTCCCCTCACCTGGGAACCCAATTGTGGAACCACATGTGGCCACACTTATTATAAGTGAGCTGCCTCAAACCTCCGCCTCTGGAGAAGGCAGGGAGCACGTGAGTGTGGGTAGATGCAGCGGGACTCGCAGGCACATAGCCAGCGTTCCTACCGTTTCTGCACTAGCAGCTGTTCTCCGGGGATCCTGCCTGAACTGGGGGCAGGGGGGCAATTCACGAGCAGTGCAGAGGAAGCCCCGCCTTCCCTGCTTCCCAGCAGCTCACTCTCAGTCTTCTCCGCTCGCAGCATCAAGAGGACGAAGCTGACAAAGTCCATCTGGAGCCTGGGGCCGCCAAAGCGGATAAGCATCAGCAGGCAGATGTCATCGCTGAGCACGATTCCTGCAGAGAACACGGACTCCTGCCCTCGGTGCCGGGGACCTCACACCCAGCTCCCCTCCCATTTGAGACCCTTTATTTAAATGGTCCCTTCTCTCCTGGGCCCTGAATCCAGAAAGCATGGGGATCTCCCTTTATGGGCTTCATTGTGAATTGTTTCATTATTTAGTCCATTCATTTTATTTCATCTCCACTCCCCATTCCTGCTCCCCTTGGGCAACCAGCATGAGGATCTTTTCATCCAGAGGGTCACTGGCCTTCAGGGCAGGGGGCAGTCTGTCAGGGTCAAGACCCTCTGCTCTGACGCCTCGTGGTCTTATAGTTAAACCCCAGGCTACCTAACTTCCCTGAGCTGCACTGTTTTTCCTCTGTAAAGTGGGGGGAGAACAGGGCATTGCTGAAGATGAAATGAGAGGGTGGATGGGCACCCCTCAATAACTGTTAGCTGTGATTATAGTGATGGTAATAAATGTTTCTGCTGTTTGTAGGTCCACGTGTTTGGATCTCTGAACTCAGGGAGTAACTGTGCATTAGAATTATTCCAGAATGCCATGTACTCCCCCCACCCCTCCTGTGTGTGCCCTCCAGCACCAGGTGCCCGCAGGCCTACCTGCATCCTTCGTGGCAGCCCGCAGCTGGGACCAGTTCAGGCATCCTGACCGGTTACTGTCTTGCTTGTGGAAAACCGCCTACGAAGACCTAAATGTTAAGGGAGCCAGGCATTTCCAAGCACCACCCGAGAGCCCCTCTGTGCCCAGTGTCTACGCTGCAGACACAGTTGGGAATGTAGGCTCCATTGGCAGGGCCTGCTCCCAGGATAAGAACATGGTGGAGGGTTGATCCAGGATCCCACCACCTCTCCCATCTCTGCTTAAGGTTCTGAGAAAGGGAGCGGTCTTTTGGTCATGGGGGATAGACAGTCTGGGTATGTGTAAAGGTGTTTAAATCTCAGCCCAATATCCAAACTTTGAGGGTCTTCCAACTTTATGACTCAGGAGACAAGGGGGAGAGTTGTGAGCAATGATTGGAAAAGTAGGAAGGAGCCAGCTTATGAAGGACTTTGATGGCACGCTAAGGAGTGTGGACTTCTTCTGAGGGCCATGGGAAGTGATATGATCTCGTGTGGGCTTTAGAGAGTCAGGGGACTAGTGCCACAGGCTCTCTGCGGTTGCCAGGAGAGAAGGTCTCACTGGAGACAGAGTCGAGAAGATCGGGTGAGTAGTTGGGTGTAAAGGGCTGAAAGGGAGAGAAGTAAGTACCTTATAGACTTTGCAGGATTGCCTTTTCTGCAACATCCTACAAGGAGGTGTGGTCAAGATGTGTTCTTACCTGATAGAGCATCAGCTGCTTCCACAGGTCCCTGAATTCCTGGATGCTCACGGTGCCTGATGCATTAAGCTGGTAGCAGAGTTAAGTCAAAGCTGTGAGGGGAGTTTCACCTATGCCTCTAGAAGCGGGGATTGGCCCTCCGCACAGCAGTGTGCAATGTATGGACAGCCCCGTTCAAGGTCAGCTATCTCTAGTGGCCTCCCCTTGCCAGAGAGTCCAGCCCAGGGCTTCTGGCCCTTGCTAGGAAGTACAGAAGGAGCTGAAACACAGCAGCACGGGGAGAAGTGCTGATGGTGGTGGCAACAGTGACAATGACAACAGCTACCATGTATTTAGTGAAGCAGGATATTTTGAGTTGGCCAATTTGAGGTGATTTAAATTTTAAAAGCACACAGTAACACTTTTCATTATTGCTAAAACCAAGCTATGGAAGGAATTAGGTGGTTCAGGATGCTTCTTATATTCAGTCATTTTATGAAAAGTTAACAGCTTAGTGGTTGGCTGTGTGATTGTGTCCTGATACCCTTGCATTAGGGAGACAGGCTCCTTTATTGGTGTGACTACTTTTTCAACTGGTAGGTGAGACAGGTGTCAGCTGGCCCATTATGGATGATGAAATGAGGGCTCAGAGAGTCTGATTGCATCCAAGTTCATGCAGCTGGAGACAAGGCTGGGACCTGTTCCAATGCTAGGACACTTGACCTCCATCCCATGCTGTCCACGCCCTCTGCAAAGTTTCTGAAAAGACTGTGTTTTGTATTTGCAATGTCTCCCCACCACCACCACCCACACACACACATATCCTTCCTATGTGCCTATCTTTTTAGTCAAAGTGTCCACTTAGATAGGCAGAAGGTTTGTTAGGAAACCGCAGGGCTGAGAACCAGGAAAGGCATTCCAGCTAGTTGTTGAACTTCCTGAGCTCCATGCTCCTGACCTGTAAATGGGGGCAGCCCCTGCCTAGTCACCAAACAGAAAACTTAGGATCCTGAACTCTTGTTAAGTGTCCTGTAAATCTAGAAACTAACCACCACCCTGCAGCTGCCTCATCAGCACTATCAGTCTATTGTTATCAATAGTTTATATTGATCACTGTTTTTGAAGACAGACCTGCCCCAAGCACTCTACATAGCTTGTTCCATTTGCATTCTCCCACTGATCCTACCAACCAGGCTTGAATCCATCTCAGGCTGTAGATGTGGACCTTCAGGCACTCTGAGGCTGAGTGACTTGCCCAAGATGACCCAGCTGGTACGCACTGGGGTTGGGATTTACACCCAGGCAGTCTGGCTCAGGGTGGAGCTCTCAACCAGCAGTGTGCATCTTCCCACAGACCAGAAAGGATACGTCCAGTAGGGCCAGGATACCCTGGCAGGCATCGAGGCTGAAGAGGGGCTGTGTACTCCCCAGACCTGGAGAGGAACAGGAAGAGCACATGGGGGCTGGCCCAGGACGGCATGACATGGCCCTTTTCTAATGGGACCAAACAGTGCTGCCTAGGCCAGCCACAGGTTTCAGTAACCATCATTTATGTGGGAAGGGAAGAGACAAAGAGCCATGGAGAGAGGGGAGGCTTGGTGGTGATCTCTGCACGCAAGTTGCATTAAATCCCTGTGGAGAACCCCAATTGTAGCCTGGCGTTGCTTACACAGTGGGGCAGAAGAACTCACCCCATGTACCCAGCAAGGGCCAGCATCAGAGAGCTATGGAGAGAGATTTGAGATCAACTTGTTCAAGCTCCCACCTAAATTAGAGATGCTTTCCTCAGATGTCTTGAGGATGGTCAGTCAATTATGGGTCTCTCATGGATGGCTAGTTCCATTCAGGAGACACCTCCTAAGTTAATTCCAAAGGAAGCTCCTATAAATTCCACTCACTGGTCCTCATTCTGCCTCCAGCAAAGTATAAATAGGTATTTGTCTCCTCTCAACATTTCTCCAACGGTTCCCCAGACCATATGGTTTCTAAACTCTCATCACCTTCTTCTAGACCAGTGGTTCTCAACCTTCTGGCCCTTTAAACACAGTTCCTCATGTTGTGACCCAACCATAAAATTATTTTCGTTGCTACTTCATAGCTATAATGTTGCTACTGTTATGAATCATAATGTAAATAAGTGATATGCAGGATGGTCTTAGGTGACCCCTGTGAACGGGTCATTCAACCGCCAAAGAGGTCATGACCCACAGGTTGAAAACCTTCGTCTAGACCTAGTGAATGGAGGCCTTTCCTCGGAAAAGGCCAGCATCTCTCTAAAGTACCAAGCCTGAATCGCATCCTTCAGATGCAACTTGGTTAAGTAGAGTATATATGAAAATGGGTCTATCACTTGCAAATTTTTCATTCTGCATTTTCCAAATTATGTTTCCAAGGAAGATTTTCTGCATATAAAGAGCTTTGAGTTCAAACAAATTTGAAAAAGGTGCTTTTCTCCATTCACCAGACACCTTCGTACATGATACGTACTGAGGGGCCAACACTGAAATTTTGATTGACACAGAATTTCCCAAGTGCAATTGACCACAGAACCTAATCCCTTCTATTTCATGAAACACTTACTAAAACCTCTTGGTTTCTAATGTTTCTTGGAACACAATTTCAAACACACAAATCTAAATGCTTCCATTAGGTACAGCCTAAATCTGAATTAGCACATTTAATAGCAACAATTTAAAACTATCAGCTCATGTTAAGCTCGAGGTCACCTAAATTAACCAGATATCATTCCCATCAATTGCCACAAAATGAGGTCTCTTCTGTGAGGAATCTGTGCAAACATTTTTTTAAAAGTAACAAAATGGTCATTCTGAATGATCATCCTGACTTCATTTCATCTTTTGGGTTGGGGCACAGCTTGTAGTGAATGTTCTGAATTTCAATTCTGCTGCCTAAGATAATAATTCCTCCCAGCACTGTGCCATCTGTACATCTGGTCCACCTGCCTTCCACGTCTGCTTCCCAACCACTGATAAAAGTTGAGGAAGTGAAAGTGGGGGGTGGAGGGGAAGGGGTCGAGGGGGAGGGGAGGGGCAGAATCCAAAGACTTTCCCCTAAACATCTAGATACTCAGCTATAACAGAGAATGATCCCTCTGGTTTTATATTTATACTAGAGGCCTGATGCACGAAATTCGTGCAAGGGGCTCAGCCCTCACAGCCCTGGCTTCGTCCAGAAGGTCGTCCAGACGGCCGTTCCACACGGTCGTTCCACTGTTTGGCTGACCGGTCTAATTAGTATATTATGCTTTTATTATTATAGATAACTTTGGGGAATGGTGATAAAACTTGTGAATACATCTCATATTGCTCCTTTCAAAGCCACACATCATCCTTTATTGGGGGAGACTTTACCAAATTCTCCACTGAAGTTCACAGTAGTTCCCTGACCTATCAAACCAGAACCCTCTCAGAGGAATGAATGGAAGCAATCTGTCTGTATATCCCTTGGAAAATCAATTTGCATGCTTGTGATCAAGGCATTTGAACCATTTTTTTAAATAATTGATTTCAGAGAGGAAGGAAGAGGGAAAGATAGAAACATCAAAGATGAGAGAGAATCATTGATCGGCTGCCTCCTGCACACCCCCTATTGGGGATGGAGCTCGCAGCTCAGGCATGCGCCCTTGACCAGAATTGAACCTGGGACCCTTCAGTCCGCAGGCCAACACTCTATCCACTGAGCCAAACCAGCTAGGGCAACATTTGAATCATTTTTAAAGTGCATTCTTCTAGATCAGCGGTTCTCAACCTGTAGGTTGCAACCCCTTTGGGGTCGAACAACCCTTTCACAGGGGTCGCCTAAATACATCCTGCATATCAGATATTTACATTACGATTCATAACAGTAGCAAAATTGCAGTTATGAAGTAGCAACGAAAATAATTTTATGGTTGGGGGTCACCACAACATGAGGAACTGTATTAAAGGGTCGCAGCATTAGGAAGGTTGAGAACCAGTGTTCTAGGTAATTTCCCTGGAATTTTTTTTCCAATTGGAGGAGAGGGAGAACTCTTGTATTCTATCATTTCTAGCATCTCTTCTGGTTCTTGTACCCTAAGTACACTTTGAGAAACCATCTGGAAGTTATTTCAAGCCCTGAGTTATACAATACCCTGGCCTGTAACTTGTTTGGGTTTGAAGTCTTGTTTTCATATAAAGAAGAAGCAATCACATATGCGAGGTAGAAAATAACCTTTAATTTTTTGGCTTACTTTTTTCATTTTGAAGTTTATTTTCCTCCTTGGAGAATACATGTTACTCTCACTCAAAATATACTTATAAATTGTTTTTATATGAACTTTAAGCTTTCCTAATGATGTATCCCAGGCTTCATCTGACAGCCTCCTCACCAGGTGATGTGCTCCCTCCTTCCAGATGTTACAGGTTGATCCACTTAAATATGAATTCATCAGAGCGCTCCCTAGTGGACTAGTCAATATTTAATATTTATTTTCCCTGTTGAGGAAGTGGTTATAGTTTTTCCACATGGAATTTATACGCCAAGAAGGAAGTACTCAGCTATTCTTCTCAAACTAGGAACACAGCAGAAATCTTCATTTCCACTACCATCTGTCTCCTCACTCAAACTCAGCAAAACAAACAAACAAAAAAGAAAACTAGTTTCCAAGCTGCATAAATTCATTTACTGCTCTCTCAGACCACGGCACCCACCCTGGTGTAAGACACGGCTGCTCAGGGGACCCGCACACAGCAGTTCCCACATTCCACCGGCGGAGAGGGAAACAGACCCAGAGTTCAGAATGGTGTCCCTGAGTCCTGCAGGATGCATGACTCCAAAGTACTCACCCGACCAGGTCAGCTGGTTCAGGATCCTCTGCAGTTGAGCTGCATTTATTTCCGGACACTGAAATGAAAGCAGAGGGACAGGAGAAAAATCGTCATTATGGAAGGCTCGCTAGATGCAGAGGGGCCCAGTTCACAGGGGCTAGGACATCCTCTCCAGCATCCGCTCAGAGTGGCACAGATGCCATTTCTGGGCAGAATAACTGACACCATGATGTTGCACATAAGGAATGTGACTAGTCATGGAATTAAATCTGGAATTTCGTAAGAACTTTTACAATAGTTTTTAACTGGGTGCCAAGCCCAGAGCACCCCAGCTGGGCAGGACTCTTAAGAAATAGCCTAAGAGAGCAATGGCTTCCCATCTGGGTTCTATAGAGATGCTTTATGAGCTGAGCGAACAATTTGGTTTAAATTTCACTCCTAATAAAATATCTTCAGCCAAGATATTTTAATTTTAGATTTGTCAGAAGCAATTCTTTACATTAACATTTAACTTGAAATTATGTTAACAAAATACAAAGATCACAAATTTAAACTTATCAAATGGATACATATTCATAGTATACAATTTAAAAATTTTTTAAAGTATGTTCTTATTGATTTTAGAGAGAGAGGGAGGGAGAGGGGGCGAGAGGAACATCAGTTGGCTGCCTTCTGCACACCCCCTACTGGGGACCAAGCTTCGCAACTGGGGAACAGAACCAGCAACCTCTTGGTATATGGGACAACGCTCAACCAACCAATTGTATATATGCCTAGGCAATAATATACAACTTTAATCCATTTTAGATATATTGGTATTCTCGATGAGATTTCATTACATAAAAGGGCAGCAGCAGAACATATTTGGAAACCCCTGCTGTAGAGAAAAACTTTTATAAACAACACATGTTAAATTTTGACTTATCGCCTCTGGCTACATTAGGCAAAGCACCATGGGTGAATGTGAGAGAAGATAGGAGGGCAGGAAAGATATTAATTAAAGCCACAGTGTTACTAACATGCTCTTCCATTTTTAATGAAATCGTGCGGATGTCAGACCCCAGATGTCCAATGTCTTTCTCGCCCCATTTCCAAATAGATTCCGTGTCCTGCAGGTTAGGGACACACAGGCCTCTAGAGCCCTCCACACTCCCCGCTTCCTCTGGATCCGGATCAGCCCAGGGAAAAAACGCAAGGAGACCAGGTGTGTAGCCCTGGGCCCTCCACCTTCACAAGGTCCTCTTACCAGGCCCAGCCCCTCTCCAAAAATCCACCCAAGAGGTCTTTCTCTCTGGGCTTCCCTTAATGTCCCTCCTCAGGCCCCCTGGGCTTGTCATTGCCCCACCTCCCCACCCTCACTACTGAGTTCTGACTCTGCTATATTCCATTTTCTCCTACAACGAATTAGTGTAGCCTCCAAGAACAGATAGGCATTCTGCAGGAGCCTTCTGGAGACAACAGCTCCACGCATTTGTCTAAAGCAGAGGACTTGAATAGAAAGTGGCAGCTTGGAGAAGCGGCCCGCCGAAAACATTTATCCGGCCTGCCGGGTGTTTTTGCCGCTGCTGCCTGTCCTACTTATTCCATTTTCTCCTACACACAGTGCGCATGTGTGGAATGTCTGAGGGACAGTGAACTGGCCCCCTGTTTAAAAAGTTTGAGGACCCCTGGTCTAAAGACTAAGGACTTGAATAGAAAGTGGCGGCTTGGAGAACAGGTCACCTTAAATCACAGTTCATACACAGGGTCAGGCAGAGGCAAACACATACTCTGTGCCATTATCTGCTCCACTTTGCCCCTGCTCTGCCCACTTCTGGCTACCACACCTCTTCAACTTGCCTTTTCAAAGAGTTTGGTGAAGACTTCATCATGCCCTTCAGTTTGGTCTACAATTTCCTACAGGAACAGACACATAGAAAGACATAGTTATTCACCGGGATACACGAGCTCTCGTACACTCAACTCATGTCTCACAGCTCCCAGGCTTCTGAGATCTGGAAGTTTGACCTTGAGCACTGTCTTAAATTTTCTACCACAGCATTCACACAGCCCTCATTTCTCTAATTCTTGCTGCCTTTGGGGAAGTCGCAAACAGTGAAATGGGCAAAAGAAATACCAGGTAGAGAGAAGCAGAAGAAGGTAAAGGTATAACTCATGCCCCTGGGGCTCTGGGCCCTTGAAGACAGGACCTGACCAGAAGGGCAGTTCTGTTGGTGCAAAAACAGCAGAACCTGGGTACTCTTAGGGCACAATAGATAATGTATCATACGTGCCACAGAGTAGGGTCTGCAAGATCTGAGGACTTTCTCCCCAGCCCTGAACATGAGGGGAGAAACCCAGCACCCTGGCTTGGTAAACAGTCCCAGCCATGTGGAACTCACCCGAATACTCACCTTAGAGAAGACAACTCCGGAATTGCTGCCAATTTCACTGAGGGAAAACAAAGGAAAGAATTCCTCCTTAGGAATCATCATGGGAACCTTTTGGCCAAGCTTCTCCCTCCCCCCGGGAACTCTTCCCAGTTCTTTAGCTGACGTATCATGTGGGCGTCCAGCTCTCACACCTCACCTCCCACTTCTCCATGAAGTGTAGGTCCAGACACACAGCACGCACACTGCTTATATCTCCCCACATGCCCGGTGCTGTTTCTCATCTCATGCTTTTGCTCATGCCAAGCCCTCTGCTCAGCACACCCTTTACTTCCCCCCACCCTCATGTAATGATTCCCACTCATATCTTAGATTCTTGAGACCAAGTCAAACTATCAATGGTCAAAACTGGAAATGAAGGAAAAAACTGGATTCCAAGCATTGAAGGGCTGTCATGGCAAGACAATCATAGGCCAAATACTAAGTTTGGCTGGGATATGTACATATTGGTTTACCTGCACATACCCGTAGTGGCTGGGCTTGCCGGCTGATGACAGCCTCCCCTCATCTCAAACATCCCTGTCATCCCTTAGGAGTCACCACCTCCCAAAAGCCACCCTGCTTTCCCCAGGATCATGGAAGGTTAGCTGACGCTCCTTCTTGATGCTCTTCTAACACCCTGTGCCAATAAATGCATCCACTGGACACAGTATAACAAAAATAACTGCTCATGTAACTGTGTCCTTTCCAGACCTTGAGCTTCTGGAGGACAAGGGCCATGCCTGTGCCTGTTCTGTCTTTCTCTGTAATGTCTAGCAGTGTTCATGTGTTAGTAGGAAGAGAGTGGAAGAAGAAGGGAAGGATGCCCTCCATGTAGAGAGCTGCCCTGCTCTCCTGATCTCCCAATCTCTCTTCTGTATTGGCCACAGAGACCCCATCTGCTGCCTCCCCACCTCACGCTGTTGATCGTCCCTGGCCTGAATGGGCCCGACCTCCGGGAGAGGCCTGTGCTCTTACTAGAAGATGTGCTTCCTGGAGAAGACTCTGAGGACGAACTCCGACTCCTGCTGGGCCTCCGATGTGCAGGGCACGATGAGGTACGTCCCCGGCTCCAGCCACAGCTCCTGACTCACTTCTTTTTCTGGGAGAAACACTTCAGGAAAACTCAGGGGGGTATTTTGCAAGAAGAACTCAGGGGGCAGTTTCTTCTGGTCATCATGGAACTGTAGATGGAAGACAGAGGGCACCAGTTGAAGTGAATACCCTGGGCTTGTGGCCAGGAGCCAGGAGTCAGGTGGCCTCTTATCTGCCAAATCCCACCTGCCCCAGTGGAGGATGGGATAAAAGAGTGAGGAGCTTGGAGATGAAGACAGAACATATTAGGAGTGGGCATCTTTGCTGGAACCTTCTATGGGGCGGAATGAACACCTACCAGTCGATTTGCCATAACAGTGAAAACAACATCCTACACAAAATAAAGTGAGCAACGTCACCGTCTGGCCAAAGCCACCCAGCTGGTAAGAGTCCCAGTGCCCATGTTCTGTACACTTCCTGAGACTGCATTCGTGCATGTGATGCAAGTTCAAGGTTGATGATGGTCACAGATGTAGATGCATCACCTACCATCTCCCCACCATCATAACAGCTACATACAAATACACTGGACTTCCACATCATCTCAGTGAAAACAGCCTCCTAAAGGGAAAGGAGGACTGGACAGGAGCTCACAAGACCTGAATCAGGGCTCTGGTTCCGACATTGCCTGGATGTGTGTTTTGTTTTATCTTATATTCATATTCTCTCTCTCTCTCTTTCTCTCTCCTCTCTTCTCTTCTCTTCTCTTCTCTTCTCTTCTCTTCTCTTCTCTTCTCTTCTCTTCTCTTCTCTTCTCTTTTCTCCTCTCCTCTCCTCTCCTCTCCTCTCCTCTCCTCTCCTCTCCTCTCCTCTCCTCTCCTCTTCTCTTCTCTCTCTCTCTCTCTCTCTCTCTCTCTCTCTCTCTCTCTCTCTCTCCCCCTCCATCCTCCCTCCTTTATTTCTCCCTTTTTCTCTATTTTTCCTTTTTTGCTCCCTCTTCCCTTTGCTCCCACTCAGGGCTGTGGAGGAAGAGGAGGTCCACATGGGGATCTTTTTTCCAGTGTATATACAGATGTTAACAAAGACACTATCCATCCAAGCAAAGACGTATTTCACAGATTCCACTCAGGGCTGGGGAAACAAATGTATCTCCTGATGACATACGCTTTCTTTTATCAGACAATGAGAACTACAGAATCATCCTGTTGCCATCTCGGCCTTGGCTGCTAGGAATCGCAGAACTTAATTTTATAATTAGCCATACTAGCTGTCCTACATTTAGTTTTCTTGGTAGAATCAACTGCTTACTTATCCTTCATTTATTTATTACTTTTTTTCTTGCCTTAGTAAGTTTTTAAGCGGCTCACAGTTTTGTTCTGTTTATAGTTTTATTGTCGTTGACCCAAATTCTGTTTAGAAATAGTCCTGATAGAAACATGCTTTTTCTTTTTAAATTAATAGGCAACTTAGGGATCACTCAGTTTTCCCACAGGAGGAAAAAAACAAAACCGACCCAAGACACCCAATGCAAAATGGTTTCTTTATAAAAATCCTTTATATTGTTTAGTCCAGTCTGGGAAAATTACGTTTTTCACTCCTGTGTTCTCTGGGGACTAAAATAATAGCTGCCACCCTGCAGAGGCTGGGAGGGATGGCCTGCCTCCTTCACGGAGCCCGCTGGGCTGTCACTGCACCTGAAATGCAGCGTTGTTGTCCTCTGCTCACATTTCTGTCCCATTTTCCAATCCTTTGTCCCTTGTCCCCAAGGAGGTGGGCCGCATGGTCTCCTCATGTCTCATATGTTATAGATCTATTTTACTGTGGGTTTCATAACTCAGGCAAGGCTGTGATTTATCAGCCTTCCTATGCTGTGACAGTCTTCGATATTGGCCCTAGGTATTTGTGTAGGGATTTAATAAATTCTAAGATTTATGGGTTCTGCACCAGGCTCAGAGACCTCCCTGTAGAGGCATAAGGAGTTCTTGGGGCCCTTGGATAGGAAAGAACAGCAGAAGCTCATTCCCGCCCCCCACCCCACCCCCGCCCCCCACCCCAACACAGAGGCAGTTGCCATCCTTGTCAGACATTCTCGGAGCTCCTTGGAAAAGGCTGCTCCGGTCAAACCGAACCTCACAGTGGCTGGGCCACAGGTGGCATCACTCCAAACCAGGGCCAGCTGGTCAAGTGTGGAACTCACCCTGTTCATCTGAAAAACAAACAAAGGAGACCTCGTTTGTCAGTGACTCCAGCTCTTCGCCAGCACAGACTCGAATGGAAGCTGATAGATAAGAAGACTCTACCCAGAGACCCCTTTCCTCCCAGGAGACCTTCTGTTCCAATGACATTTGAGTCCCCATCGGGAATTCTGGAAAAGGCTGCGGGAAGGCAACCCTGGCTTTTTCAGAGAGAAAAAGGAAACCGGTATCGATCGTAAACTATGTGCCGGACACAATGAGCAGCACTGCCACGTGGTCTTTTAATTCTGCTCTTTGCATAAATATCATTGTCCCCATTTTACAGATGAAGAGACTGATGCTCGGTGCAAGAAGATGACTTGTCCTGGATCACATAGTCATTGCTAAGGGACAGAGCCAGGATGTGCACCCAGGTCTGTGGGTACAGACATGAATGGTGAAGAGGACAGGAAGCAGGAAGAAAGGACAACCGCCGGAGACCCCATGCGAGGCCGTGTGCCCCAGCATCCCACCTACCCTGAAGAGGTAGAAGCCGATGGCGAGGTGAGGCTTCCGGTTGCGGTGCCTGTGCCTGGGCTTCTGGAGCAGGGACACCAACACGCTGCAGGGCATCGGGAACATCCTGCCCTCCTGGGGCCTCCAGACGGACAGCAGGAACTGCGGGTTCCTCCAAAATGTGTCTCGGGCTGGAAACAGCAAGTGAGACAAGTCCTCAGCTCCGCCAGCCTGTGGTTCCCCCAACACTGAGAGGTGCATAGATCCAGGGCACCTGCCCCAGGATTCCCACCCGGAGGTTCATCTGGATAGAGTCGGGTCTCTTCAGCCTCAGCTCTCTCCACCCTCACCTCTACCACCCAGTTCTTCTACAGACACACGGGCTGAAAGTTCTTCTCACAGTGCCAGGTGCAGGCTTCCCTACCCATAAGCATCTGCTGCCTGAGTAAGTGACTCTTCAACTAACTGGGGAGAACGTGCCCACGGCCTCCAGGGCATCTGCATTTTAAGGGAACCAAACCTTAGCTTGAGGGCAGCTTCAGCTTGGGGACCACTCTGGTGGGAGGGGGACACCAGATCAGGCCCCCACAGCCTGCTGAGGTCATACCCTACAGGTCCTTCCTTCCAAAGGGATCACTCACCACCTCCGTTGGGGAGAAAGGGACATGGGTCCCCAAAGCTTCCATTTTGAGAATTTAGATGTGCTTGTCTCCTGTCATTGAGGACCTAGAAATTCTTGATCGCTACCAAGTTCTAGGTCAGGTGGTCCAGATACATATGACATAGTTACTAGTCCCACCCTTCCTGTTAAGGGTGGTTACTTCAACCCATCAATCACCTTGTCCTAAAACCAAAACAAGATACAGCCCACCCTGCCCTAACCGGTTTGGCTCAGTGGATAGAGCGTCAGCCTGCGGACTCAAGGGTCCCAGGTTCGAGTGCGGTCAAGGGCATGTACCTTGGTTGCAGGCACATCCCCAGTAGGGAGTGTGCAGGAGGCAGCTGATCGATGTTTCTCTCTCATCGATGTTTCTGACTCTCTGTCCCTCTCCCTTCCTCTCTGTAAAAAAATCAATAAAATATATTTAAAAAAATAAAAATCATCATTCTCCCCTTTAAAAAAAAAAAAGATACAGCCCACCCTTTTCCCATGCATGTGTGCCTGTGGCCTCCTGGCGCTAATTAGAAAAAGGCCCCTCTGGAAATGCAGCCCCTACGGGCTGGCAGCTTGACTGAGATTTCCACGCCTTTGTGCAAATTAGGACCAAAGGTTCCCCATCTTCCCAGGGACACAGAGCAGTCACCTTGGCCAACAGACCCCCTCCCCCCTCAGCCAGATGCCCTCTGCAGAGCACAAGCTGCACAGACATCCACAGTGGCTCTGCCCATCTCCCACCCTTGCCTGGAAAAGCTACCACTATGGACCCAAGAGCCCTGGCCTGCTCCTGTGCACACACTCACCTTGGTGAAACTTTATGGGGCCCCCAGCTGTGGTTCCCTTCTCCCATCTCCCCTCCTGCGAGGTGTATGACCACGTCTGGCCCACGTCGTGACTCAGCAGGCCTGGGGTCAGTTTACAGATGACCAGGAGCTTGAAATGTGCCCTGAAGTCCTGAAGCGTCATCCTGGAGAGGAAGAGGGAACCGCACAGAGATACTTGAGATGTTGTCTATTATCAGGACCAACGGGGAGGTTGGAACAAAGCAGCGGCATCCCAGCCCTCTCCCATCCTCCACGCCCTTGTGCAGAGCCCAGCAAGCCTTGAACAAGGGAGTGGGGCTGGCTAGACTAGTTGAGGGTCCATCACAGGTTGCTGGAGCTACTGAGAAACCCCTTCCTGTGGCTGGAAACAGCCTCATACGACGGCTCCCAGAGCGGAGTGTTGCTGTTTTGCTGGTTGCACTGATAAAGCTGAATTGAGGCATTTATAACCAGTCAATTGACTTATAGATGTCTATTATCAGCAACCTGTTCTCAATCATTAATGGATAAAAATCTTTGCTCCTACTCACTGACTTTGCAATCAAGGCATGCTAATTGAGCTGCCTGATGCTCAGTTCACTTGTCTGGAATTGGAAATAACAGTATTTGCAGGGATCTTGAGTTCAGTGACTACTTCAAAAGAGAGAGAGAGAACTGGAAAGGATGGGCAATGGAGAAGAGGACTCGTGGGAACAGAGTGGATGTTAATAGTAAGGGTGAAAAGCAAAGGCAAAGAGGAACAGAAGGGTCTCATGTCAGACATCCCGAAGCAGCATCAGCTCAGGGTGTTTGGGTGACCCTTCATAATAAGAGGTGTCAGTGGGAGTAGTGCAGTTTGGCTCTGGAGGGCACAGATGAGTGGCGTATAGTTTGGCAAGACTTCTCAGTCCCTTCTTTTCTCATTTCCTTTCTAGGCCAGGAAAGGCACAACCATGGGATGGAGTGTACTGAGTGACACGAGAGCAGAGCGGAAGTGGGGGAGGAGGTGGCCACCCCCACACCCTCCTCTGAGCACCCGCTGAGCTCCGGGCCAGTGGTCACTGCTCTTGTCACAGAGACTGTGACTTTGTTTGCAGGGGCTGTTTGCCCTGCTAGACAGTGAGCCCCACAATGATCTTAGTCTCTGTATAGGACAGTGATGGTGAACCTATGACACGTGCGTCAGAGGTGACACGCGAACTCATTTTTTGGTTGATTTTTCTTTGTTAAATGGCATTTAAATATATAAAATAAATATCAAAAATATAAATCTTTGTTTTACTATGGTTGCAAATATCAAAAAATTTCTATATGTGACACGGCACCAGAGTTAAGTTAGGGTTTTTCAAAATGCTGACACGCCGAGCTCAAAAGGTTCGCCCTCACTAGGATAGGAGATGCCTGGCATACATGGGGTGCCCCACAAATATTTGCAGGATGGGTGACCAAATGTCAGCCAGGTCATTTGTCCCTGGTCCTCGAGTCAAATACCAAAATTCTCCATCATCTTTTTTTCTCAGCAGCACAATCTTCTCCTTGGGGCTCAGTAGTTCCCATGTACTTGAGCTGAAAACAGAAAAGAAATGTTTTCATGGGGAACAAAAGGATTGTGGAGGACATGCGAGACATTCTTCAGTAAATGTTCTATTCACTGAAGGGTTGTCATTTATTCTCATCTTCATGCTGCCTTTGAGACAACTAAGTCTCACATCCTGCATTATAAAAGCAACGTGCAACGTTAATGGATCATTCACTATGAGCCAAATTCTAGGCGAGGCTCTTGACATGTTCTATTTCAGTCAAGGCTAACAACCTTACAAGGTAGGGGTTCTCATTGCCATTTTAGAGCTCAGGAAACTGAGGTTAAGAGATTAAATCACTTGCTTGAAGCCACAAGGCTATTAAATGTCACAAAGCTATTTGAACCTATATTGGAATTATTTCTTTTCAAAGCCCATCATTTTGGACTTCTATTTCTGGAAGAATAAGGCTTTCTTGTATCACTTTCATACCATAAACAACTAAAACAAAATATAAGGAACAACTGTTTTCAAACATTAGATGGCAGGCGGCACAGGATCATGACCCCAAGAGGGGGGGAACAAAGGAGGTGAGTCCTAACATTGCCTAGACTTTTCTGGGCAGTGATGCAGAAAAGTGGACCCCAAAAAGAACCCAGCAGTGTTGCTGAGTGTAGGAGACAGAGTCCAGTGTTGGAAGAGGCCAGGACAGCTAGATTTTGCTGGGCAAAGTGCCTGAGAGAAGGGGGCTACGTGAAGAAGGAGCTCTAGAGAACTTCATAGGGGCTCCCTTGAGTCTTTGGCTGAAATCAAATGGGTGTGTTCATAAAGAAATCCCCATGAGACTGGACTATACACAGAAGAATTTCAGAGCTGACACAAGGCTGGGAATCATTTGATGTCCCACCAGCCAGAGTTGAAAGACCTTGTTGACTACATGGGGTCTTTAGTAGAGATCCCAGAGGGTCAACACCTTAATAGAGGGGTCAGATTACCCCTGAAATAAAGATTTCTATAGCTCTGCCCTACAAAACTTCAAATTATCAAAATTATCCCTGAGTGATTTAAGTATCTGCCAGAAAGAAACTAACATCCTTTAAAGGAATGCAACAAAATTCAACACTCAGAAACTTAAATTTACAATGTCCAACATCCAGTAAAAAATTACTAGGCATATAAAAAAGCAGAAAATATGATCCATGACCAGGGATAATACAGGACAAACAAACCTAGAAATAAGAGAGATAATGGAATTAGCAAATAAAGACATTAAAACACATTCCATATTCTCCAGGTTATAATGGGAATTATGGACATAATGATGAGAGAAGTGGGAGATATTCTCAAATGGAATCTCTAGAATTAGAAAATGCAATATCTCAAATGAAAATATACACTGGATGGGATTAAAAATCTTCATAGCAAGAAGGGGGAAGGACTTTACCACTGGTCTCCCTTTCTGCCTGTGCCCTACAGCCAGTCTTTAGTCTGTAAAGCCCCCATCCTTGTAGGGTTGTCTTTAGGCAAAAACAACCTAAGGTCACTAAATAGGACCAGAATGTAGGGCCCAATTCGGATCTGTCCACCTCTGACTCAGCAAGCCCAGTATTGCATTGAACCATGCCAGGAGAAGAACACTGGGCTAGACAGCAAAGACCTTGGTTGAGTCATGCTCTGAGACCTTAAATAATTCACTTAGTCTAAGCATCAGTTCCTTCATCGGTAAAATGCAGCTAAAAACACCTGCCTTATAATAGCATTATTTGGAGGATTAAATGAGATAAAAATTCAAAGGACTTAGCACAGCGCTGGCCAGTTCTTGATTAACATTTCACCTTAATTACTATAAGAATGAGAAAGCAATCTAGATATCATTAAACCTTTTATAAATGTGAGAGATGGACCTTCACAATCTGAAACCTTTCCTGATCCAAGGGAAGAACACCTTGGAACTTGTGTGCAGACGGCAACCTCCTTTGCAGGCGTCACCTACCCCTTCCTCACCCTCCCAGAACTTCACCTGTCACTCCAGTCTCCTTTCCATTCTCCTTTCCATTCCACCTTCCCCCAAGGGTTCCTCAGCTTGACTAGATATTCAGGCTTGTGGTGGCAGGTCACCTGCACAAAATGAGAAGTGGTTTAGGGGGCTGAGCCGAGCACCAAGGGCAAGTGCTACAGATATCTGGGTGAGATTCACACCTGCACAGGGGACTTTGAAATGGAAGATCAAAGGCCCCTGAGAGTTGGAAGAGGAGACAATGGCTCTGTTACTTACTGGCTATGAGGCATAGGGTAAGTTACTTAACCTCTCCATGACTGTTTCCTGATCTGTAAAATGAAGCTAAGAGCCACATCTGCAATAAAAGATTGAATGGTGGCCCCCGAAAAAGGTGTCTATCCAGAACCTACCAATGTGACCTATATGAAAAAAAAGGCCTTTGCAAGTGCAATTAAGTTAAGATTCTTGGTATGAAATCATTGCCCTGGCCAGGTTGGCTCAGTGGATAGAGCATCGGCCTGAGAACTGAAAGGTCCCAGGTTCGATTCCAGTCAAGGGCACATGCCCGGGTTGTGGGCTCAATCCCCAGTGGGGGGCTTACAACAACAGCAATGTATTCTTTGTGGTAATTAGTATGGCAGCCCTGGGACACTAACACACCTACTCACAGGGATGTTGTGAAGATTGAGTGAATTAACCTTTGTGAAGCAGTTGGAACAGTATTTAGCACATAGTAAGTGCTAAGTTTTGTCAAATATTGTTAAATAAATCTAAAACCAAAATATTAAAATAAACATACAAATGTTAGCAAAAAATAAATTTTGCTAAATAAAAATGAAAATAAATGTCAAGTTCTTGGTACACACGCACACAAATAATTAGTGGGTATCTAGGAGGAAGGAGAATTCAGGTGTGAGTTGATTTCGAGAAATTTGAAACAGAATTAAAGGGAATTGGGGGACTTTTGGTAAGTGATGCTTTCTACAGAATATCAGAGGTTCTTTAAGATTGAACCTACTGATTTCTTATCTCCACACTTTGCACATGCTGTTCCCTCGGCCAGGAATGCCCTTTGCTCCTCGTACAAATCCACCATCTTTCAGGGACCAACTCAGTGTCACCTCCTCTGGAAAGCCTTTGAATGTCTTCTCTCCTAGCTCTGCACCCCTAAAGCCTTTCACCTATGCTTTCTGCTCTCAGTTTCCATGTTCTTCCTTAACATTTTCAGATATGGTTTGTCTCCATACTTGACTGTAAGCTCCTGTAGGCAGAGTCCCTGTCTGATTCCTCCTTCAATGCTTAGTAGAACTAAAAGGTAGATAGCAGTGGGAGGAAACTGGGAGCCTGCTGAAAAGGAGCAAGTAGGAAAGAAGCAGGAATCTGGAGCGAAGTGAAGTTCAAGGAGGGCTGTGAGGCACAGCAGGGTGGATGGCCAGTTGGCTGGGGCTTCCCCGTGGAATGGGAGGTTGGGATGGTGCAGTGATGGTGGCAAAGGCTGGACCTACCACTTGACCCCAGAAAATAGGTACAGAGGTATGGGGAATCCCACTGGCTTTGGCAGGCACTGGAGGACCCACCAGAGAATTCACCCCAGATTAGATACAGATAATAAGATGACCCCAGGTTTTGGCAAGAAGCCGTAGGAGAGGAGAGGGTGCTGAAGGGAAACGGTGGGGGGGGGCATGGTTCTACCCACCTTCCTGATTCCTATGAGAGTGTAGGCGTGACCGTCCACGAGCCCGTTCTCCAGCACCCTCTCGTTCTGTAGAGAGAAGAGAGCACCGTCAGTCCTGCTGGGTACGGCTTACCCAGGGACCTGTTTGGCTAGAGCAAGGGGTTAGGAGGAAGGGGTGGGAGAGACCCACACTGTCCTGTTCCCTTACAGTTTTCATAGCTCTTCAACACCCACAGTCTCGTTCAAGCCTGTAAGTCAGGGTACCACACTTTTTGGGATTGTAACCACTTTACATAGGATGAGCTCAGATTCAGAGCCACTAACTTAGTGCGTAAGGCAGCGGTTCTCAACCTGTGGGTCGAGAACCCTTTGGCGGTAGAACGACCCTTTCACAGGGGTCGCCTAAGACCATCCTGCATATCAGATATTTACATGACGATTCATAACAGTAGCAACATTACAGTTATGAAGTAGCAACAAAAATAATTTTATGGTTGGGTCACAACATGAGGAACTGTATTTAAAGGGCCAGAAGGTTGAGAACCACTGGTGTAAGGTGACACACAGTTGCTGGTGGAGGCACAGCTGAACCCAGGGATCCCTGCCCCACTTTCATGTTCTCGGTTGTTATTAAATTAGACAGTAAGAACTAGCTGTGCTAGTAGAATACCTCACATGTGGCCGACACTTAACTGTCAGCTCCCTTCTCTGCACACTATCTGTGCTCTATAGTAGCCTTGCCTGCCCTGAGGTGCTCAAGTTGAACATCAGGAAGGTAGGTGCAGGGGTTGGCGGAAGTCTTGGGGCTCCCACTGAGGTGAGAACAACTGGTGCCTGAAGAGGGAGGCAGCAGAGAAGGAGGACACCCTGCTGGCTCACAGCCCAGTCTCACCCCTGAGTGGGTCTGGCAGCCGATGAGGGTTCTGCCATAGGTGGCTTGGGTCAGGATGTCCCAGAGGTTTCCAGGGGCTTCTGCCAGTTTGATGGTCACTGTCACCCCACTGGTGAAGTCCAAAAGGGCGTCAGACACCTGTCCACGCTGCAAGTCCTCATAGGAGCCACAGAGCCTGTCCGGGAGGAGAAAACATAGGCAGAGAAGGGAAGGGGCATTTATTCTGCAGCCTGGGATGGTCCACAGGAACCTCGCTTGGTTATTCCCTGGACATGTGTCTGCTAACCCTTCCCCCAACCCCAGGGCAAAGGAGGAAATATATGCTCAGAGTTCTTATCCTGTGAGCAACTCCATCCATTAGTGAAGGCAAATTCCTGAACGCTTGTTCAGATGGGGTGACCCCTACATAAAAGACTCTGGATATGTCACATATATTCACTGAGTCAAGTATCTCACTTGATAAATGTTACCTGCCTCCTCTTGCCTTCCCTTAACATTGATGAGAGAGACAGAGAGAGGGAGAGGGGGAGGGAAGGGTAGACAAAGGAAAGGAAGGGAAGGGAAAAGATTTCTCATGGTTGTCTTACTTAGCATAGGCCTTTTCCAGAAGAGCTCCCCAGAACAAATTCTTGAAGGTGGAAGAGACGAAGACCAGCTGGCCAGCTTCATTCACGGGCAGTCGGTCATCTATCACCACAGGAACCCACCTCCCAAAGTGCCAGAACTAGAAGGAGAGAGTGCCCACTGGTGAAGGAAGGTTATGGTGGAACACAGTCAGCCCAGGAGACAAGGACACGACTTTTCCAAGAACCTTCTTTCCTATGTCCCACCCTAGACTGGGGCACCAGGAGGACACTCACCCGGAACTGAAAGATGCCAGCATAGTTCTTGGTGAAACTCTGATTCAGGGGGACGACCCGGCTCAGGATGTCCTGGTGCAAAGTCAGAGCTTGCAAAGCAGCCAAGAACCAGCAGTCACCTAAGCCAGACAGCACACAGTATCTGCATAGATGCACTGCCCAGGCATGCACACTCTTCAGGTGTCTGCATGGATGTACTGCACATGCATGTATATGCTACAGGTGTCTGCATGAATCTACTGAGGATTTATTACATGCAAGAAATGCCTGGTCCCAATTGCTATCCTTTCTGGACTTGTAGCCTAACTTAGAAGGGAATTATATACTGGGGAGGAAGAGGGTGATTGAGAAAGTGTGATGCAGTGGGGGACATTGGCTGGAATTTAGCCTTGACAACAAAAATTGAGCCATATTCCTGGATCAGCTTTTAGACTCTCAAATGTTCCATCCTCAGGAACACGGACCCAAACACAACCAAACTTTCTAAATTCCTGTCTCTGTAACTGATTTTTATTCTTCTGGGAAAGCCTCAACCCTCTGGACTCCATTTCCCTGTCTGTAACATGGGTATCACTACACATGTGCCTTCTCTCATGGCCAAGGGTTGTTTCTATTACTCTAAAAAGAATCTTGGCTTCAGAACAGGCCTTCCTGGACCCTATTCTGGGGCATCTAGTGACAGGTGTGCCAAGAAGGAATCATTGCAGGGACTAAAGTAGAGTGAGCACATCTTGCCAAGACAAGACTTTAGACCTGTAAACTCGTAATGAAGATTATCATCTGGCAGGGTTTTTGTGTGTTTGGGTTTTTTTGTTGTTGTTTTAATCCTCATTCAATGATATTTTTTCCATTGATTTTTAGAGAGTGAGAGAGGGGAGAGACAGAGAGAGAAACATCGATGTGAGAGAGACACACGAACTGGCTGCCTCCCACACATGCCCCTACCAGGGCTGAGGATCAAGCCTGCAACCAAGGTACTTGCCCTTGATGGGACTTGAACTCTGGACCCTTCAGTCTGTAGGCCGATGCTCTATCCACTGAGCCAAACCAGCTAGGGCTATGATTAGGCAGGTTTTGGCATCCCCATGCATCCTGGTAGGACCAGTTGTTACCATTTTCCCAGCAAAGGACACAGCATGTCAAGGTAGAGTTCAGGTGGCCATTTCCCCCATTGGAATCTCTTGATCCTCCTCTTCCCCTTAGCCAGGCCAGGCTCCCAGCTGCCACGTGTGTGTCTCCAAGGCTGTGCAGACTCACCTAATAATCCCTGGCACAGATCCAGCCTTTTGGCCTCGGCAGAATAGAAGTGGGGGTTGATGTGCAGTTCCTACAGAGACAGATGGAATTGTCCTTCTGACCAAAAGGTTATTGGAGCCACAGTGACCATTGGGTCCCATATGCCCAAACTGGACATATGAGGACATCAATATAAAATATGTATATAAAAAATCAGGGCTGTCCCAGAAAGTCTGGTATTCAGATTCTGTCCATTGTACCTCTTATTCTTTCTTAAAGCTCATGTAATTCAGGTCCTGGAGAACTCTGTGTGGATATTGAGAAATAGCACTTGTACCAAAAATGCCTTTTCTTGGAGTTTCTATTAAAAATGGGAGTACCTCTTAGAGGGGGTATTCTGTTTTCCTGGAGGTCTTCCCATTCTTATTTTCCTATTTCTTCCTGCCCCTAACCCCCCAAATAGTGGCCTTTCTCGATTTCTGTGCTGAGATGTGGCCTGGGATGGGGTGAGAGATTTAGTGCTCCAGGACCTGCACTAAATCCCTCAGTCTTTGTGGGCACAGCCCACTCAGATGCATGACAAACTCTATATCAGCAGTTCCCAAGATTTTCTGGGAGAAGTAAAATCATGACTGCCCCCTAGGAGATGCACCGGTAATCTTACACATAGTAGGGACTTAATAAGTCTGGCTTTGATGGTTATGGCTGATTAGGAGAGAGAAGAGAGGAAAATTGATTTCACTAAATGTGTTCTGGGATTTACATGTAAATCAAGTTTGCGGGAGATTAACTGTTTTTGAACACATTGAAAAGTTGCTTTTAAAGAAATTGTTGATGCATTTATAAAGTGAAGAATACTTTTGTAGTGATTAATAGCTTCTTTCTTCTTTTCTAATTTTATCTTTATTGTTTATAGATGTTCCCTTTTCTCCCCATTGACTACCCTCCTCACTCTCATTGCCTCCCCAGGCCTTCACCCCACTATTGTCCATGTCCATGGGCTTTAATTTGCATATCTCACGAGCCTGATTTGGGGGGAGTGGCGTGTGAAATGTTAAAATGTGTCACTCTGGCAGATGGCACTGGCTGTGACTCAGGATGCCATCACCGAGGAAGCTAACCAGTACCTTACTGTATTTGGCTGCAGTTGCTCTTCCCATTTCTGGCCCGAGGGGGAGCTACATCTTAGACTCCTCCCAAGATCACTCCTGTTTTTTCCTGGAAAATGGGTGCGTGAGGACTTACCCAGTTCCCGTCTCATGGGGATCAATGGCAGTAAGACTGGGTATCCGAAAGCCCTGAGCCCTCGGAAGGAAGGTCTGGGTTGACACATTTTGTGTGTTTGTTCGGCAGCCCCCGCCCCAGCCCTTACCGTCGGCCTCCTCCACTGCAGGTGCCCTGGGAGCTTCTGCAGCAGGTGCCCACTGCCGATGGAGCTCAGGGTGGCTGGGAAGGTGTCATCTTCAAAGAGGCAGCCGTCCCTCAGGCACCTTTCCTGCAGCGCCTCATAGTCCTGTCTGGGGAGCTGTGGAGAGGCCCCCACCGAGTCCTTCTGCCCTCGCTTCCAGCTCCTTTGGAAAGATGACCACAGAGGCATAGCCAGGTGTGGATAGGAACCTAATGGGTCTTCCTGGGTGGTCTCGGTTGCTCCTGAAACAGAAAGCAGATGTTCCATTTACTCACTTCCTGTTAATGCTTTGTCATCCCCATAGAGAGGAGGAGGAAGATGGAGAGAATGAGAGAAAGAGAAATTAGCCTGTGAGAAAGAAACAAAAAGTAGATGCACTAGAAGCAGCCCACAAGCATGTCTGTACCAAGACGTACTCCTATACATTGTAGGGGTGACCCAACGGTCCTCCTCTCCATTTTTCAAGATCTTGCTTAGCCTCCAAAACCCATGTTGAGCCCCTCCTCCAGGAAGCCTTCCTTGCATGCCTGGCCTTCACTGAGTCCCCCCTATTCTGACTGTCTATTGACTCACCATTTACCCCATAGAATACTGCCCTCTAAAGTGCTTCTCAAATTATCACTAGTGAAGGGCCTGTGTTCTTTTATTTCCAATTTGTCACATAAATTTAATGAAAATGAATTAATAGAAAAATGAAATTTATAAAAGGTATATAAGCCCTCCTTATTTTAAAAACATCAGATTCAACAGAAGTAAACTTACTGCATCTCATGACAAGCCTTGGTGCCTTGTGGGGCTCATCACAAGATCAAATTTCAGAATGAGGCCACACACACAAATATCTTCCTTTTGTAAGTATTCCTAAGTCACCTTAAGGAGTGTCTAGACCAGGGGTCCTCAAACTTTTTAAACAGGGGGCCAGTTCACTGCCCCTCAGACCGTTTGAGGGCCAGACTATAGTTTAAAAAAAACTATGAACAAATTCCTATGTACACTGCACATATCTTATTTTGAAGTAAAAAAACAAAACGGGAACAAATACAATATTTGTATTTGCACGTGGCCGCAGGCCTTAGTTTGAGGACCCCTGGTCTAGACCAGTGATGGCGAACCTATGACACGCGTGTCAGAGGTGACACGCGAACTCATTTTTTGGTTGATTTTTCTTTGTTAAATGGCATTTAAATATATAAAATAAATATCAAAAATATAAATCTTTGTTTTACTATGGTTGCAAATATCAAAAAAATTTCTATATGTGACACGGCACCAGAGTTAAGTTAGGGTTTTTCAAAATGCTGACACGCCGAGCTCAAAAGGTTCACCATCACTGGTCTAGACCCAGGTATGGACAGTTGACAGTTCTTACCAGTCTTCTGTATGTTACAAGCTGGGGGTGAAATTGGCGCACTCCCAGATTGCCACAGCTCTCTACAAAGGACCACATGGCTCTTGGTCATACTTGGAAATTCATTTGAACTGTTATAAGTGAACCGTGTTGGAGCAGGCCCATAAAATAAGACTATGCAAATGAATAGGGGAAAGCTAACTGGGGCACAAGATATTAGAGGGTGTCGCCTAAAGGCATGCTGCCTGTGCCGAAGAGTTCTTTCCTTGGCCCCCCAAGGGTGTGAAGACTCCTCGGTCATGTTCTTCACATCAGGATCCATTTGCTCTCAGCAAAGAGCAGGGCAGAGACTCAATCTTCACTTTTTCTGTAGTGGCTATGCTTGTCTTGTGTACAGTGTTAGGTGCTAGGGAGAGCTTTGTGATGGTGTGAAAAGAGGGTATCCCTGGTACCCATGATCCAGAGGAAACCTTTGAGTGCTAACCAGCTGGTAAGACACCTGAGTCTGTTCCATACCTTGAGTCCTTGCACTGATGTTCGGTTCATTCAGATATTTACTGAGCACCTACTATGAATCCATGCTAGACACATACATCTGGCCCTTGGTCCACCTAATAAGGATAGAGTGTGGAAAGGAAACAAAAGATATAAGAACCATGTCCTTGCTCACAGGTGCTATGAACATGTAGCATTCTCCTAGGGATGGCTGATTTCCAGAGAGTTCTAGTATCCTGCCACACACCACCAAGTTGTCTGAGGTGAAATTGGAATAGAAACCTAGACTCCTAGCACAATGGCTCTGTCTGCATGATAGAAAGCATTGGATAGAAAATGTGATCAATTCTACCTTCTTGACAGTTGGAACAAAAGAACAAGACTAACGATGGGCCCTGCCTGCTTTATCCTGGTTACAGATGGCACGTCTTCTGTGTAATAGATGGTGCTCGGTGGTCATGGAAAGCTAGAGTTAGAACTAGAAAGCCCAGGAGAGGTCAGGTTTGCCACGTTTTACCTGGCAAACCTGTAAAGCAGGCCCTTTACCCTCTCTAAGCTGGTTCCCTTACCTGTAAAATGAAGATGACACATACTGTGTCTACCCTCAGGACTCAAAGAAGATAACAATGTGAAGTGATTTACAAAAACTTTAAAGCAAGATTGGCAAACTATGGTCCCTGGGCCAAATCTGGCCCACCCCTGGATTTTGTAAAAAAAATGTTATTGAAACACAACCATAGTTACCTGTTCATGTAATACCTATGGCTGCTTTTGCAATACACAGCAGCAGAGTCGGGAAGCTGCAACAGAGGTCATGGCCCATAAGCCTAAATATTTACTGGCCAGCCCTTTACAGACCAGTTTGCTAAAAGCACTCTCTAACTCAGGTAGATGGCTGTCGCACGGATCTAGGCACAGGGGTAAGCTCTAGGTAGGAATGCACAAAACAAAATGTGGTTAACGGCAGCTATCGTTAAGAACTTATTTTATTGCAACAGAATTTTATCTCTAATTGATTCATTGATTTTTATTGTTTTTTTACAGATGCTTCACATTCCCATGTTATTTTCGTGTCACAAATAGTCTTGAAGGTGTGGGCTGCTTTTTCTCTCTACTACAGTCTCTCATTCATTTTTTAGATGTGATGACAGCAGACATTCCTGGGCAGCTTTTCAGTGGTTTCATGGCTGCCGATTATGAATAGGAACCCTCCCCCGCCCCCATCTTTAAGTACAGACCATGACTGGTTCATAAAAGAGGAAATGATTTTGCCAAATTAATGGTTTAAAAGGACCTTGAAAATTTTTACTATTTAAATATTTGTCGACATTTGATTTAATTTTTCACAGAAGACCCAAAGCACGGATCCTCATTTGTTAAAACAGACATTTGCCTTTCAGGAAACAATGAAGAATGTGGCTGACTATGAGCTATCGAAGGCAAGAATATTTTTCGTTGATTTTTTTTCCGGATTCTCAGAGCCTGGCATCATATCATGAATTAAACAGATGCTTGATAAATGTTTGCTGACTGGCTGACTGAACAAATAAATAGATGGGTGTTTCGTCATTTGTGAAATGTGAAGAATGATAAAGCCTGCCCTCCCCGCCCCTCCTGACACGAAGCTGAAATGAGATAAAAGATGTCCACCATTTGGCGGCTCTCTATTGTTCTGATTATGTCCCTGAGCACTGATTTAGGTTGAGGCTTGTGTTCAGAGGCCTCCTTAACATCCCGCCCCTCTTCTGGTCCGGACTTGTTTTGGGGCTCCTTTCTGGGAGAGGAAGTTCTGTGGGGTCCAAGGCAAAGAGCCTGAGGAAAAAAGTAAAATCAAGGTCAGCCTTCAAGGAGGGAGTCCCCAAAGAGAACATGCTCCTTGGGAGTAGACTGGGAAGAGTGATAGATCCTCCCTTCCCCCAACTGGTGGGCGGAGTATGACGTAACCTGCAGCCTGGAAATACCTGAGTGACTAACCATGTACCTTATATGGACTATACATTGGACCACCAATCCACACCTGCCAAATACCCTAAGCCCTTGTCCTATATGGACAATGCAGTAAGCCACCAAGCAGTGTGCGCCGAGTACACTAAGCCCCCACCCCTTCCCATTCCGCCCCTCAAAAGGCGTGCCCACCCCTGCACGTGCTGCTGTCCTCCCCTTGCGAGACAGCCCGGCAGGTCCTTCTCCTCTAATAAAGCCTGTAGTCCTGGTTTTCGGCCTCTGTCTGATCTTTCAAAGAGAAGAGGCAGGAAGCCCCCTGCCTTGGCGGGTGATGCTGGGGGAACCTCCGGGCTGACTGCATGCATATTTGGAGATGTAAAACCTTGGCTGGGGGAGCTCCCTACCCACTCTTAACTGCCCCATCTTCCATCTGACTCCATGAGACACTGCACAGCCACAAATCTCTATAGAAGCACATACACCTTGACACTCCCGAGCCTGTGTACACCTTGAGTTGCCACGCAGTGGGGGCAGCTTGCCTTGAGCTTAGGAACATTCACTTGGCCTTGTGTGGAAGCCAGACCTGGCGTCACTCCTTGCAGGTAAACCTCAGATCAGGCTAGAAGGAACTTGGTGGTTGCTGTATTCAGTGCCCTCTGTACAGGGAAGACCTCTGCGCAGGCCCAGTGGGCTCGTGGCCAGCTCAGCATGACCAAGGTGAGCCCTGGGCCTCTCTTAGGCATATCCTCTTCTTTTCTTTCTTACTGGCTCCTCGAGCAGCACCTCAGTGGGGTCACTCTGTTCCCCTCAAGCCTGCTTCTGTCTTACAGTCGTTCCCCACCCAGGAGACACCAGCACCCTAGAATTAGGTCATTTCCTACCTTTATTTCTCCATCACCTTCCACACTTTTAAAAGACCAACCCTTTTGATTTTTCTCCTTTCTAAACATTTCAAAACACATTTGAATAGGAAAGAGTTTTAAAACAGATGTAAATTATTTCCTCTTGTTTTTCAGGAGTATTTACATCTTAAAGGGTCAGACATTGAGCTGCATTACTAGTCAGACTGAGGGAGCTTTCCCCTGTTCCTGAATTTACCATCTGAGTGGCCCTGTCACATCACTCCCCTCAGATCCCATAGCTCATGGCCTCAAACCCAAATGGTTAGGGTCTCAGTGTCCTGGCCCCTTTCTGTATGAACAACCTACAGCTCTAACCTGAGGTCCCTTTTACCTGCACACAAACAAGACATTTCTTGCTCCCTCTGGTTTGAATTGCATCCATCCTTCAGAGCTCAGTTCAAGTTTCTCCTCCCCAGAGCCTTCTCTGGCCCTCCAGCCCACTTTCTCTTCTCCTCACAGCCCAGGTATCTTACTGATATACAGATGTTTGCATCTCAAAAAAGGTATTCCAAGGACCTCTGAGCTTGTGTGACAGTCAGAGAGACAGAACCCAGCTGCCACGAAAGAGCAATCCTGAATCAGTGATGACTTAGCACTTGCCCTTTGTTCAAGTGCGTGAACTAGGGAGAAGGTGCAAGGTAACAGTGCACCCCCCACTGACCCCCACCCCCAAAGCTCAGTCCAGGACTTGAGGAATGGATGGCCTTGCATCTTAGGCTATGATTTGTGCTACTCCAGGATATCAACCTATGCAGTTAGAAACCCAGGCAAGACTTTTCAAAAAGTGAGTCAATCAAAAACATCTTTTAGGAAAAACTATTTGGTAGTAAATATTAAAGCTATTATATGACATAATAATTTCATTACTGGGTATTACCCAATAGAAATGCTTAAATTTATGCACCAAAAGACATGTACAAGAATATTTATAATAGCATTATTCAAAATAGCCCCAAACTGAAAACTACTCACAGCCCATGAACATGGATTATATATTGGGGTACAACTACTCACAGCTCATGAACATGGATTATATATTGGGGTACAGTCACACAGTAGAATATTCTACAGCATCAAGAATGAACAAACAAGAACTGCATGCTATAATATGGATGGAATTCACAAACATAATACTGAGTGAAAAAGTCTAGACACAGAAACTCTATGATTCTCTTTACATAATTTTCAAAGAAAAGCAAAACCGTGTTAGAAATCAGCTCAGGATGACCCTTGGGGTGGACAGATTTATCACAAAACCGATTATACCACTAACAGTTAAATCAATTCTATTATTCTCTATTGATTGTTTTGATGGTCAGGAGAGAGGTTTAGAAGGGAACTGGTAGATCCAGTTCATTTGAACAAGGCTTTGTTGAGAGCTCCCCATGGGCCAGGTGCTGCCCTAGAGGGAAAGGTACATGATGAACTAGAATTTCTGCCTTCAAGAGTCACAGGCCAATAGCTGGACTCTCACTCTAGAGAGAGCCCTCTTCTCTTCACGGCCATGTGCACACTCTGTTGAATGGCTGGTTCTCAACCCATCCAAGAATCCTTTCTAGACTTTTCTAGAGTGGACTGGAAAGTCAAAGATACTCTCACTCTGTTGATTCTGGGAGATCTCCCCAGACCCCAATACCTAGGTCCACCCACTAGCTCAACTATGAATACAGTTCCAGCCCGAGCTCCCATATCTGACTATATTTGACTTTTCTGGAACAAAAATGTTGAACACATATCTAGGCTGAATCCCACCTAAACAAACAATGCCTCCCTCTATCTCCAGGAGAGGACTGGTTCTAAGCTGAGCAGACTGCTTCCTCCAGTGTCATCAGCAGCTTCAATTAGTGATTTTAGTTGCCCAGAGGCCAGAAAACTGCTCAAACCAGAGTGATTTCTAGCTTTCTCATCTAAGCGAGGGCCCCTCCAGCCCCCAGCCCCACAATGATAAGTATTATGTGAGGGACCATTTCGCTCTCAACTTCTCATCATTGTCATCTTCACATATGATTTCACAGAGGAAGTCAAACCAGCCTCACTGCCCATTAACACTCAAAGAGCAACCTTTCTCCTAGAATATTAGGATCCTACAAGGCCCAGGCCACCTCCAGACCCCTTCCAAAATTGAGGAGGCTCAGAAGACTCTTGGCAGGGTCTGAGCTCTAGGAAATGACAATACCTGGCAGTATCAGTAACTCCAACAAATTACCATTTAATAGAAATCAGAGCTGACAGGGCCTCAGGGATCACTTAGGCCACCACCACCATCCTCCCTTATTTACTGAGAAGACTGAGCCCAAAGGCCTGAAGTCCATCCCTTCAGATCACACTGGTAAGCAATAGCGAAGCTGAGAACAAAAGTATCATCTCCAGATACCAGGGCTCTTTCCAGAAGTACTCTGACCTGCAAAGTTCAAACCAGGAGCAGCAACTGCTTTTCTCACCTCCTGAACCCAGATTCTGCAGAGCCCCCTGGGAGCTCTGGGCTGCATTGGACACACCCTCAGAGCTAAAGAAATTTACCTGCACAGGTGATCTTGCTTCTTTAAGCAACTGGACAGTCTCTAGTCGCAATGCAGTCAAAAGCACACTGCCCCAGACTACCCTTATATATATGGTCCTTCTATGCACAAGGGCTTGGTCAAGAGTCTGAGTTCCAGCCTCCAGAGCTTTGGTTCCTTCCTATTGTGTGTTCTCTGGAAGGGAGGGGAGCCTTGGGGCTTTGTGATGGCATCATACAAATCTAATGATTTCCTTAGAATAATCGCCAAACAGAGCTTGTGCCAGTAATGCCTTAACAAAAAAGAGTTAGTCATCTTCAGCTTTCTGTTATGACATTCTATGACTCCGGTTGGGACCTGCCTTGAGCAAACATTTGAAGGTCCAGTTTGTCTCTGGCTTCTTGACCCACTTCCAGGACGGACAGGTGTCCCACTTCCTGGTACATAACTTTCAGAGTCCAAGTGCCCTACTTAAGCCTGCCTTCCCCACAAACCTAGGCCACTCACTAAATATCTCCTTTCTTTTCCTCCAATCACAATTCTCATTCCTCAGGGCACTGAAAAGCAATTTGAACTAATTCTCAAGGATGTGTGATTTGCTCACAAATCCCTAACCTTAGCATAAGTATTTGCACCTTTTAAAATAAGACTCACCCAAATGAATCCCTGATTACTGAAATTTCAGGCAGTGAAACGATAAGTGAAAAAGTCCAGTTGAGAAATACTTTAGGTGCCCAGTATATTAAGTAATAACTGCTCACAAGTGTCCATTTACGCTCACATGGGTCCTCTGTGTTATTTCATTAGACTCACAATAAAAATAAACTAAAACTGTTATGTGTCCAACCCAACTGTAAATGGGGAAAACTACTGAAATACTGTGGGTAAGCTCTGAATACTTCATGCATTGATTCCATGTTTTGCAGATACAAGACTAAACAAGAAAATCATTAGATATTATAGCTCTGGCAAGGGTTACCTCTGGCCACTCTACAGGTAGGGATTTGTAGTCCTGGTGGCTATGGCAGCACCGAAGCTCATAACATCTATTGGCAGGTTCTACTCTTCTCTGATGTTTTGTACCCACTTGATTTTTGTTCAGTTGACTGTATGTTTTCAAAACTAGGATTCAACAAGGTAAAGAGAAGGGATTTGATTTGTGAATGGGAGAAAGGATAACCAAGTTCAGCTGAATGAAAGAAAAAATTGATGGTTCCATATATAACTTTCGAGCATTAAAAATTGATCCTCAAACCAAGATAATAAAAAAAGGCTTTGTGGGCTAGCTCATAATAAAAGTCGCTTCCAAGGTTCCAAAGTAAATTCTAAGACCTAAGTTATTAATTCCTTCACATTCAAAATATTTTCTCAGTGTTATGAGAAAAATAATCGTTAAGAAATTCACTATGGCCCTAGCTGGTTTGGCTCAGTGGATAAAGCTTCGGCCTGCGGACTGAAGGTCCCAAGTTCGATTCAGGTCAAGGGCACATGCCTGGGTTGTGGGCTCGATCCCCAGAAGGGGGCATGCAGGAGGCAGCCAATCAATGATTCTCACTCATCATTGATGCTTCTCTCTCTCTCTCTTTCTCTCTCTCTCTCTCTCTCTCTCTCTCTCTCTCTCTCCCTCTCCCTTCCTCTCTGAAGTCAATAAAAATATATTTAAAAAAGAAAGAAATTCACTATGAAGTTTGGAACTATAAACAGAGAAGCAATTTTTTTCCACAGGAGGATGTTTTCCTGTTATCAGAGAGCTAATTAGAATTCAAGGACATTTATTTCTAACCCATAACCCAAGTGAACTCATATTGACACACTATGTTATATCTGAGAAGGGCTCAGGGATTCACTGGAAGTCACACCGACCATGAACACAGGGCAGGCCTCAGGACACGGTGGTCTGGGTGAATGTGAAAAATGCAGAAAATACACCAAGATCAAGCTTCAGGCAGGCATGCAGGCAGCATCAGAGAAGGTCCAAAACCACATATCTGGATTCCTGGAAAAGTGGAAGAGGTAGGGCTGACCTCAGCCTCATAGAAACGGGGGTCCTAGACAAGGAGCCCGTAGAGGTGTTAGGATGCAAGGCAATTGCTTGGTCATAGAAAACCAAACAAGTAAAGAGCAAACTTATCGAAACAGACGTCAAGGGCTCATAAACTACTTAAACTGGGTCCTGGATATTTCCCCAGACTTGCTCCCTAAATCTTGGTTGGAGAAAGTTGAATGGAAGCAGAGCAGGGGCTCCCTCCATCATCCTCCCTCCTGGTTGTTGTCTTCTCTGGTCTCTTGGCCAGGGGAGCAGGTTTGTACAGCACTTGGAGTTCTGCTGAGGCAATCCCTGGGACACACTTACACATCACAGGTGCATAACACGTCAGTTAGGGGAGTGGTACATTTTGGTATTTCTCTAGCAGGTACATGAAATGTCCATTAATCTGGCACTCTCATCACCCCTTTTTTAACCTCCTTTCTCCCATGATCATTGGAAAGTATCTGATCACCGCATATATGAAAAGATTAGTAACAGTTTAATTGTCAAGTGCCATTGATTCAATTACAAAATATGGACCTGGAAGCATAGAATTTCATTGATTAACAATAAGCCACAGAGTTGGGTGGGGGAGATCCTTCTGGCAGGATGAGCCTTCTGGTATGCCCAGAAATCACATAATTATGAAGTTATGGACTATTCCCTCACACAAAGACTGTCGAAAGTGAGAAAACAAAAAAAGGTCTACAGTATGGTTTGATTTTTTTGTTTCTTTTTTAGTTCCTAGTCTGGTTCCCTGACAGATAAACATGCTGTCTAGACGTTTTTTTTTTCTTTCAAAGTCTCATAGTGTACATCTCTTGTTTTTAGCCTCTATCCTTAATTGTGTTCTTGGCATTATTAAACTTGTTCAAATCGATATGCAATTCCAAAATGTATTTGTCACCATTCCTCTTCCTGACCCTTCCTTTGTCCCTGACATCATTTTCCCTGAGTGTCTTACGGTTCTACCTCTATGGATCTGTCTGTTTTGGCTTTTTTGTTGGTATGTTTACCTTGTGACCTGACCTGTCTTTCTTGGCAGAAAGTTTGCCATCATGATACTCGTGACAGGGAAAGGTGACTGCTGGGAAGAACAGCGTGGTTTCCATGTTTCCTTCTAAGAGGTGATGGCAAGATTTCTGTTAGGAAAGAAGTCCCAACAAAAAAGAAAAAAAAAAGGAAAGAACGAAAGAAAGGAAAGAAGTTCTGGTGGTAAGTAAACCATGAATAATCCCAGGGGTACAAAAATAAGAAAGCCATGGTGCCTGATACCTCAAAGATCATGCAAGGATCTGAATAGCGTCCTAAGTCAGCTTAGGATGCTGACTCCAGTAATAGCTCCCGTTCCTGAGTTGACTCATGCAAAACCATCTAACGTGATATCTCTGTCAAGGTCACAATCAAAGGAATCCCTCATATTAACAATCACATCTATCAGCCATCCTCACCTTGCATTCTCCTCACATAAGGCACTTCTCTATATCCAAATAACAACAGGCTTTCATGAGAAGTTGTGTGGGCTAAAGCTTTCAACAGGAAGATGACAGATTCATGCTGAAACATGTTTTCCTGCTACAGTTCCGTGGAAGGGCTGTGTGTGCCTTTAAAAACGTAAAAGATTGACTATCCCTTTAACTGAAAGCATAAGGTCTGACAAGCTTTGGATCTCGGCTCTCAGGAATGAAATAGCAGCTCTGAAAGCATTGGTCACCGAGAGGGCCCCATATCTGGCCTCCCAAGTGCACGGTGGGTTTTGCCTTGATCGGCCCTTTCTGGAATTGGGTGTGTTTGTGTTCTAGAAAGAGCTTACCTTTGGAGCCAGATAAACCTGAGATTTGAACCCAACTTCACCATGTATTTGTTGGAGAGTCATTAATGTACCTCCAAGGCTCTCATTTTTTAATATCTACAATATAGGAGTCATAGCTACTTCCCAAGATTAGTGGAAGGGTTCAACTATCTACATTGTAATGAATACAAAACATTTAGTCCAGTGGATGGTACATAATGAGCACTCAATACTCATTTTGTTAAAAGAATAATAATGATTATTTTATAATGATAGCCCGGAGACAGGAAGGTTTAAGATTATGCACCAGAGGATGGTAATTGAAATCTTGTACATGGATAATGTCACAGTAGATATAGGGTGAGTGAGTAATAGATTGATTGCTTTTGGCTCATTCTATATCCATAGTTTTTGCCCTTCCATGTGACAGCCCTTCGAATATAACTTTGAAGATTTTAGTTCCTTTAATTATTCACAACCCAACATAGTGACTGTTGTCCAATGCCACATCAAGCCACATCTGGGGTATATGAGTCAGTACAAGACCTTACACTTCATAAAAATGGTCGTCCATCCCCCGCTCTGCCTCATTTTTGCTACTAAGCTTCGGTTTCTCTATCTGGGAGAATAATGGCACTTTGCACTGTCGCTGTGAAAATGAACTGAGTAATCTATGTGAGAACACCCAGCGCAATGCCTCCCATATAACAAGCTCTCAGCTAGCGTTGATAGTCGTCATTTCCTATGCTGACCTCATGCAGCTGGTACCTCATAATTATTTTGGGCAACTACATCTCAGTGTCGACTCACATTGAGTTTGCTGTATATTAGATCTCATGTCTCTTTAACATGTGAATTCTGTCCCATCCTGTAAAGGAAGCAATTTTCAACTGCTGTGCCACAAGAATTTTTAAAACATGCACTACCTGACTATTTAGTCAGGGACACTGACCTCTTTTCTCTTAGATTTTCAAATTAAAACAATGACAGCAGTCAACACAACAATTCGTCCTGTGTGAATGTCCTGTCTTGAATCATAAATATGTCATGTAATAGGCTTGCATCTTATTGGTCACATCACATAATAAGGTTGCATCTGATTGGTTAATTCTTGGTACCAGAAATCCTCATATACAAGTATAGGCACCTGATTTTTTAAGAAC
Source organism: Myotis lucifugus (assembly GCF_000147115.1). NCBI lineage: Eukaryota > Metazoa > Chordata > Mammalia > Chiroptera > Vespertilionidae > Myotis > Myotis lucifugus. Next base: position 1,738,316 of record NW_005871182.1, read on the forward strand.
ATGATCTCACTCATATGTGGAATACATAGCTATCAACAATTACTTTAAATGAAATGGATTAAATGCTCCAACCAAAAGACATATGGAGGTTGAATGGATAACAAAACAAGACCCATACATATGCTGTCTACAAGAGACTCACTTCAGATTGAAAGACACACACAGGGATGAAGAAAGATATTTCATGAAAATGGAAATGAGAAAAAAAAGCTGAGTAGCAATACTGAGAGCAGACAAAGTAGACTTTAAAACAAAGGCTATAACAAGAGACAAGAAAGGACCCAGCAATTCCACTTCTGTGTATTTATCTGAAGAAACTCAAAACACTAAATCAAAAAGACATATACATCCATATGTTTATTGCAGCATTACTTACAATAGCCAAGATATAAAAGCAGTGTTCATAAATGGATAAAGAAGTGGTGCATATATACAAGGGAATATGATCCAGCCATCAAAATTTTTAAAAAATGAATAAAATCTTGTCATCTGCAACTACATGGATGGATCTAGAAGGTTTTGTGCTGAGTGAAATAAGACAGAAAATACCATATTATTTCATTTATATGTGAAATCTAAAAAACAAAATAAACAATCAAGCAGATACAGAGAGCATTTTGATGGTTGCCAGATGGGAGGGGCTTGGGGGAACGAGTGAAAAAGATGAAGGAATTAAGAAGTACAAATTGGTAGTTACAGAATAGTCATGGGGATGTAAAGTACTGCATAGGGAATATATATAGTCAACAAGATTGTAATAATTATATATGGTGTCAGATGGGTACTAGATTTATCAAGGTGATTACAGCAAGTGATATCCATGTCTAATCACTGGGTTGTACACCTAAAACTAATATAATATTGTATGTCAACTGTTATTGAAAAATAAAAAATATTATTTAAATATTTATCTAATTCTTTATTGCTAGTATACAGAAATGCTGCATTATTACTTTGCTCCTTTTTTTAAAAGATAGATTTCCAACTCTACAGGATTGAGAGCTCGATGTGTCAACAAGCCCTCAATAAATTAGATATTCAGGGCTGATGTTCAGTGGTGAACAATATTATGGCTGTACTTGTTACTAAAATATTGAAACATTTCTACAGTGGAACCCTCTTTCTTTCCCTCTGGTACCTTGGCCATCCTGGACTTTCCCTCCAGACTGACCCACATTTCCCCAGTTCCAGACACTAGTGATGAGGTTTAATATCTTATGTTTATAGGACATCCATGTAGCATCTTTTATAAAAGCATTTTTTTTGTCTTTGCCAATTTTTTTTCTGTTGGAATGCTTTTTCTTATTAATGTACAGGCATTAATTATATATTTCAGAAGCTCTTTTGTTGGTTTTATGCATTGCAATATGTTTTCACTCTCTTTTGTACTTCTACACCTAGCTCAGCTGGGGCCTCAAGCCCTGTTCCACTGGAAAGGTAGGTGTCTGTTATGGTTGTTCTATTCCTATCCATGTGAGTTATTAAATATTTTTAATGTTATCTCTTATGCTTATATTCCAATGCTAACATAAAACCAAGGGTAAGTTATTAATCCAAGTGGTTTCTTTTTAAAAATATTTTTATTGATTTCCTAGAGGAAGGGAAAAAGGGATAGAAACATCAATGATGAGACAGAATCATTGATGGCTACTTCCTGCATGCCCCCTACTGGGGACCAAGCCTGCAACTTGAGCATGTGCCTTGAATGGAATCAAACTTGGAACCCTTCAGTCCGTAGGCCGATGCTCCATCCACTGAACCAAACCGACTAGGGCTCCAAGTGGTTTCTTACCCAGAGGTGCAGAGAGCTCAGAAGGAGATGATCAGCTCTGGGGTTCAAGGAGGAAGCAGGAAATCTGAGCTGTAACTAAAGAGCTTCTAGCTAGCACCCATCTCTGATAATCCCTGCCCAAATCCCTTCAGCTTCCCCAAGTCTACTCCTCCACTTGGAGCTCCCACAGGCACCTCAACCACACATGCTTCAGGCTGAACACATCATCTTTAAATGCTAAATCTGTTCTCCTCCTGACTCCCCTAATTGGTGGAAGAGTGTCTCCAACCATCTCTCCCTTACAGTAGAAAATTCAGAATCATCTGAGACTCCGACTTATCCTCATTTCCTCTCTATTATTGCTTACCAAGATCTGTCATTTCTATACCATAAAAAATCTCTCTTGAATATGACCTATTCCCCAATCCCGATGACTGCTGTCTCCTAAATTTTTGAATAGTTTCCTAGCCTGTCTTTCGGCCTCCAGCCTCTTTGCTCCCCCAGTCCCTCCCCCACACTGCTACCAGCATTAGCAGTCCCACCTGGCCCATTAGCCTACTCTGTTTCTTCATCTGTGGAAGGGAGTGTGGGGGAGCCATCTGCCTTGGCATGGAGGAGGGTGAGAATGGAGCTAATACAAAGCAGATTGACTTCGAGTTGGTTTTATTATTGCATTGAAGTGCTCTATAGACAAGTCACTCCTTTTGCCTACACCTGGCCTACAACTGTTCCCACCCACCCCACCTCCCTTCTCTTTGATAATATGATCTGTCTCGCAGAGCTTCCATGAAGGTCAATGCAACCGTGCTCACTGAGAACTTAGCCCAGGCCCCTGCACAGGGTGAGCACTTAGTTAATGTTAACGATGATTAGTAAAAACATTATTTTTGGTTCCTTATCCCCTATATGATTCCTGTTTGGGCAAGCAAAGCCCTTCTGGCCTCAAATACTCCCTTCCACCCTCCTGCACCCTATACTCTAGCAAAACTGCTTATTCTGCCTTCACCAAACCAAGTTCTTCCGTGTTTCCATGCCTTTGCAAATGCCCTTTACTCTGGCTGGATGTCTTCCCTCTTCTCTGCAGATTCATCATTTAAGATCCAGGTCACAGTCATGCTTTCTGTGAAGCCTTCCTCAAATGATCCAGAGAAAAGGAATACCTCCTCCCTCCTGTGAGCCCATGGCTCGCCGCTCATTGCTCATTTCTCCTCTCTGAAGCCTGCCTGGACTGGAGCTCCCAGAAGGGAGAGTCTGTATGTGCTCATCAGCTTTGTATCCAGTCACCAAAATTGCTGAGCCCATATTACCAGCTCAGTACTGACAGGGATTTAGCTTGTTTTATTAGAATGAATGAATGAATGTGAATGGTTTTGGCTTCATCCTAGACCTAGCAAGAACTTTGGGTAGCTACAGTTTGGGTCCTTTTGTATAACCTGGTATTGGACTCTTCTTTCCATGCCCCAAGAAAAATATTCCCTACCAGGGTACCTGCCTTCTTAAGGAATGGAACTCAGGACCTAAGGAACGCCCTTTTCAAAGTAGGGAGAGTGATGAGCAGCTCAGCTCTGTCTTCGCAGCTGTCCCTGAGAGGGCGCTGTTCCCAGATGAACCCTCCGAGGCCTGGACTGAAATACCGGCGCCTTCCCACAGGATTCAGCATCCCTGGCTTCCCAGGCAGCAGCCGCGGGTCCCCAGCGGAGCATCTGCCCACAAACATGGCTGCGCCCTGCTCAGCTTCTCCTCGCCGGGACCCGCCGGCCGGGCCGGCCTTGCCAGTACTCGGGGACTTCCTCCGGGAGCCCGCTTCCTGCACCGCTGGCATTTAAACCGGCGCCTGGGGCAGCGGACGCCGAGCTGACCGCGGGCTGGAGCGCCGCCGCATCCCCCGAGCGACTGGGCTGGGCAGGAGCGCAGCCGAAGCACCCCCTAGCTATACCCGGGTCCGAGCAGGAGCGGTCTGGGGGGAGAGCCCGGACCCCGGCATCTGGCAGTTCAATTACAGGTTTGACTTTAATTTCCAAGATCGCGACCCTCCCGCCCAGCCCCGATCTTTCTTCCCTCCCTCCGGCCTTGGTCGCTGGATGAAGCTGGGGCTGGGCTTGGTCCCAGGAGCTTGGAAAGAGCGCGTTCTCCGCCCCGCGGCGTTGCTCCGGGGACCTCCGAGCCGCGCGCCCCGGTCATGGTGCGGCTGAGCCCCGCGCTTGGGTGAGGCGGCGGCGCGGTTCCGAGCCCAGCGGGCCCGCCCTGCGAGGCATTTTCCCCCGAGGAGCCAAGGGCACCGGACGCGGGGCTCCGCGCCCTCCTGCTGGGCTGCGCGCAGGGGGCGAGCAGCCGCCGCGATGTTCAGCTGGCTGGGTACCGACGACCGCCGGAGGAAGGACCCCGAGGTCTTCCAGACGGTGAGCGAGGGGCTCAAGAAACTCTACAAGAGCAAGCTGCTGCCCCTGGAAGAGCATTACCGCTTCCACGAGTTTCACTCGCCCGCCCTGGAGGATGCCGATTTTGACAACAAGCCCATGGTCTTACTGGTGGGCCAGTACTCCACTGGGAAGACCACTTTCATCAGGTGAGCCAGCCCAGGGCGCCCCCGGCAGCCCCACCCTGCCCCCAGCGCTTATGCCTTCCATTCACTCCTGGTGCCCCCTCCAGGCTGGGTACTGTCTTCTCTCCACGACTCTGAAGAAATCTTGCATGACCATGTGTCCAAAGCCTATCCCACCATTTCACTGCTGGTCCCCCACCCCCTCCTACCTAATGCCTCTCCACTGTACTTAGAGCCCTGGCTCAAGTGGTCAGTTTGAAATGTTAAAAACCAGAGCCATCTTATTCTTCCCATTTTATGGATGGTGAAAGCAAGGCCCAGGAGGCACGAGCGAGAAATCCCTTATCCCAAGAGTCCCGTGTGGGCATGTCTTACACCCTCACTTTTTAGGGACATGCCCTTTATGGCCACTTCCATTTCCCTTGCCTTTTAAAGGCTTCCGCCATTCACGTAGGGGCTTTACAGTTCCAGCTGAAGAGGTGGGCTGGGGACCCTGTGGCTCCCCTGCCTGGTAGCGCCACTTGTCCTTCTATCATTTTCCTTCGAGGAGCAGAGCTCCGACATGTATCTCTTGGAGACTGGACAGAAGCAGTATATCCAGAAAGTGCATGTTGTTTTTTAAAATCTTTTCCCTTGTTTGGTCTTAATGGCTCGGTAATAATATTAAAGTCTTTTAGAGGAGGAAGGGATATTGACGATTGTCTCATCCAGCTTAGCGGGTGAGATAACTGAGACATGGAGAGGGTAGATGCACTGTCCAGAGGCATCTCCCTGGGGGGAGGCCAATGTGGGATGCTGGTCCTGGACCCAGGGAAGGAGGTGCTTGGCCAAATGCCTGTGACTTTGAGGGTGAGTCATCCATTCTCTTGAATTGAGTCCTTGGGCTGGAGAGATCCGCCAGAAGTCAGCGTGTCCACCTTGCCTTCAGAGAGGTCCGCATATGGGCCCCTAGAGGGATGAGAATCCTTCTTATCTTTAGACAACAGGCTTCTCTCCAGTCCTCAGGCCCCACATCCTTCAAGGCCAGCCATTTTCCTTGGCCTCATCTACAGCCCTGGCCAAGCCCTTGGTGCTTATGGTCCTCTGTGTTGAGAGGCAGGCTCCTACAGCGTAGCGATGGGTCCCGTGGCCTCCAAAAGTCAACGGTGCTCATCTCTGCCGGGTTTAAAGCGGGGTGCTCTTGTTTCCATTCCTTGACTGAGCACCTGCAACACTCAGCTCTCGTCTTTGATCGGCAAGAAAAGCAGCAACGGGAACAGTCTGGTTATTGATTCTCCAGATACAAATGTTCTCTTAACGGTAAACTTTCATAACACACCCTTTCTGCAAGCTGCGCGTGCCCCACACTAACATGTGGTGTCTGAATAGACCACCAGATCAAGTTCGCCCTTGGGTAGGCGGATAGCCTTGGGCTCAGTTGCTTGGAGAAACTGAGTGATTTCTGAACAAGTTTGGTACCCAGGTTGGGGAGGGGGAGAGGTGGGTGGGCCGGTTGGCTTTTGGATCTTATATTGTTGGAACTACAAGGACCCTTCCCTATGAATTGAACCCATTGCTTCTTGACTTTTTAAAAGTTAGTTCCTCCTTTGAAAATCTGATGAAAGCTGCACTTATCTTTAGAAAAAAATACACATACATCACAAATGTATATATAATTTTGTGGGCCTGAGGACCACCGTGGACTTCAGGGCAAGGGTTCTGATCTAACCCATCTCCTTTACTTTATTACATACCCATTGCTGCCAAACACACTCGAGAGGTACCTGGGTTCTGTGCACGATTCCTTTGTAACCTGTGTCCTTTCTCTGGCCTGTATTATGCCCCCACGGGAAGTCCTGGCCATTAACAGACGGCTCCTGCCTTTGCAGAGCCTTCTCTGGCCCTCTGGACACACCTTGGTTCTTTAGAGCTTCTCTTTCCTGTAACAGCAGCACACACAACGGTGCCTTAGCTCCTGGGGCCTCGCCTGGGGTCTCAGCCACGGGAGGTTCCCCGTATTTGCAGAATGGGAGGGAAAGTGGGGAAAGGCAGGTGTCCCTAGGGTGCTGGATCTCCAAGCATCAGACCGGTTTAAGGGCCTCTGTCTGAGACTCTCTCCTGGTTTCGCCTGAGTCATGCTGGCTGTTAACTGGGTCTCAGAAAGTGGCAGGGTCGAGCTACCATAGATTATTCATTATCTGAGGGAAACAGGAAGGCCGGGAGGGGCAGATCCCTCCGCTTCTTATCCTCCAAGTACAAGAGTTCTCTCTCCCCACTCATGTCAGTAACTGAATTTAGCTCATGCATCAAAAGCCGCCTCCCCTTGGGGGAGAGTGGGCCAGCAGGGCAGGAAGGAGGGCTTACAGCACAGGGACGCCTTCCCAAACCAAATTGCATGTTTTCCTTCCTTGTCATTAAATCCACTGAACAGTTATTTTCTTTAAATTGGAAAATGCAGAGAATGGATGTACGGAAGAAGAAGAAAGATCACCCATAATCCCACAACTCCAGGGAAACCATTTTAGATATCATTCACATGTATATACATATGTACATATTTCCAGTATGGTTAGCTATTTTATCACCGGTTAAGATCATTCATAATGTAATTGTGTATGCTGATTTGTTTCGCTGACAGCAGGAGCATTTCTCATGTAAGTTTAAAAATCTTTGTAAGCATTCTTTTCGAGAGCCTCGTGCTATTTCGCTGTATGTATATGCAATTATTCACGGCTCCAGTCTACTTCTTTTGAATGTCTTAGGATGTTTCTGATTTTTCTGCTATTGCAGTATCACTCTGAATATCGTTGTGGGTAATATTTTTCCACACACTGACTGTTTTCTCAGAGATTCCCAGAAGCGAAGTCACTAGGCCAAAGGTTATGCAGCGTTGTGTCTGTTTATTTATTTTATTTACTTATTCTTTTACTTTCAATTTTGCTATTCAGAGTCCTATTGCTGAATTGCTCTCCAAGAGGGTAAGTTGGTATAACACCCCTCTCCCAGGCTGCACCGGGGTAGGAAGGTGCGCGGGGCGTAGATTCTCAGGGTGCCCTGGCCTCTCCGTCCTCCCCATCCCTGCTTCCTGCCTTGGACACCATGCTTCTCCCCTCCATCCCAGGCTGAGTCTGCGAGGGACCTTTCTCTCCAGAATAGAGACTGGCCTCTTCATTCCCAGCCCCGGGCCTTTGCCGCGGGAGTGCCCACCCACTTTCAGTTATATGTACTTGCCGCAGGGTTTATTCCTTTTCTCAGGAAGAACATGCAGAAAAGGGCATTCTTCTAACAACTAATTAATGGGCTATGATCTCTGCCTGAAATAACTTCTCTGGCCTACGGCCCGGCAACCCAGAGTAATAAAATAAACAATAAATTGGCCTGGTGGCTGCTCCCTCCAACACAGGCTGCCTGCTCGGAGTACAGTAGCTCTGTGTCCCTCGGGCCTGGCAGCCTTTCCCTGCCTCTGCTGTTTTTCTCCCTTCGCTCTTCCTTCCCCTGGCAGGCAGCCTCGAATCCCTCCTCCCTTGCCCCATCTGGCCCCCTGGTCACAGAGGTGAATAGCCGGCTGGTCCCAGGGCTGTGGAAAGCCCAGCGCTCTCAGGGGCCATAAGGGAGGCCAAATAGAGGATTGGGGGTCGGGGGTCAGGCCTAGGGCTCCCAGAGCCAAGCTGCCTGTGTCTGCACAGGGAGGTCTGGGCTGATCTCAAGGCTCAGGTGGCCCTTCTACAGCATGACTTGGACTCTGAAGTATGAGCACACAGTGGGAGCTGCTACTAGCTGACCCTTTCAACCTCTCCCTCTTCTTCAGGGGGAGGTTTGAATCCTCCTCAAAAGTGACTCAGCCTTTACCTGTGGCTGCTCCATCCTCACTGCCTAGGCCTCACCCCGTACATTACAGCATCACCATCCCACCCGCTTCCAGGTAGACCCACTGACCTCTGCCAGGTCTATCCCACCAGGCACAGTCCCTGCAACACCTCTGTCCTGTCCACCCTGAGCTCAGTGGACATCCTTTTCCTGTCAGGGCTCGGATCTGCTGGGCCCTAAGTGAGGCTGGATCCACCTGCCCCAGGTCCAGCTTAAGATCCGCCTTGGAAGTCAGGTGTGTGGAGGGCATCAGGCGGAGCACTGCCTGGGACGGAGAAGGACCCTGGAGAAGGGGCCCCCCCATCAGGATTGGCAACGAGGCAGACCGGGGTCAGCAAACTGTGGTTCGGGGGGAAAGGGGGCTCCTTGGCCCTTAGGGGGTTCGTAACAAAATACCGACTTCTGCTCATGGGCCACGAAGTTTCAATCACACTGTACGTGCGCCCGCACGTGGTATATTGTGGAAGAGCCACACTGAAGGGGCCAAAGAGCCGCATGTGGCTCGCGAGCCACAGTTTGCTGACCACGGGGCCAGACCATGGATAGAACACAGCCTGCTCAGCAGAACCTGGGCTCCAGCGGACACCAACAAGAGGCCTTGTTAGCAAGATCTATCCCTCCTCTTTCCTCACCTCTATCGTGTGAATCATAACAGCTGCCTCCGATGGTTACTCGGGCTTAGAAGGGGAAAGGACCAATGTAGCTCATTCCTTTGCAGGCACTCTGCTTGGGGCTTTATCATTCCCTCTCCTCTTTCTGGGTCTAGAAAGTGGATTCTCTAACCAGAGGCTTAGAGGCTGGCCCTCAGGAGGTGGGGAAAGCCCTTGTCGGCCCCTCCCACAGCCAGGATGAGGGGGCGGGAGGGGGGGTGTGCAGGAAGAGTTGGAAGAGGGGCCTGAGCCACAGTGCTGGGGAGTGGGCGGGGAAGGGGAGGGGAGCGGGAGGCTTGGCAGTGTGGCCACCTGTCTTTGTGCTGGGGTCACCTCATCCGGTGGCAAAGGCTGCTGTGCCCCAGGGACAGTGGTGGCTGCTCTGCTCTGAGGAGCACAGAGCTGACTCAGACCTCAACTGCACCATCAGGGGTCTCCCCCACCTACTCCCTCATTTTGTGTCTCTGGGGTGCTTTACAGTCTCCCTAAAACCCCTGAGGCTGACAGGGCAAGTATGATTGTTGGGACTTTGTTTAATTTTATTTTTCGTTTTAATTTTTTAAAAAATCTTTAAAATGTTTGAGAGTATTATAGATGTTCCCCCTTTCTCCCCCCATTGCCCCCTCCACCTGGTTCCCACCCCATCCCAGGCCTTCACCACCCTATTGTCTGTGTCCATAGGTAAGACGACCAAAGATTCAGATCTATAACACGAATACCTATGGTACAAGGCAGAAAGTGATATGTGCCTTCAGAATCTACTAAAGATATGCAAATTAACAGCTATGTGATTTTCTGGGAAGAGTGTAAGTCAGGGTTGGGATGACGGCATGAATCAGTTAAGGCCTCACTGAGGCGGCATCGGGACTGGATTTGTAGACTCTAGAAATGCACTGAGTACTTACAGGCAACAATGAGGTGTTTGTTTCCTCTAATTATTGTCTCTTCCAATGTGAGCAAATGTCTGGTGTAGCCTTTGTTTTTCCCAAACTCATGGGTGTCATATCAAAACCTTCAAGCCGTCCCTTTGGCTAGTTAGAAACCAAGGATTATCTCCTTTTTTATAAACCAGGGAAACAGCCACTGGGCTGTTGGGTGATATGTCCAAGGTCCTATCTGTGATGGAGGAGCCACCCAGGAAGGTGCCTTCTGGGCTGAGCCGAGGCAGAGGGCCCAGCCCACGGCAGCATGTTTGCGGAGCCCGCCCCTCTGTTCCCTCCGTGGCACCGGCCCAGCGGCAGCCCAGCCGAGGTCTGGCCCACTGCTCTGGAGAGGGGTACTTTGGAAGCAGACTGCGTTAAGAGTCTTGGCTCCATGCCTCTCCCTGGGTGCTTAGGTCACCACTAAAGCAGACCGCATGCTTAGAGTGCCAGGCAAGCAGGACACACACACACACACACACACACACACACACAAATGAGGAAAATGCCATGAAATAATTTACTGAGTCAAAACATACAGAAAAGTGGTTCTCATAGAAAAAATCAGCTTTGTGTAGGACTTCCATACACCTATTTTATGGTTTTAGTATTTACTTGTTTTTCATTCGATGGCGGGGGATGGCATGGGGGGGGGGGCGGAGGGCACAGCGCACCATCTTAGCTCTTACCATTGCTAAATATTTTCATTTGGCCATGAACTTGGGCAACCTATATCTCAATTGACTCCACTGCAAAACTGAAATAATGCTGCCATCCCACAGTGCTTGTAGGGTCGATTCAGTGGAATAATTTGGGTAAAGGTCCCAGAAGAGCACCTGCCACTCAGCAGCCCCTCCTTACCCCTGCACGTCCTGGTCTCAGCCGTTCCCACCCAGGCTTGAATTCACTTGGCTTTGTGTCTGCTGCCGTGGGAATGGTTGCGCCTGGCAACAGAGGCGATTTGTATCACTTCCCACAGAGCAGCAGTGATGAGATCCCTCAATAGGTTGTCCTTTCCGGACACAGTGGAAGCTTTGTGAAGGGGGCACTCGGTGCTGCAAGCCATACCCAAATGTTCCTGAGAATTTACCCGGCTCCGGTTCTCTGCCCGGCCCCACTGTGTCCCTGGATGTGCTGGTGACTTTTCTGGACTCTGTGTTCCTCCAGGCCCTTGTGTGGTCAGCAAGTTTGGGCTCATGTGGGTTTAGCCACAAGGGCAGGACAGGCGGCCCAGCCTCCTGTCTTTGGCTCAGACAGACTCAGGCTGGGGCTCCGGCTCATCCCGGGAAGTGGCCCTGTCGTGCTGGGAAGTCACCCTTTGATCATCTGATCTCACAGCACGTCTCTCAGGGATGGAATCTGAGCCGCCCGGGTCAGCAGGAAACTCCATCACTGCCATTCGGCCCTGTTCAGTCTGACTGTTCTCAAAGCTGCCTCAGAATTGCTTCTTCCCACTTCTGTCTGTGTCAGCTTTCCCTCGAGCCTTTGGTCACCCACCAGCCCCTCCTGCCTCAGAACTCACACTTGCCACCGGACTACAGGGCTCCGCGTAGGGCTTCTCACCCACGTGCTCACGGGGCAGGGGCTCCTGGCACACAGACAGAATGGATGGGGTTCCCCTGGCATGGTGTTGGTTCTCATGAAACGTCTTCCCAGGGAAATCTGGCTTTACTATTTTTAAGTCCCAAGAATGTCCTTTGAGAGCCAGTGGGCCTAGGGCCTGCTCTGGTCACTCGATAGCAACAGCTTTTGCATGCCACGCGTCACTCATTGAGGCCTCGCTGAGGACCCCTAGGGCAGGCGTGTATGGAGGTGAGTGCATTGCTGGGTTTGTGGGACCCAGAGCCTACCTTTCTCCCATGGCCTGGGCCCTGGACGGCCTCCTGCCAAGCCATATTCCTTCGTGGCCTTCTTGTCCCATTCCTCATTCTAGTCCCATGTGGGGCTCAGCCTTTTTGCATTTCCTGGTCAAGAGGAGACCTACGGCAGGAAAGGAGATAGTAACGGTAGTGGTTAGGAACATAAATTCTCAAATCCAAGTGACAGGTTCAAATCCGAGCTCAGCTATTTACCGATGGCATGACCTGAGGCAAATTGTCTAACCTCTGTCTCCCGCTCTTTAAAATGGAATGATAAATCTGGGTGCCAGGCACTGGGTTAAGTGCTGAAGGACTGTAACTAGTTTAACCCTCCGAACACCCTATGAGGTGGGCTTTCTTATTAGGCCTATTTGACCATGAGGGTCATAGTACTCACCTCAGAGTAGATGTAAAGATGAAATGAGATAATCCATAGAAAATCTAGAACAGTGCTTGGCACATCCCAGGTGCTTGATACATTGGAACTATTACCTCCCGTGTTATAGAGGGAGGAACTGAGGTTCATAGAGGCCCAGTGCCTTCTGAAAGGCATGTCCCTCCTGGTTCAAAAACCAGGCCTGCTGGCCCCGGGCTGCTGAGATTCCCTGCCTCTCCTGTGAGGGCCTGGAGGAGGAGGCACATTGAGAAAGCAGGAAGCGCTCGCCCAGTGTGCAGCTGTTGGAAGTCTCCTCATTCATAGCCGCAGTGCCAGATTTCACAATGGTCCTCTGATGGAGGAAATCCTGCTTCACACCCAGACTGTCGGGCTGGGATGCTGGAGGGAGACGAAGGGCTTCCCCAGGCCACCTAAACCCTCCAGTGTGTGCCGGCAGCAGGTGGAAGGGGAGCCTTCTGGGCACCAGCTTCTCTGTTGGCTCCCTGGGGAGGACCCATAGCAACCTACTTAAACTGCCTGAACCACAGAGTCATGTAACAGCTCTGAACCCTTCTCGGAGGCACGGGCAGGGGACCCATGAGCCAGAAGAAACCCCAGCGCGTCTCCCTGGCCACCAGCCTGTGAGCAGAGCAGGACCACTGCTGCAGGCCCACCTAGGGGAGGCATGGGATGGGCGGAGCACTTGGGCCCTGGAGACATGGCCTCTGGTCCCAGCTCTGCCTGACCTTCGGTGGGGCCTGGATCAGCTCTCTCTGCGGTGACTTCCTCAGGGTAGAAGGCGGTTGAAGAGCAAAGGATTTGGTGTTAGATTGATTTCGGTCTGGGTTTCAGCTCTTACTATTAGCTATTTAACTTGGAGAAAGTCACATACCCCTCCCAGGCCTCCATTTCTTCAATACCTACCTAGAGGGCTGCTGTGAGACCCAAAGGAGATAATGTTCCCAAAATGATTGGTGTGCTGCCTGGCATGTGGAAATGCTATGGAGTGTCAGAGGTCTTATCAGTAAAATGGGAGTGCTGTCAACCCCAGCTGCACATTTGGGTCACTTGGGGAGCTCCTAAAAAAGCGCCCCGCCTCTGAGTGAATGGGTCAGAACCTCCGGGGGTGGGGACCAGGCACCTTAGCTAGAGCTCCAAGGTAGCTCAGCTGTGAAGCCGGGGTGAGGACCACTGGTCCAGGAGGTCTCCATGTTCCCCTCCCAACTAACAGCCTCTGATTCGACCTCTCTTCTCCTGGGGGCCCTCGAAGTTCAGGAGGTTCTCAGCACAGTGAGGGCTCCCCCAGAGTCTGTGTTTGTTGGTCAGTACACCCTTAGCTCCTCGTCCATCATGGTCTTGGAAGATGCCCCTGGGACTCTCCTCTGGTCAGTCCCAACCGGAGGCAGTTCTGGGCTCCTCCCCTGAATCCAGCCTCATGCTATTTGGGCCCAAAGCTGTTCTGAGCTTCTTCTAAAAGACTCAGTTGTCTTTAGGAGCTGTTCTCTTTGTTCTCTGGCTCATCATGTGCCTTTGCTTTTGACTTCTAAAGGGGGCTGTTTAGAGGGGCATGGCCTTGGGCTGTCACTGCTCTGGCCAGGAGAAGAGCAAAGAAAGGGACCTGGCACCTAGAGAGTGGACCAAAAGTCTAGAGGGAATGGAGACCCACTTTTCATAATGTAGCTGTCACACTGGCTGTATTTTTTTATTTTTACTGATTTCAGAGAGGAAAGGAGAGGGAGAGAGAGATAGAAACATCAATGATGAGAGAGAGTCATTGATCGGCTGCCTCCTGCACGCCCCCTACCGGGGATCCAGCCCGAAACCTGGGCATGTGCCCTGAACCAGGAATTGAACAACGACCTCCTGGTTCATAGGTCGATGCTCAACCGCTGAGCCACGCGGGTCAGGCACACTGGCTGTATTTTCGTCTCATGTATGAGCTAGTTTTCTATTAAAGGACTGACTAACCAGATAAATAAATAATGACCCGTGGAAACCTGGCAGAGTCCATGGATGCTCTAATTCTAACCAAGTCTTTATGCAGATCTGCCAGCAGGTTACCTTCAGTTGTAAAGTCTGCATTAATCTGTGCAGCAATCACTGTCCGCCCATGCTCCAGCCCCGAGCCCAAACCTTGCATTTTTTCCCTACTGACTCGGGGAGAGGAAAAGGTAAGAACCAAGAAGAACAGATTTGGTATTTTAAGTTCAGTGGTAATCCCACCTCCTCCACCATGTCTTTGAAACCCTGCCTTGCAGTCCTCTCTCCCTGCCGAGAAATCTCGTGGCTCTGGACCTTGCCCTTCTGTCCTGCCTTGTGGTAGATGCTCAGTGTTGATCTACCAGCAGCATCCCTGCTTTATGACTGTGCTCCCTCTGCCAGGTACCTGCTGGAACAGGATTTTCCAGGCATGAGGATTGGGCCCGAGCCGACCACCGACTCCTTCATTGCTGTGATGCAGGGTGAGGTGGAGGGGGTCATCCCTGGGAACGCTCTGGTGGTGGATCCTAAGAAACCCTTCCGGAAACTCAACGCCTTTGGCAATGCCTTCTTGAACAGGTGAGTGCAGAGGGGATATACACACTGACTTTTCTTCTTCTTCGAGTATGAGAAGGGAAAGCACAGGGCCGGGTCTTGGGAGGCGTGGTGCCTTTCCCATACCTAAAGGCTCTCTTGATTGTCCCTTCCTTGCTCAGAATGTAACTGAGCCAGTCACTATAGAGTAGGGATGTGGGAGCTGCAAACGTTAGGCTGCCTCCTCCTGGTCAAGGAGCAGGGAAGGGTACCGCAAGGTGAATCACACACACACACACACACACACACCCGCCCCGTATATGCACCTCCTGCCAGTAAGAGCAGAGAGCACTCCCAGCCTTTGCCTGCGCTGCCAAAGGGATGTGCATCCAAGTGGAAGGAGGCAGAGGAAGGTTTTTCTCTGTTCCTGGACATTGTTTTCCCTTGGTGGAACGAACCCTGGACTTAAGGTGGAAGTCCTGAGTTTGAGCACTGACTTTCCTCCTAACCTCATTGTGTGGCCTTGGACAGGTCACAAGTAAAAGCCTACAGACACCAGAGTTGTTGTGATGATTTGAGTGAAAAAGCTCTAGGGAATGCTTGGTAGGCTGATCCAGGTCTTCCTGTTTCTGCTTAACCTGATCCCCTGATTGCACTTTTTCTATAAACCCACACCACATGTTTGCATGAGTATTGCACTGGAAATTTTTAAACTACTTTCCCTAATTGGAGGTATTTAGAGGAGAGGGAAAGGCTATATAGGCTTTGGCTTCAGACAGACCTGGGTTCAAATCCTACCAAGTAGCACCATGGATCTCAGACAAATTACCTAACTTCTCTGTGTCTCACTTTTCTCGTCTGTGAAATAGGATAATACTAATACCCTCCTTCGAGGCAAGAGCACTGAGATGGTCTTGTGGGAAGTTGGCATTTGACATGGGTGATCAAAGATGAGTGAGGTGACACTGAAAGTGTAAAAACGACAACAACCCAACATTCTAGGCAAACAACATTCCACCCAGAGGGGAATGAAAGAATGTGGCTTAGTGCAGGAGCCCTGTGACCAGAACTGGAGAAGCTTCGTGCTTTTCTGACCATGGGCTGGGGATCTGCCAGGCATGTCCATGGCAAGGGCAACAGGAGAGAGGGGCAGCTTACTGCAGCTACTCACAGGAGGCTGCACCCCAGACCTCGGGTGCCCATCTCTGTGCCCCTCAGCCAGCCTTCAGAAGCCTACACCGTGTCCCTCGTCAAATTCCCGCCCTTCTCCAATCACCTCACCTCCTTCTTATAGCATTTGGCCTCCCTTCCCTTCTAGAGAGAATGGGAACCAGTGGTGTGTACCCAGATCCATCTCATTGTTTGTTCAGTCTACCTATAAACAAGTTCATCTGCCTTTGTCCTCACTTCCTCCACCCGGGGCGTAGAGAGCTGTGGCTTCTCTTGTCCTCACAAGGTCTAACTCCTGCCACATCATGTCCTGGGCTACGGGACATCTTCTCAGGGACCCTCCCCATCAGTGACTGCTTCTCCTTCTGACCACTTCACCCTGCCTTGGCTCCTTCCCTTCACACAAAAATCTCCTCTTGAAAACCCTACAGCAGCTCTCTCTCTCTCTCTCTCTCTCTCTCTCTCTCTCTCTCTCTCTCTCTCCTCACAGCCAAGTTTCTTGGCTTCATCTCCTCGTGTCTTCCTGTCCCCCAGCCTGTGGAATGTAGCTTCACCCTACCACAGCTGCTTGTGTGAAGGTCACCGTGACTTCTTAGTGATCATAAGCAGGGCCTCTTTCCACCCTTACATTACCTCTTTGGTATTTGTCTCTCTTGACCACCATCCCCTCTCCTCCTGCCTCCCTGGCCAGGCCCTCTCTACATCCAGTCTCCTCTGTGTCCCCTTTTTCTCTGGCCCTGATGACTTGCTGTCACCCTTAGTTGGCCCATCATCACCCCCTGCCCTTCTTACTCCATATGCTTGGCCTGGGTTTGGCCTCAGCCACAATCCTGGCCCCAAATACCAAATGACAGAAACCCAGCTCAAACTAGCTTCAGCAAGATGGGGGATGTATTGTAGAACACTGGGGTGTGCCATAGAACCCCAGGAGCAGAATGTGGCTGGGTCTCCAGTGTAATGGACAACATGGGCTTCGACAGGACAGGGGCTGTGTCACTTACTGTTCTACCCCCCTTATCTGGGATAGTGCCAGGCATGTAGCAGGCACTCCATAAATATTTGTGGAACTGAACTGGACATGCTGACAACCATCATATCTGATCATGTCATTCTTTGGCTTAAAGCATTCCAATGGGTTTCTACTGCCTTCAGTATAAAATCCAAAATTTTAATGTAAGGCCCTTTGTGATCTGGCCTCCTGCCTCCTCCCTGTCTAGCTTCATCTCTGGCCACTCCAGCCTTCCTGTCCTCGCCTCAGTGATGTGTACCCACAGGAATGGTGCACATCTCTCTCATTTCTATGCTGCGTTTGCACCTACTTCTATTAGTTACCTGGGGCTACTACTCGGTGCCTTAAAGCAACAGAAATGTGTTATCTCATAGTTCTGGAGGCCAGAGCTGAAACCAAGGTATGGCAGGGCCATGCTCCCTCAGAAGATTCTAGAGGCGCATCCTCTCTTTCTTCTTCCCTCTCCTGGTTGCCCAGGTGTTCTTGTTAGTTCTCTGCGTCTTCCCTCTGTGCATGTCTGTCTTCACATGTGTTCTCTTATCTTATAGAGTGTTGTTTTATAGAATTTTACACCTGAGATTTACATAATGTTATTAACCGGTGTTACCCTAACTTAATTTTAAAGAAGACACCAGTTTTATTGGATTAGGGGCCTACGCTACTCTAATATGATCTCACTTAACTAATTACATCTACAGAGACCCTATTCCAAATAAGGCCACATCCTAGACCCCCTGGGGGGTAGGACTTCAACAGATCTCCTTGGGGGACAAAATTCAACCCATAACACTGCTCTTTCACTGTTACCCCTTATCTCAGTCTGGAGTACTGTCTTCTCTCTACTACCCATCCACTGATACACACACACACACACACACACACACACACACACACACACACGCTTCCTGCCTGCACTCTTATCTGCCTGGCAAATGCTGATTATCTTTTGAAGTCTTAGTTCAAGTTCGGCCTCCTCTGTGAAGCCCTCCCCCCCCTTTTCTCCCCATGTGTCCTGCATCTCTGCCATTTCACATAATATACGTGGGAGAGTAAGACACCTTTTTAGCTTCCACCAAAAATGGCATATGAGAGAGAAGGCTGAAGTAAGAAGGATCTAAGTTAGGTTTACCAGCGTGTATGTTGAGACTCCAGGATGTAACACTATAAATGTTTCCTTGAATAAGGCTTGACTGCTATCCTAATAGCAAAGTTTGATATTTGGATAGCCCTTTGAGGCCTAAACAAATGTTTCTGGGTGGTGTGACCCCTTCATCAAGGCCCGTTCCAGTGCCGCCTCCTCCAGGAAGCTGTCCTGGACTCCATCTCTCCACCTTGAATCTCCCCAACCCTTCGCTTGGCCTCCCTCGGGTTGGCCACGTGCATGCCTCCTCTCCTCACCAGACTGGGTTCCCTGGGAGCAGGGCTCAAGTTCTGGACATCTTGGTGTCCCTGACAGCAGGGGTCACAGTGTAGGACCCTGGCTGCCCAGGATCCCCCGGGAGCTTCCTCAGCATACAGGTCTTGGGCCCAGCATTGGGGCTAAGTCTGACCTGGAGCTGGGCGTCTGCATGGGAAGGCAGCCAGGTTTCTGAACCTCTGCCCCTGGGCAGGGAAGGTGGGCATGCGGCTGAAACAAGGGTGTGTGAGGCAATGAGAGGACAGTGGCTCACCTCGGACTCCTGTCGACCTTGCAGGTTCGTGTGTGCCCAGCTGCCCAACCCCGTGCTGGAGAGCATCAGCATCATCGACACGCCAGGCATCCTCTCTGGGGAAAAGCAGAGGATCAGCCGAGGTAGGGTCGGCTGGCTCTGTGCTCTGTTCTTCCTGGTATGTTCTCTCGCTTCCATACCAGGAGCGAGGCCTCCAGGGCCTTGCTGTCCCCTGATGAGCCAGTGCTGCCCTGTGTGCTGTATGGGATGGTCCGAGGCAGTGGCCAGGGGACAAGGGTGGGTCTACTGTGGCTCAGGAGATAGCTGGCTTCTGTCTTCTCCTCTGTAAAAGGGAGACATCAGTATCTGCCTTTCCTCCCTCATCGAGGTTATTCATGCTCCAAGCGACACCTAACGCGGGCCGGACCCTGGTTGCTTCTGAAGTCCCTGCAGTCTCCGCCCCGGAGCTTGCAGCCCTGCAGGGCCGGCGGGCGAGGCAGAGAACTTCACCTCCACAGCCTGAGGACAGCATGCTCTGGGCCCTGGAACGGGAGCTGGGATGTGAGAGCACTTTGAAAACTGCTCACTCCAGACAGAAAGGGGGTAATCGCTCATGAGGGAGGCCGCCCCCAGGGTGGTTAGGAGCTAGAACTCGAGCCAGACTGCCAGGGTTCCAAGCCTGCCTCTGCCACCTCCTGGCGGCGTGAACTGGGGCAGGTCAGTTTGCTCTGGTTGGTTCAGCTGTAAAGTAGGGAGAAATAATTCTATCTACCGGATAGGTTGTTTGAGGATTAAAAGAAATAATACAGATTAAGAGCCTTCTGCCTGGCACATAGCAGTGCCCAGTTAGCAGGAGGTGTTAGAGATCCTCACCATCATCATCACTGCCTTTTACAGCTAGACCGATGCTGTTCAAAGCTAAAAACAACTGCTCCCGGCTCCTCACCCCCAGCCTCCCCAGCCACAGCGTGCTGTGTGCCCCGGGTGACACCCTACCCTCTCTGTGCCCTGTATGTCTGGCAAGAAAAGCAGACGAGGCACACCCTTCCGATAGCGGAGCTGGGAGCTGGGCTAGAGCCAAATCAGCACTCGGCAGTCAGCATCCGGGAAGGAATGGCTTTGGCCTGGGCAGCGGCTGGAACTCTCGCCTCGCCCTGAAACCCTTAGCTGGCTGTCCACTTCCCTCGGCCCCTGTGCTCTGTGACCCAGACAGACAGACAGGTGTGTTCTGCAGGCTGCCCATGCTGCAGCAGGAGGCTCGGACCCCCGTCTGCCTGGTCACGGCCTGCCAGGGCCAGCACCCGCTCCCCCAGGCTGCACTGATTCCCATGGGCAGCCTGTCTCCTCCAGGTGGCTCCGGAGAGCCAGACTTCAATCCCTAAAGGTGGGTGGGCCTGCACCTGCAGGGCCAGTGCCGCCTGACAGGTGGGTCTGGAGGTTTCCAAGGAGGCTGGACTCAAGTTCAGAGATGGGGGTTTAGGACCTGCGCGGCTCTCAACAGCTCACATGTCCCCCTGGGTCTCACTGTTCCCATGTGTAACGAGGAGTAACGACCCATCGTATGACCTTGTGAGGTCCACGGATGGTCATAGACAATGGTCATCAGCTCTGGGTCTGGATCTCAGAGCGCTCCCTCCTTTCCCCCGACCTGCCAGCCAGGGCCACCGCTCCGCAGCCCCAGGGTCATCTGTGTGCATGGCCTCCCTGCAGCTGTGGGTGCACAGCCTGTGCAGCTGTGTGTGGCCGCCCTGCTTCGGGGATCCCTGCCTTCCTCAGCTCCCGTCCCATTCCATGCTTCCTCTACCCCTCTGCCTTCTCTCCTGCCTTCATCTTCAGGCCTCAGGGGCTGCCCTGTGCAGATTGGCTGCTTGGCCATCTTCCTATCCTCTCCCATCTCACGCGACTAAGCCCCACCTCTGGGAGAAGTGATGCCCCATGAGTGCTGCCCAGGCCAGTTTGTTCGCTGCCCTCCCGTGTCCAGACTACAAGTGCAGCTGCTAGCAAAGCAGCCTGTGGTGGAAACCGGAGCTGGGCGCTGGGCCGCAGCACTGCATCGTCAGCCCGGGCAGTGCTGACTCAGCTCTCCAAGGAGACCAGGAAATCGGGGGAGGGAGGATCACACACTCCCAGATGTCAGGGGACCCCAAATGAGGAGGGTTTCCAGTATGCAGAGTCCCTCCTCCTCCTTCCTCACAGAGCCGTAGAAGCTGGAGGCTCCAGCTTATACCTACACACATAAACATGCACGCTCATATACACACATCCACACACATGTACATCCACACTCATATACTCCCACACTCATATATACTCACACTCATACCTATATCCATACACATATACAGCCACACTCATATACACCCACACTCATACATACATCCATACACATATACATCCACACTCATATACACACATCCACACACGTATACATCTACACTCATATACACCCACACTCATACATACATCCATACACATATACATCCACACTCATATACACACATCCACACACATATACATCTACACTCATATACACCCACACTCATACATACATCCATACACATATACATCCACACTCATATACACACACCCACACACATATACATCCACACTCATATACACCCACACTCATATATACCCACACTCATACATCCATCCATACACATATATACCCACACTCATATACACATCCACACTCATGTGCACCCACACACATAAACACCCACACTCATATACACCCACACAAATATACACCCACAGTCATATACACACATCCACACACATACACCCACACTCATATACCCACACTCATATACACCCACACTCATATACACATCCACACATACACCCACACTCATATACACCCACACTCATATACACATCCACACATAAACACCCACACTCATATACACATGTGCACACACACACCCCCAAGTGTGTACATAGAACCAAACGCACTTTATCTGGCTGTGGTCTGGGGCCCTCAGGGCTCCGGGTTTGGTCACAGGGCAGATAGGCACTTCTTCCCTCCCTTCAGCCAGCCCAGGGCAGGGCAGAACCTCCAACCCTGCTCAGGGGGGTGGGGAGCCTGAAATCCAGGCCACATTCTGCTGCGTCCAAGCCTCGTGCCTGGCACAGGGCTGTGTCTCCCAGAAAAAGGCACCCTTGTGACATTGGCAGAGCCTCCATTGGGCCCCATGTGGAAAGTGAGCTGCTCCCAAGGGCTCCCCAGGCCTCAGGCTTCACGGAGGAGGACTCAGACCCCAGGCCAGAGCTGGACAAAGTGTGGTCCTTGCTCAGGGTGTGGCCTCATTGCCCAGGCCTGGGGTAGGTGCCTTGCGGGGTGGGAGAACGCAGGGGGCACCCCAGAACCTGGGCCTGGGAGGTCACGCGCAGCAGTTGTCTCCGGATGGAGATGCACTAGGTGGGCAGCAGAAGGGCAGGGAGGCATTCCGGGAAGTGACAGGATGTGCCCGGCCCAGACTCATTACTGGGAAGGAGCAAGGAAGCAACAGAAGTGGGTGGGTCCCGGAAGCCTGAGTGTCCTCTCACTGGGGAACCGCATTTCCCGGCTGCTCAGCTAGAAGTCCCCACCGGCCCCACCCTGCAAAAGCACCCCCCGGGACATGGAGCTCACATCCCGCTCAGTAAGCCCCTTCCTGCACAGGTGAGCTCAGCAACTCTATAGCAGGTGAACCCCTTGCCCAGGTCTCAACACTGCAATGGGAACTCCGGCCTCCTGACTCCCAGTCTAGTGGCTTCTCAGCCCATTTTCATGGAGGTGGGGAGTAGGCATGAAGGCAGACTCATCCCCTGGGGAACGTTGGAGGGTCTGGGCTGACTCTCACAGCCCTGGCTCGTCCCTGGCACCCTTGCTGGAGCAGGGCCGGCACTTGGGGGCCTCCTGGGCCTCACTGGGGCAGCAGGAGAGTCCCGATGCCTTCCAAAGGGCTTGCTGACAGCCCGCAGGCTTCTTCTGGAAGGTATACAGTGTGGCATTTGTTTCCCGTAGTCATCTCAATTCTTCCCACTTTTTGGAAATCGATGCCTTGTTATTATTTTATTTTATTTTAAATCTTGAAAGAGATTTGGGGGGAGGCAGAGCAGGACCATAAGTAACTGCCTGTTCTGAGGGCTCAGCCCTCTGGGCTCAGCCTGGCACATGGCTCTGAGCAAGAAGGGAAGGTGGACAAGAGTCCAGGATCTGGTTTCTAGTCCCAAGTTTGCCACCACCTGGCTGTGTGAGCTTGGGCCAGCCCCTTAACATCTCTGTTCCCTCTCCCTTCCCTGTAAGATGTGCATGCCCTGTTAACCCCTGGCATCAGCAGAGTTATGAGGATCAATGAGATTGCGTGGCAAATGTGCTGCCTTATCCCCTGAATTTCTCTTTAGACTGCGAAGGAAGCCAGTGGGTCATTAAGGAGCTGCCTTGCTTATTGGGTTTGTCTCATTGATTTCCGCCTGCCTGGCATTACTTAGGAATACTCTCATGCCAGTCGGCTGGAGCCTGGGGGCCGTGGGGAGAGGCCCGGGTCCCTGCAGGCTGCCCAGTCTCTGGGCCGGGCGCCTGCAGTCCAGGTCTCTTGGAGCCAGCGGACTTGCTGTAAGCAATTCCAGGAAGGCCAGCTTCGCCCTCCGTCTCTTGGGGCTCGAATCTCCCCCACCCATAGCCATATCTTATGTCATGAGCCTCAGGCTGCTGCAGGTGCTCTAGAGCTCTTGTTATGGGTCTGAGAGCCATTCCTGGGACCAGTGAGGGAAAGGGGGCCTGTCACTGGTGTCCTGTCCACCCCAGGCACTGGGGCGGAGCCTCCCGACTCAGCACAGCCCCTCCCTCTGCAGTCGGATCCTGTTGCCGTAGTTCTGCCACTGACCCCTCATTAGTCAGTTGTTGTCCCCATTTTATAGCTGAGAAAACTGAGGTTCAGACTTGCCCAAGGCCACACAGTGACTACATGGGAGAGCCAGTCCCATGCCCTTTTCCTTATTGGCTCCGGCACCTGCCTTTCAGCTGCTCCCACTCCTGGCTGTACATAAGCCGAGTCTAGGGCACAATTAGCCAGTTAACTGCCATGCATCCAAAACGGAAACCATCTCCACACTCCACAATATTTTGAATTTAATTGCATACAAAGGGTTAAACACCCGTCCTGGAGGTTGCCCTGATTTTCTGAGCCCTCTGCCCCCTTCCTGCCCACAGTTCTGAAGGACTGCCTTTGGGAGGTGGGAGCAACCAGTGTACCAGGCTATGCCACAGGGACGATTAGAAATAGCCAGGAGCTATCCCTGGGGCGGCGCAGGCAGGGGAGCAGGTGCTGGCTGCGGGCTGCAGGCCTACCTGGAACGGGAATGCACAGGCCTCCCAGGCTCTGTGGGAGCTGCTGGCTGGGCCTGTGCAGTGGGGAGGGCAGGGCAAGGCAGGGTAGAGCGGGTAGGCAGGGATGTGGCCAGGTGCTGGACTGCTGTCCTCGTGGCATGTGCAGGGAGCACAGTCCTGACCCCACCCCTTGCCTGCTGTTTAACTCTCACCTCATCTTTGAACCTGTTTCCTCCTCTGGAAAGTGGGAATGGTACTCCTCACCCCACCTACCTCAGAGGGTGCTGTGAGTGTGAAATGAAGTCAAGCTGTAAACATCTTGCCAGCCGGAGCAAGCACTGGATCTGGGGCTAGAGAGCTATGTACCGCGCCCCACCACTGCCTCCTACAAGCAGGGTGGTCCTGGATGAGTCACTGGGTGACTGTTTCTAGGTGGCACTGATACTATCCCTGCCTGGTCACTGGGCAGAGCCTGGCGCCCAAAGCACTTTCCTAGGCCCTGCTCCTTGATGGAGAGGGCTGGTTTCCCCGAATCAAAAGACTAAATAGGACTAATGGTGCTAATAATAATTAGCATTTATTGAGCAGCTACTATATGCTGGGCTTTCAGTGTATTTAGTCCTTATAGTTCTCTTAATGAGGTACTATCAGTATGCCCATTGATAGATGAAAACGCACTGACTTGGAGACACAGAGTAACTTGCTCAAGGCCAAATCGTGAAAACAGTGGAAGAACCAGAATTTGAACCCAGATCTGACTCCCAAGATGGTATTATTTCTCCTGCACCTGGTGCATCTCCCCAAACCCCTAGCCTCTGCCCCAAATGCCCCTCCCCCTGACTGTCGCTCTGCCTGCAGGGTATGACTTTGCTGCCGTCCTCGAGTGGTTCGCCGAGCGGGTTGACCGCATCATCCTGCTCTTTGACGCCCACAAGCTGGACATCTCTGATGAGTTCTTGACGCCCACAAGCTGGACATCTCTGATGAGTTCTCAGAAGTCATCAAGGCCCTCAAGAACCACGAGGACAAGATGCGGGTGGTGATGCGGGTGTACGGGGCCCTCATGTGGTCCCTGGGGAAGATAGTGAACACCCCGGAGGTGATCCGGGTCTACATCGGCTCCTTCTGGTCCCACCCCCTTCTCATCCCTGACAACCGGAAGCTCTTTGAGGCCGAGGAGCAGGACCTGTTCAAGGACATTCAGAGTCTGCCCCGAAACGCTGCCCTGCGCAAGCTCAATGACCTCATCAAGAGAGCCAGGCTGGCCAAGGTGAGGCCGCCCTTGGGGGGATGGGCAGCATGGGTGGCACCAAGTGTTTGGGGGCAGGGAGGTCAGCCACAAGAGCTGACTACTGGAATCAAACAGGTAGTCTCCTGCAAGAGCTACCTGCAACCTTGAGCATTGCCTGCCCATGTGAGCATGTTCTGTAGCTACTGCGTCATGAGCTTCAGCCATGCCCACACTGGCAGCCAGGGGGCAGGATACGGGGGTTGATATGATCACAGGCCCTGGGGTCAGATGGCCAGATTGGAGCTCCACTCCACTGTTTATAAACTGATCCCACCCCCAGCAAGGCCCTCAGTCTCCTGTTTCCTCACCTGTGAAATGAAAGGGTTGGAGGATAGAGTAGAATAAGAATGTAAAACCCTTTATTGCCATGCCTGTGTCCTCAAAAGTGCTCAGTAAATGTTAGCTATTGTTGTTGTCTTCCTCATCAGCATCATCTCCAGTATTACCATCCCTGCTATTGCCTTGACCTTAACCTCCCCACAATCTCGCCTTTCCCGAGATCTAGAAAAACAGCTCAGTGCTGCAGGAAGTGTGAGAGCAAGAGGGTGGACAGAAATTATTTCGGAAGTAGGAGCAGGAGGAGGAGGGGTTTATGGGAAGAGATGGATGCGAGCCACCAAGAAGGAAGGAATGGATCGAGGTCTTGATCAGAAGCGTTCTCTCTGCCCATTTCTCAGGTCCACGCCTACATCATCAGCTCTCTGAAGAAGGAGATGCCCTCCGTGTTCGGGAAGGACAACAAGAAGAAGGAGCTGGTGAACAACCTGGCTGAGATTTACGGCCGGATCGAGAGGGAGCACCAGATCTCGCCTGGGGACTTTCCCAACCTGAAGAGGATGCAGGTAACCAGGGTCTGGGGCTCCAGGACAAAGGGCAGTGAGCAGCCTGAGTATGGAGGAGATGCCCTAGGTCTGTCCTTCCTGGTGCTGTCACTGGCCTAGCAGGTGTCATATCTGGGGCTGGAGAGAAATGTGGAGCCCGAGTGATCCTAGTAGGACAGGGGTGTCCCATGATGTTTGGGATCTGTAGCTCCAGTTCCCTAGTCACAACCACCACGTCCTGTGAAATAGGACAAGTCACCTAATGAAGGTTCTCCAGGCCCCCAAGTACGTAGGAGTGGCTGGGGACATAGGCCATGGAGAAGAAGTCTGCACAGGAGCGTGCCATCTTTGGAGCCCACTACAGGCCCCTCTCTTGAGCCAGGGACCATCACACATGGTGACTCCTGTCATTCCCCAAATCAGCCCTCTGCAGAAGGCGTTTTCATCCTCCTTTGATGGATTAGCAAATTGCAATATACAAAGATAATTAATCTTCGCAGTTAACTGCCTGCAGTTTTCTGAGTGTAGTATTCACATGGGCTGCTAATAGAAAAGCCAGGAGCTGTCCCCAAAGTCCAAGCAAGAAACTACCTCCCCATACCAGCTGAATCCTCTCTGATCCTCTGTCTGTTCATCTGTAAGTCAAGGCCCCAGACATACTCAGCTATGGATGCTGTGAGCATCCGTGAGATAATACTTATAAGGTACTCAGTACAGAGCCCAGCACAGACTCGCCCTTGAAATGAAGTAAGATGTTACCACCAGGGAAGCTGGGTGATGAGCAAAAGGGACTTACCTACCCATGTAATTTTTGCAACTTCTCATGGCTCTGTATTATATCAAAATATGGTGTTTTTAAAAATCAGAGAATTAGAGAAATTCTCTAATAGCCGCAGACGTAGCAGTGATATTGACTTTGCTCTTGTTGCTGACTTCGATCTTAAGCTTGGGAACCAGTTTCTCAGCTCAAGACTGGGGTTTCAGAACTCCCTAGAGCAGGGGTCCTCAAACTTTTTAAACAGGGGGCCAGTTCACTGTCCCTCAGACCGTTGGAGGGCCGGACTATAGTTTAAAAAAAAACTATGAACAAATTCCTATGCACACTGCACATATCTTATTTTGAAGTAAAAAAACAAAACGGGAACAAATACAATATTTGTATTTGCATGTGGCCCGCGGGACGTAGTTTGAGGACCCCTGCCCTAGAGTCTCAAATAGGCACTTTTAGTTTCCTGTCTGATTTAAAAAGTAGACATTCAAAATATACATTTGTTCATGTATCCATTCATTCCTCTAACCGCCTACCGCAAGCCCGTCACTAACTTCAGAAATTACTTTAACGTTACTTGTGTCTCAATCGACTGTGCCCTGGCACATGGTCAACTTTTAGTTTCTCTTTCCATTAAGAATTTAATGATCTGTAATCAAGCATTTGGGAAGCTGATGTTTGAAAGGGACCATACAACCCCTTTTTTAATGTGAGAGATTCTTTCACAACATAAATGAGTCCATCTCCTGCTATTAGGTATGCTGATCAATAACATAAGTGGCTGTCCTTTGGGGGAATGTATGGGGGGGGCGTGGCGCACAGCCACTGTGCCCCTGGAAGATATTGGGAACCCACCGAACACACCTAGCTGTGGACAGAGACCCGAGGGACCTTGAGAGGTCATGCCCTGAGGGCAGGAAAACAGCTGGTCTGCCCCTGCCCTCCTCCCCTCCCAGCCCCCACTGCCCTGGTTCAGCCTGTCCTTGAAGGGAGATGAGAAACGCCCAAGCTAACACTCACTCTTGGAATGTAGCTGTGGGTGTTGGTGGAATTTTTCTGCAGGAACTCGAGGTGCCTGTCCCCAGCCTATCCCTGTGCACTTGGCCTCTTCCCCGGGTCCTGAGGTTGCCGTGGCCTAGCCAGGGCGGGAGCGGAGAGCTCTCACCTCGTCACTCCTGAGGCCCAGGGGAAGCCGGGCGTTCTAGACTCAGGACCTTTCAAAAAATCACAAGAAGGTGCAAAGTGGAGCGAGTTTCTCTTACCGTGTGGCGGGGGTGTCGTGGGGAGGCAGGAGGGGAGCTGTTGCAAAATCTGCGTGCCCGCTGCGTCTACTGTGTCAGGGGCTTCGGGAGGGGAGCCAGTCAGTGAAAACTCTCTCCCGGTGATTCCGAGGAGCATCCTGATTGAGGACAGCTGGTTAGGGGTAACCCTGGGCTCTTATGATGATTTGTGTTTAGCTGCCTTGGCCTCAGTCTTTCCTCCCTAAATGGGGATGAAATGTGATTTCCCTCCCTCAGAAGGGCACTAGAGGAGCGAATAAGACCATGTAGTAAAAGCACTCTGTGTTTTCAAGTGTAACCTTATTAAAGTAGAGAGACCCCCAAGCTCCGTCTCGCTCCTTCCCAGCCCCTGAAGCGGTTCTACTCTCTCCTGAAAAATCCCAGCCTCAACACAATGTGCCTGCTTTCCTCCTCCTCTCTCATATCTTTTATGATTTTGATGTGGCTCAGTTTGGCTTCAGGCCAAAGGGCTGTGGGCATCCCAGCATTAGTGGAAGACAGCCTCCCCCTCAGGGGAAGGCACTCCTCCCACTGTCTTTTTGCCTCACCTTCTTTTCTCCCCCCTCTCCCCAGGACCAGCTGCAGGCCCAGGACTTTAGTAAATTCCAGCCCCTGAAAAGCAAGCTGCTGGAGGTGGTGGATGACATGCTGAGCCACGACATCGCCCAGCTCATGGTGCTGGTGCGCCAGGAGGAGTCGCAGCGGCCCGCCCCGATGGTGAAGGGTGGCGCGTTCGAGGGCACCCGGCATGGCCCCTTCGGGCACGGCTACGGGGAGGGGGCTGGGGAGGGCATCGGTGATGCTGAGTGGATCGTGGCCAGGGACAAGCCCATGTACGACGAGATCTTCTATACCCTGTCACCGGTGGACGGCAAGATCACGGGTGCCAATGCCAAAAAGGAGATGTTGCGCTCCAAGCTGCCCAACAGCGTGCTGGGCAAGATCTGGAAGCTGGCGGACACTGACAAGGATGGCATGCTGGATGACGAGGAGTTCGCACTGGCCAACCACCTCATCAAGGTCAAGCTGGAGGGGCATGAGCTGCCCAACGAGCTGCCCGCCCACCTCCTGCCGCCATCCAAGAGGAAAGTTGCCGAGTGATGGGAGGAGGAGGTTCAGAGCAGGCAGGTGTTACAGGAGATGGGAGAGCCGGACACACACACACACACACACACACACACTCACGGGCACAGATCTGGAGAACCGCACAGCAGGTGAGAGGGATCAGCCATCCCCAGGTTTCCAGGCTGGACACAAGTTCTCAGCATCGGCAGAAGCACAGGGTCCCAGCTCCCAAGCCTCCGTCTCCATCCCTCCCTCCTTTCCGTCTTCCCCTGCCCAGAGGCCCGCCTCCTCCTGCAGAGGCAGGTAGTTCACCGCCCACATGGCCCACCCACCTCCACATTCCCTGGACTCAGGACAGATGGAAATACTTTTCACTTACTAGACAATTCACTTTGTTTTCTGAGCTTTCTCCCTGTCTTTGGCTTCCTAATATGAAATCTGCTCCAAGGTCGGGAGGTGTGTGGGAAGGGGCTGC
Organism: Myotis lucifugus; assembly: GCF_000147115.1. Lineage (NCBI taxonomy): Eukaryota > Metazoa > Chordata > Mammalia > Chiroptera > Vespertilionidae > Myotis > Myotis lucifugus. Next base: position 1,767,637 of record NW_005871182.1, read on the forward strand.
TGCAAGGAGGGGGCGGGGAGGAGAGGCGTCCCCGGGAATCAGGGCTCAGCCTTGAACCCAGGTCCCCGCCTTGAAGAGACATGGCCCTGAACTCCCTTCTTGCGGCCTCAGGCTCCGTCTGCCTCGGCAAGTCTGGCTTTGAAACACACACAGCCTCCTCCCCGCAACACTTTATTTCAAAGAATCCCAGGGAGAGGGAAGAGTCGGAAAGCTGGCAGGAAAGAAAGCAGGAGAGCTGCCTTGTCATCCTCTCCTCAAAGCCAGTTGGAGGTGGCTTCATTCCGCAGATTTTGTGAGGTTCCTATTGTTTCCACCTGACCTCTGACGTGTGGGTGCCCAGACTCACCGTTACCCAGCCCCTCATGTATGTCAGGACCTGTGCTCGGCACTTTACAGGCATCAGCCCATGGGGCCCTCATCACTCCCCAAGGGAGTGTGCATTAGTGCCCCCATTTTTCAGATGAGGAGTCTGAGACTCAGAGTTTAAGGGACCTTCCAAAGTCCCAGAGGTCACACATGATGGAGAAGGATTCAGAGCCAGGGCCTCGCTCTTCCTTCTGCCTCAAAGATCCCAGCATCGCTAGCCCACGACCAGCCACAGAGAGCGAGCTCAGCTTGCAGGCCCCTCCGCTTCCCAGAGCCGGCTGGCGAGCGGGAAGGGCCAGCAGCCCTTGGTGGGCCATCAGTCTGGCCATCTGTCACATCGCAGAAGCAAACTGTGCCTTCTGGCTCTGTGCCCCATGTTCCTAAAATTGCCGCAGTCCCACAGCGTCAGCAGGAGAGTGGGCCTGCCTGCTGGATGCTGCTGCTGCCTGTCCCTGCTCCACCTCCCACCAGAGCTGAGTCATCCCAGTGCAAATACAGTCACTGACTCTGTGATGTGGGACCTCATGCTGATTCTCAGAAGGACAGCTCAGAGGTCTGAGGTGTCCCTGGCAGGACCGCCAGCAGCTGCAGTGTCCTCGATACATCCCCACCATTCTCCATGCCCTGCTCCCGCCTCCATGGTCTCTCCCCTGATTTGCTTCACGGCCACTGAACCAATCACTTTGAATGCTATGCTCCCACTGTGATGGAAAACAAAAACGAGTATAACTTATTTTATATCTATGTTCAGACTATAGAGAGAATATTCTATGTATCTATGATGTGCCCACTACTGTAGTGCGTTTGTCATTAGTGTTCATGTTAATACAGCACATGTATCCTTTGGTACCCGGTTGGCCACAGAGCATCATTCCATGGGCGGCCAGGGGGAGGGGCTGGGTTCTTTCCTGAGATCCCTGGTAGTACCTTTGGCAGGGGATTGGGCTGCCATGGCAGCATCCACACACAGCATCCCACTGGCCTGAAGACTGCCCAGTGGTTACCTAGGCCGCCCTTGTGGAACCACCTCTCCCTGCCACTCTGCAGTGGAGTTGGCCCCCAAACCTCTGGGCTTCCTTCTGCATCCACACATTCCTCTGTCTCATGAAGTGAAGGGCAAAGGAAAGTCAAGGCTAAGAGGTCTAGCCTCCTCTCACAGAGACCATTGGTCAGCTCTGTGCCTCTCTTTGAGCTGAAGGAAAATGGGAAGGAGACAGCAGAGGGGGGTGAAGTTTCTGTCTTTTTATTTTAGTAGGAAGGGGGTGTCAGTCCCCTCGCCCCACAGCCACTTGGACACATGCACCACCTTCCTGCCCTGCCTCTCTTCCCTCCCTTCTCCAAGACTCCACCCTGGAGAGATCTAGGAGGCCTGAGATTTCTGTGTTGGCACTTTTCCCATCTCCCGAGAAAAAGGAAATGGTGCTTGAGGCTCCTCTCAACAGCTGAGGGTCACTTTCTCTGGGGCTGTCCCTCTGGCTCTTGCTGCCTTGACTTTCTGACCTCTTGCTGGCTCTGGGGGCCTGGGGAGAGCGTGTGCCTCAGCTGGGAAACATTTAATAGCAAGCAGATGCATGCCATAGCAGTCTCACAGGCAAGGATCCCTACAGACCCCACTGTGCTGGGGCTCCGTCCCCATGCACCACTCAGCTGGTGTCACAGAAGTCGTCAGATATGAGGAGCACACCCTGCACCATTGCCCCAGGAAAGCCTGCTCCTGGCACCGAGGGCTACCTCCTGACCTGACCAGAGTCTAGTTGTGTTCAGGGACACTGCTGGTCATGGCAGGGCCTGGGCCTCAGAGTGCAGAGGGGCAAGAGATTGCCCTAAGACATCCCCACTTCCATCTGTCCCCTCTGTTCCAAGAGCTTGTGTTTGTGTGTTAGCTCATCAGAATTGGCAGAGCTATCTGGGGAGAATAGGCTTGTTTCCTTTTCCTAGGAGACATTAGCTGGTCTCTGTACATATTTATTTCTTTACTCTTTAATTTGCTCATCCATCTAGCCATCCATCCTTTCTTTCACTCAGAAGACCCTGAGAGCCTCCCCCAGAAGAGGCCCTAAGGTCAAGATAGAGATTCCTTCTTGGAGCCATTGAAAAATACTTAATAAATGCCATCTGTGCAGTAGGGACAATTCCAGATGGGTCAGACCAAGTTCTTGCTCTCAAAGAGCTCACAGCCTTCCAGTTAGGGAAACATTTCTACAAACATTGATAATACAAGGAGGGACCAGGACAGAACCTGGGGTGGGGGTACAGGAAAAGGGGGGGCACATGAGAGTCAGAAATGGCTTCAAACCTACTTAGGAGGAGATGGTCAGAGAAAGCCTGGGGTAAGGACGGGGCACATCAGATGAACCTAAGAAACCTGGGATCTCCCTCTGGTGCCTACTGGCTTCCTTCTCTAACCAAGGAAGATAGGATTTTATACGAAAGTAAACACACAGCGTTCCCAGCCCACCAAATCCTGCCAGACTCAGCACCACTGATGTGCTTGAGGAAAAGCAGGATTTGAACTTTGTCTCTGGAGTCTGCTGGTGTTTCACAGGCCGTTTTCAGGTAAAAATGTTATCAGTGTCTTTAAAGTTGAAATTTTCAGTGCCCGGAGGATAAGAAAAATGGTGATGGGGGGATGTCAGCTATTCCCACTGGAGCATGAGGGGGAAGGGAGGGTAGAAGGGGCACCACTCTCCCTTCGACCTCCCACTGGGGTAGTCAGTGCCGCTCCTATGTGGGTTCTCGGGTCCTCCTGACAACGGGAGAACTCAGCTTTCTACCCCTTGAGGTGAGGGGGGCTGTGTGACTTGCTTTGGCCAACACGCCCCTTCTTTGCAGAAATGAGTATGCAGTTTGCCTGGGGTTGCATGTGGAAGCTAGTGTGAAGACGGAGCCTGGGCCAGCTCAAGTCCCTGAGTCACTCTGAAATCCCTGACCAGCCTGCACTGAACAGATGGCACAAACAAGATGGAACCCTAGTCATTTTGATGTTAAGCCACTGATAGCCATAGGCTGTTTATCATCCAGCATCACCTAGACCAGTGATGGCGAACCTATGACACGCGTGTCAGAGGTGACACACGAACTCATTTTTTGGTTGATTTTTCTTTGTTAAATGGCATTTAAATATATAAAATAAATATCAAAAATATAAGTCTTTGTTTTACTATGGTTGCAAATATCAAAAAATTTCTATATGTGACACGGCACCAGAGTTAAGTTAGGATTTTTCAAAATGCTGACACGCAGAGCTCAAAAGGTTCGCCACCACTGACCTAGACTATCATGACCAAGAGACCAGGCCAATTCTTCCAATAGCAAGTGTAGAGGAGAGAAAGTCTAGGAGACTGAGTTCCTGCCTTCCTAAAGACCGAGGCCACCGAAGCTGAAGTCACAGGTGATTCACACAAAGTCCTTTTGCATCTGAGCCACATTCTGCAATGTCCCAGACCTGGCCCCTCAACATCACTGCATAACTTTGCACTACTGGAATCAAACACTGCTGGGCCTTGTCTTCTTCTGGCAGTAATATAGATTGGGCATTTGTCTATTTAGACCTGAAATAGAGATGTGTACAGGTCAGAAAGAGAAAAACTACAATTCCCAAACTCCCTTGCAGCCAGGTTCAGGATGTGATTCCAGGCCCTGACAATCACATGCACAGAGGAAGAAGAGATGGAAGAGGGGATGTGGAGGACCTGGCAGAGCAGTTTTTACACTGCCTGAATACCTGAAAGGGGAGAGGGAGGCCTGGAGACTACCTGTGGGTCCCTGCAGGCCCTAGCCCACCGTGGCCCCTGCCACCTGTGTGAATGCACAGCCCTGAGTCCCCGCCTGGCCTCCAAGCCATCCTCATCTGGTGCTGACAGTGGGCTGTGAATACTCAAAGTGCACTCAACGCTGTGGGTTTGGGGGTGGGAGGTGGGGGGAGTGGTGACATGATTGCCTGGCTCCGATGCAGACCACCTAAGAATTTCACAGGTAATAGCAGACCCTCCAATATATTGAATGCACAACCCAAATGGCAAATGTTTGTCTTCATTCACGCAGTTTCAGAATGACACTGTTGTGTAAGGTGAAGTCTCCTTTTCTGCTAGCCAGCCTCTTTTCATAGCATTTTTGAATCCTTGTTTTAAGACAAGGAGCTAAGGAAGCAGCAAATGCCAGATCAGTGTAGAGAGGAAATAAGCCTCAATGCATCTCAATCTCATCTGGGGAAGGAGCTAGGGTTTGGTTCACTTCTGAGAGGATCCCCCACTGGTTGGCATAATGATGACACTGGTGAAATCTGACTTCAGTCCGGGTTCACTATTTTCACAGGCCACTTCCTCTCCGATCCCTCTTTCTCCTGTCTTCTCCCTACCTCCATCCCAGGATGCAGAGGGTCACCCCTCCCCTGACTGGGCATTCTCTCCTCTCCAGAGGATTGCACTCCAGGCCAGCAATCCAGCAATGTGTGTGCGCACACGCGCGCACGTGTGCGCGCGCACACACACACACACACACACACAGACACCAATCCTATCATCCATGTCTGCTCCATCCTATGGCGCTGGGTCTTGCTATGGGGCCATTGGCTGATCTGAAGAACCAAGAGTCTGCATGTCTGACCATGGGGTCAGAGGCCATTGCCATGGCTCTGGTCACAGGTCTGAGACTAGCAGGAGCTCAGTGAGAGAGATTCCTGTCAGCCCAGTAGAGAAGGTGAGAGGTTCAGGGGCAGGCAGGTGTTGGGACACGCCGCCATGCAGGCACTGCTCATAAACAGGCTTCCCCACTGGATCTGACCTGCTGCCTTCACACCTTCCTTGGCAGTACAGGGCTATTTGCCTCATTCCAGAAACTTCTGTTCCTCAGGAGCATGCCATGGAATGAAAAGACAGGGCTCCCTGCAGGGACGTCAGCTAGTGCTTCTTGCCCCGAGCAGAGTAACGGTCCGGGCCCGAGCACATGCAGCCTGTCCCCTTGATACCCTGGTATGTCCAGCGGCCACAGGAAGTGAGGCCTGAGATTAGCGGTAGCCCTGACTCTTCAGTGACATTTCCTGGAACTTCTTGAGATGAAGATAAAACAAGCAAACCACGCGGAGCTGCAGGGCCTGGCCAGATGTCACTCCTCAGCCCCGGGAGTGACTGAACGTCTAGGTTGGCATCCAGGTCTACCGGTCCCTGTAAAACACGCCCCATTTTGTGCCCACATGTTTCAGTTGGGCTACCTTGACTGGTAATGACAAAAATCCTCAAGCCAGGATTTTCCAAGAGCCAGTTCAAATGCTCCCCCTAAGCAAATATGACACCTCTCCCACCACCACCCCCTCCATCTGCACATGCCCAGAGTTTCGGCTCTCCATCTGTCTGCTGCCACTGTCATTCACATGCTTGTTTAACTTCACCATCCAGATAACAAGCTCCTTAAAGGCATAGAATGAGCTTAACACGGTGCGAGAAAGGCCTTGCTGTGCCACCTAGATGCTCCTTGAGTGCTTATAACCCAGCTACAGGCGGTGCTGTCACTGTCCCCAGAAATTGCCCTCCACTGCAAAGATCTGCCTGGCCTAATGCCACACCTTCTTCCCAGGGCAGCTGCACCCAGTGAGTAGTCAGTGAAGGAATAGAAGGCTTGTCCCCCACTGCCTGAGCCTGGAATAGTCCTGGAGGGTCATCCCAGCTTCAGAACTCGCCACTGGGTCAGCGGAGCCCTGTGCCTGCATTGCAGCCCACTGCTCCCTCTGCCCACTCCTGCCTCCTTCCTTTCCCCTTTCCAGTGTTCAACCCAAGAGCACTCACTAATAAACTTCCTGCAGCTAAACTCCATCTCAGAGTCTGTTTCCCAGGGACCCAGCCTGCAGAAAGGATCCGGCAAAGAGGAGCTGCTCAATAAATGCTGGTTGGCACACCTGAGCAGCCAATGGCTCAGCGATGAGTCCAATCACCGGACGGCTGCATGGGGACTAGTTAGTTGACCACGCAAATAGGAGCAGTGGCCTTGCCAGAAAGTAAGTGCCACGTGGCACCGGTCCCTACTTGGCAGGCCACTTTGAATCATCGGGAGAAGCTGGAGCCATGGAACAAAACGAAATGGGAAAAGCCAAAAATGGTTTCATAGTTACACCTCAGACAGCTGCAGCCAGGCTGTTCATTAGTGAATAAGGGGAAGGGCCATAGGACTCTTATTCTGTGCAAAACGAGGCCATTATTCAAACCCTCGCAATCCACAAGTTCTTCCTTTGTTACTAAGAACAAACCCCTCCCATTCTGGGACTTGCACCCCTCCAGGAGAGACAGAGGTCAATAGATGTGGGAAAAAGTATCCTTCCCTGGGTTGCAGCTCCAGCCACAGTTTTTCAGAAGGTAAATACTAACCCGGTGTGTGGCTCAGTGGTTGAGCATCAACCTGGGAACCAGGAGGTCACGGTTCCATTCCTGGTCAGGGCACATGCCTGGGTTTCAGGCTTAATTCCTGGTGGGGGGCGTGCAGGAGGATGATTATCTCTCACTCTTGATGTTTCTATCTCCCTCTCCCTTCCCCTCTGAAATCAATTTTTAAAAAATCAAAAGGTAAATGCTAAAGGGAAGGATACTTCCTCAGGAATGAAACTGGGCAGAAGGTGATGACGAAGGTGTTGTCCTTAAAGCAGCAGCCCAGAGCCACTGCGCAAGTGACAGAGACGTTCCTGCCTTTGATAGACAGCCCTAGGGATCAGGACGAGATTTGTTTTTCGTTGCAGACGTGTAGGATATAAAAGATCAGTGGGTGATAAACAAATGGGGCACCAGAAGCAGATTGATGGGGTTCAGGATACTCCCCGCTGCTTTCCACATCCCAGTGGCCTGACAGGTGGCACCTGCCCAGAACACGGATGAGAGGAGTCTGAGACCCAGTGTGGCCTCCTGACCAGTCAGCAATGACTCTGCTGGCCCAGAAATGGGGAACCGTGACACACTCATCCCAGACTCAAATGGCACCAGTTCCTCAGTAAAGAGGAATCAAATCAGCACCATAGTCATATTGTATATTACAGATGGCTTGTTATATCAATAATGGTATACACAGTTAATAGTTCAATAATAAACCATGCAGACCTTATACCATATTTTCAATCGTTTTATCATCTTTGAAAAGTCAGGGTGGAGGGACATATTCAACATATATGGACACAGTGAATCCCGAGATCATGTGTAAGGACCCTGTTGGCAGAGTGAGCAGAATGGGCCAGCAGCCACCCTAATGGCGATGCCTTCACAAGGCCTGTCCTGATTGTGTCTGGCCCAGGTTATAGAACCACAGGCCGTGAAGAAGAATGGGACCTTGGAAACCATCATGTCCCCCCAGACTCAGACACCCACCAATGGAGTTCTGTCTGTTTATGACTATCCCTGGCCACCCACGTGTCTGGGCCAGCTTCTTTGGGACGCGGTATCTTCCGGAAGTCACTATCTAGCTACTACAATACTTTGCCTCATAAACATACACACGAAACTGCATCTGAAAAGAAAGTAGGATCCATAGGTATTTGTCAGAACCTATAGAACATCCCCCCACCAAGAGTGAACCCTAAGGAAATTATGGGCTTTGGGTGATAACGACATGTCGATGTGGGCTCACTGATTGGGACAAATGTGCCACTCTGGGGCGAGAGGAGAATAGTGGGGGAGTTCTATATATATATGCATGTGTGGGAGCAGGGGGCATATGGGAATTCTTCATACTTTCCACCCAGTTTTGCTATGAACCTAAAAGTGCTCTAAAAATGAAGCTTATTAAATACAAACAAATAAATAAATCGGGGCCCTCTCTGTGCGGAGCTCAGTATCTGTGCAGCAGGAGGGGAAATGCTGTCCGGCGTGAGCTCTGGGGTCAACAGGCATGAGTCCTTCCCCATCTCACTTAAACAAATTAAATCAATGACCACCGTGAGCCCTGAGGAGGTGATTGAGCTTTAGGTAGGGGGAATTGGGGTCTAGAAAAGAAAGAAGATTTTAAAAGATCCCCATTTAATTAATTGCCAGCAATGTCCTGGTCTTTGCAACTGCACCTTATTTTGAGGACACTTGGCTTCCCTTGTCCCCGTGCCCCGCTTCTAGGAACTCCACTCAGCTCTCTTCGTGAGGGCCTGCCTCCCACCACGGCCCGGCTTCCAGATCATCGTGTCCCCTCACTTCCCTTTGTTATCGGTCTCCTTTGATTCATGCATGGAAAAAAATAACCCAAGATGACTTATTGTTGAAAGAAAAGGAGATAAGTCACGAGAAGGGAAATACTTTTTTTACTTTGCTATTCAGGAAATGCAACTCTCTAGATAAGTTTGAGGGGAAAATGGACTCTTTAAGTTTCTTCCAAGGCAACAATAAAAATTTCCCTCAAAACCAAATGTGTCGTTCATGTGTCCTGAACCACAGACAGTCATTGTTTTTTAAAATAAAACAGGCAGATTTGAGGCCGGGGAAGGGGTAAGAGATCAATTTCAGCCCTTTCTCTGTGAGCATTAATTAAACAAGAATGAAAAGTAAAATAATCCTTCAATGACCTTCCCCTGACTCTTCCCACTGCCACAGAGGTTTCACACAAAGTATTCCAGCTATTATAGTTTCTGGCCCCAAACCAGCATTTTTGGGAAAGCATGTATTAGGACACTGCAGTGTCTCCAGGCTTCAGCATGTGTGTGCACACGTCTGTGTGTGTTAGTTACTTGTATGTGTGTGCTTGTGTTTGTGTTGATAATTGTTTTTGTCCCGTTCCTCTAGTAGTACAAGGGTTTTAGAGAGTTCCTGAGAATCACTTTGCACACCTTCCAGAACCTTCCCATCCTGCTTCCATTCAGCAACTCCAGCTCTGGAAAGGGAACCAAAAGTGCCTCCAGCTGAGCCATTTGAAGATTCAGGACAATGTTTACGTAGCATTGAACAGCCAGCTCTCAAGGCCACCGCGTCCATTACCAGCACCTCACCTGGGCAGGTAACGGAACCTTCTTTGAACCCCATCTGTCAAACACAGGTAATGAAGCCCCTGTCCCAGGGTTCCCATGGGAATGAAAGAAGACAATGTCTGTAAGGGACCGAGCACAGCAGAGGAGTGCAGTCAGCCACAACTGCCTTCCTCTCACTCACCCCTCCGTGGCGCTCAGGCCAGGGCCTGGCTCTGCACCCCGTCCTCCTGGTGTTGCCTGCCAACGTGCAGCTAGGAAATGAGATGAGCCCACTCTGATGTTCACCACTTCCCGCCTCTCAGCCTTGGTCATAAGTCCGCAGTGACCTCTTCCTTTCCAGCCCTGATTGCATCACGAAGTCAGCACCTAGCAACAGGAGACTGAGCTGCTTCTTAAGGGTTTCAGGTGTCATTATTTTGTCGCTCACCAGACTGTAAGCTACCAAAGGGCAGGCTCGAGTTTCCTATTCCTGCTGTTTCCTCTCAAACTGCCTAGAGCAGTGGTCGGCAAACTACGGCTCGGCAAACTGTGGCTCGCGAGCCACATGCGGTTCTTTGGCCCCCTTGAGTGTGGCTCTTCCACAAAATACCGACTTCTCCACATGGGCCCACGAAAGGGCCCACGAAAGTTTTCAAATTGCACTGTATGTGTGCGCCCCGCACATGGTATTTTTGTGGAAGAGACACACTCAAGGGGCCAAAGAGCCGCATGTGGCTCGCGAGCCGCGGTTTGCCGACCACTGGCCTAGAGCAACCTCAGCGACCTGCTGGCATGTGGTGGTGGACAAATTGGCACAGGGAATGGAGTCCCGTGAGGGCCGCGGCCAGAGGAGCTGCACTGCAGCCTTGCACAGACGTGTGTCACACACCAGCGGCGGGGAACCCAGGTCCAGTCTGGCCATCAGAGCCTTTAAAAACATCAAAAACTGAATGAAAGAATATTTTTAATCAGAGAGCACAAACCCTTTAGGAAAATAAAACATAATTAGAATATAAAAAATTTTAGATTATTGGCATACAGCCCCACTAGAGACCAGAAGAATAGACAACTTATTCTTCAAAGTCCTTTCTAAACATATAACACTAGGTATTAAAAATAGCTTAAATATGCAAGCTGTTGACCTTGTTCATGTCGGTAATTTCTTGTGACCTGTCTGTTCATTGGTGGCTGACCATCTTGTTCTCACTATGTTGCCACACTCTGCCTGCTAATTTCAATGGAAAGATGAAATGAGCCAGTGATGACTGAAAAGATGTTTATCAGCTGGGAGGATCTTTCCACACTAATAACGTTCCCAGGACTTGACTAGCGGGTTCTCACTCGTCCCCTTCAAGGTCCTGACTGCCCTGTGAAAGCCTTGTGATCAGGGACGTGTTGATTACCTGCGTGGGAAGAGAGAGGGTACAAAGTCAGGTGAGGGAAGAGCCTTTTCATCCCAATGTGAGGCCAAGAATTCCCCTCCCAAGGCAAGGATGGAATATTTCCAAAAACTCTGAGAAATGAATTCTTTAGGTGAAAATATTCCATTTCCAGGTTGGATCATGGGACCTACTATAAATTTACTTCATGGAACAGCTGGGCTCCAAAAGTGCACACAAACCAAGGTACCCAACTCTTTTGAAAACCTGCCGAAGTAAAAAAAAAAAACCGCTCTAGATAGAGCACATACACTCTGGTTCTCTCCATCCTAATTAAGTCTGCCTGTCCTGTTGTATTACCTGTCTCACTCTTGTCGGCATTTGTGCAGACGAGTGAGGGCACGAGACCAAGCCCTGAGCTTTGAGGGGTGTCAAATGGGCACAGAGAGCAGAGGGAGCACTCACTCCCTAGATCTGAGACAGAGAAGCTGCAACTCAGAGCTGGAAAGAGAAAATGTGATCCCAGAACCCAGTGGCTATCAAGAAGTAGGGCTGGTGAAGCTTGAAAGGGGACGGTCCAGGAGTCACCTGGAAGGTGAGGGGACTTAGTAGGATGATGGACTACATGAGGAAGAAGTGTAGCAGTTCACGGATGAGAAGGATGGACTGGGAGCTCGAGGGGAAGCAGAGCTGAGTAACGAGGAAGCGTCATGAAATATCCTCAGGTTGGGAAGGACTCGGTGGAGAGAAAGATCTTTAGGGGAACCTGCCATCCTGGTTTGTCCTCAATGAAGAGATTTACTGGCATGTGGAACTTCGGAGCTAAAACTGATCAAGTCCCAGGCAAACCCGGAGTTGGTCATCCTACAAAATGAGAAGATAACACTGTGGGATGGAGGGAGGTGATAACGATCCTAGAGGAGATGGAGAGGCTCACTTGGAAAGGGGGACGGATGCATTCCAGACACCGTTGTATTGGTGCATTGTATTCCCCTGTCTTGGTGCACAAAGGACATTTCGGTTTATGAATGAAAGAAACACTCTCGGTTGCCCAGTGGGCTCGGCACAGGGCTAACGTCTTGGTGTCTCCCTCATTTCATGCTCCTAGTTAGCTCAGTCCAGGTACCAAAAGCCTTCTGGTCACTGACCTTCCAGCTCTCAGCTCTCCAACTTAAGATCCAGCTTTCACTCTCTTAGTCCTCAACCTCTGACAAATAAAGCCCTAAGCCAAGGCCCCAGACCTGGTCTCTGTTTTGGATCAAAACATTCTCCCAAATGCTGCCTGGGAAGGAAATGCTCAGTATGTGCTTGTGTTTGCTAGATTGTCCCCCAACCTTTTCCCGCTCCCATCTGGCCACATCCTCAAATCCCTCTGACACTTCACCTTACCCAGCCTCCCCGATCCTGGGTCCACTTCTTTTAACAGTGGTTTCACAGGACCACGGTTCAGACACATAATTCCTTTTTAGTGCATCTTAGAATTTAGGAAATACTCCAAAGCTGACGAACCTCTCCCCTTAGAAGCAAACAGGGTGTCTTGAAAAGACATAACCATTCTCTCATCTGTAAAATGGGTATATGATGCCTACCTTCTGTGTCACCCTACTTAAATTAGAAGGATAAAGAAAAACAGTTTGTAAATTTTTAGATACACTATAAATAAGCTAGCAGCACCAAAAGTAACAAGTTAAAAAGACATCCTGGAGCCCCACCAGTGTGGCTCAGTGGTTGAGCATGGACCTATGAACCAGGAGGTCACAGTTCAATTCCCAGTCAGGGCACATGCCCAGGTTGGGGCTTTGATCCCCGGTAGGGGGCATGCAGGAGGCAACCAATCAATGATTGTCACCATTGATGTTTCTCTCTCTCTCTCTCTCTCTCTCCTTCCCTTCCTCTCTGAATAAAAAAAATATATATTTTTAAAGACATACTGAAAAGCCAGCAATATTTGTTAGATGAATGAATAAATGAGTGGGTGAATATGGAAATGCTAAGGTCAGTGAGAACTGTGGAGACCCAAAAACCCAGTCAATGCCAACCTCAGCATAAAAACAAGGCTGAGCAGTTCCAAGTTCATGGAGGTGGAAGCTTGAAGTGAGTTGGAGGTGTGAGTGGGAGCTGGCAGGACACCAGGTGCAAACCACCAGCCGCAAAGGAGGCCTCACAGAGGAGGAGAAGGCCCTGGCTGGCAGAAGCCTCATAAACACAAGGCCAAGCGCAGGGCACACCGCAGGCCGAACTGTGCTGGAATCACACGCACAGAGGCTGCTGGAGCCGGGACAGGTTCAGACCTGAATGTGAACAAGTGAAGCAGGCAGGTGTAAGACAATAGGGAGCTGGCTGCTGCTGAAGTGAGAACACATGCTCTTTGAAATGGCAGCATTTAAAAATCAGTTAAAAACAAAACCTTTGCCAGCTAAACAAACACAGATGAAGAAACGGCTCAGAGAGTGGGAGAGCCTGCCAGTTTATGACAGCCCTGTTACTGCAACCACATCTGGCCAAGGCGGATTACCTCTTCTTATAAGGACACCAGTTCTATGAATAAGGCTCACCCTAACGACCTCCCTCTTTAAAATGGTATCTCCAATATTCTGAAGTACCAGGGGTTAGATAAGACATCAAAATAACAATCGTGGAGTCAAGACACCATTAAGCCCATAACACGAGCTCTCGGTAAAAATCAACAATCCTTCAACATCTTACTGAGATTTATCCTCTTTGGCCCTATGTGTACTAGAAATAATCGAAAAACCCTTATTAGAACAGAACAAGGGGGCCTAGTCGTGTGAGGTGGCAGCAAATCTCACATGATCAGCCTCCCCATCCCCCACACACCTTAATTCTTTCACTCAAGAACTGGTTTGGGGTTGAAGTTAACATATTTCAGGCACTCTGCCCCATGCTGGGGACACAGTGGTGAGCAAAGTGGACCTGGCCTGGGCTTTCGGGTAACACAGAGAGTATTGAAAACATTATTTCTTCTGGTCCCGGCCTTTATTCTTTATGAGGTTGCTTCCCTCAGTGAGCCTCAGTTTTCACATCTGTGAGATTAAGAAAGTAATACCCCTCATGAGAGAAGTTAACATGGTACATAAAGGGTCCTCAGAATTTATGGAACGCATGCATTCTCAGTCAACATAAATCAGTCAACATAAATCTTCTTCCCTAAGTCTTACTACCTAAGTTTCCACATAAAATTAAGCTTTTCAAATTTAAAATGGAGCATCTTTATTTTGCTTAAATATGCTACTTCCTATTCCAGGGCAAGACAAAAACAGTACCATAACTTATTAGTGGAGACAATGAATATGTTATCAACAGAAATGCACATTCCAAGATAGCACAGGTCCTGCTTCCCAGGGCTCAGGGCATCCCTCCCTCTCTGACGCAGTGGGTTGAGGAAGGACTGGCGCCATCTTGGATCATAATCATTTCCAGACAGTTCCTGGAGGGCACAGACCCCAGAGCGGTACCTTCCACACAGCTCAAGAATTTCCTGACCAAACGGATAAGAATTTCCTGTTTTGCTTTTCATTATTACTTTAAATAATCATATTCAGAGGCTTGGAGGATCGTAAGCAGCAGGGGCTGGGAGGGTGCGTCCACATCTTCTCTAGATTAGCTCAAAACGATTGCAGACGCTTTAAAAATGCAAGTTCAGCCTGGCCGGCGTGGCTCAGTGGTTGAGCATCAACCTATGAACCAGGAGGTCACAGTTCAATTCCCAGTCAGGGCACATGTCCAGGTTGTGGGCTCAATCCCCAATGTGAGGCATGCAGGAGGCAGCTGATCAATGATTCTCTTTCATCATTGATGCTTCTATCTCTCTCCCTCTCCCTTCTTCTCTAAAGTAAAATAAAAAATATATATATTTTTTAAATGCGATTTCAGATCTGGACAAAATGACCTGTTGGGAATGAGAACAAGGACAGCTGACACATGGGGACCCCTGTTATTTGTCATTGAACGTTACCTGCACCTTGGACCATGACCTCAGACTAGGCAGGAGTGTCCTCCCTGTCACTGGGCCTAATGCCCACCTTGGAGTTCGGGAGGGAGCCCCAAAAGCCCTCCTGGTTACCAGCTTTCTCTCCCAAGAAGGTCCCAGGTGTCCTTTGAAGCATGGACCTCAGGGGCATCTCCAGCAACTGCCAACCAAATCGCCCCTGCCCCTCTGGGGCACCTGCACATGCTCAGAGAACACAGGTGGGACAGCTCGATGGTCCTCTCTGGGAGTCCTGGGACACTGACTTGAAATCTCACACAGGAGGACTGCTTCACCGAACTGCACATCCACAACCATTCTCCCCTCCCTACACGCTCCCTCGCCCGGAGACGGGAACAGACTCCCCCTTATCTCTAGAACTGAGCGCACCTCACACCTCCCTCACTCCAAGCTAACGATGCATCCTGACTCCCTCTTTCTGTAGATGTCACGCTGTTCAGGCATCCGAACTCAAAACTTCCTGCTTATCTTTATTTCTCCCTCTTCCTCCTTATACATCACCGACCGTCACCAAATGTAAGCCACTTGGGTAGGGTGCCAAGGCCTGTGCTAGCTTCTTTCACATGTAGTCTCCCTTGCATTTGTCCTATTTCTTCTGCTGTTCCCACCGAGAATTCAGCCTCGGGGCATTAAGGCCTCGTCACCTCCAGCCCCAAGGAGAGCAGAGGCCTCCACCTCATGTGCCCCACTCCCATGCTATTCTAATCACCCCTTCTCTAGAGCTGCATCCACACACGGCTTCATGGGTTCCCAAACCTGCTCAGAAAGGCCAGGGCCCAGCAAATAAGGCACAGGCCCCCCTCTCCTGGCACTCACAGCCCTGCATGGTCTGCTCTCAGATTTCTCTCCTTATTCCTCCCCTGGTGCACCCACACTTCAGTCAAATAGGCAGTTCTGCGCTTAGCATCTCTCGGCCTTTGCCATTCCCCGGGTTCTGCTCCTGCCAGGCCTTTCCAGACACAGTGTTTTCTACTCTCTGCCTCTGAGTGCAGCCTTCTCCATGAAGTCGTCCCATCAATCCACTCAGGGCAGGTGCTCCCAACCCCCCGCCCCACACAGCTCTGTACTGTTTTGTCACCATGTGACACCATATGGGTGGAAAGACTGTTGTCAAATATTTTGAGTCTCTCCTTCTGGCCATATGGTGGATGACCTGGTCACTTGCTTTGGGCAGTAAAATGTAAGTGAAAGTGACATGTGCCATTTTGTGCCAGAAGCTTTAAAAGCCAGAATATGCTTTGCCACATTTTCTTCCCCATGAAACGTGGGTTGAGGTGGAGACTCCATCAGCCAGAATCCCTGCTATGATCACATGGTGTGAGTGAGAAACAAGTCTTTGCTTCTTCAGCCATTGAGATGTGGGGGTTATTTGTTATCATGGCCACATCTAGCTTATCCTGACTACTTGAATAAGAGACCATGTAGTCCCACCCCCTTTACGGATGAGGAAACTAAGGCTTAGGCAAGTGAAATGACTTGTCCAAGGCCACATCATTAGTAGTAACTCAAGTAGAACCAGGTCCCCTAAGGTCTGGTCCAATATTTCTTCCATGACACCCTCTTCAGGATCCTTGAAACAAGGACGTAACATCAGGAGTCTGAGGTCTTCGCCCTGCCTTTCACTACTTAGCTAAGTAATCCTGGGTCGTCGCTCCAACTCACAGGCCTCAGTTTCCTCTCTTCTAGAATGAGACTATGGAATAAACAAAAACCCCCTCTGTCCTGTCTTTCTACGTTCCCCTCTGTGTGCATTATCTTCCCTACAGTGCTCACTACATGCCTTGCGAGTGGGGATTCAGGTACTGAGGCTCGCCTAGCAGTCCCATGGGCATATCCCATCTTTCCTGCAGGAATAAGCCACACTGCCTTCTCCAGGTGGCAAAGGCCAGACTAAGTGCACTGACCCACCCTTGATTCACCCTTCACATCTCCCAGTTCCCCATACGATTGCCCAACGGGTGCAAGTTTATGCTTGACTCTCATCTACTTCATTCCACCTTTAACTGTTAGTCACTGAATTAACATTCACAGTCCTTAACTGACTCCACGCAAGTACCTGGCTTTTGGCAATAGAATGCACCCCTACAAAGAGAGGTGTGGTGTGTGTTTGTTTGTTTTGTTGTGTCTTATCACACCCCAATCCTTGAGTATTCTAAAAGCTGTCAGCCCTTTAACCAGGTCACTGGGTTTCTGTCCAGGACACACTTTAATTCCCTTTCCTTTGACTTTTTATTTCCTTTTCTTAGGCTACCTGTGTGAAAAGAACCAATTCTTGGGAAGTTAGGATATGTATCAAGGTTTTAAAATGCACCAGACCATCTCTTACTCCTGGACATAGTGTCAAAAGTTGAAGCTGCCCCTCACAGGCTTGGCTTTCATGAGGGGGCGTCAACTGCAGAGCAAGAAGGATCTCGGAGTCTGGGTGACCTCTTCCTCACACCGTGGCACAGAGGGCAGGCCATGACCCGGTGCAGCTCCTCCTAGAGCATGCACATCGCCACATTCACGGGTCACAAGGTCACTGACAGCTATGGACTTCCCCTCCCGCTTCGGGACAGCTCTGTGAGGGACATTCGAGAAAATGGATGAGGAGCAGCCAGAGGCGAGGGTCCCTGCAGCCACCAAACGAGAGCCTTCCCTGGACAAGTGAACTGGCCAGACCGAAAATGGAGAGGAACCCAGAATGACTAGGCCAACCTGTCCATGGGAAACAATACAAATCACATATATTTTTAAATGTTCTAATAACCGCCTTAGTATAAAGAAATAGGCAGGTAAATGTAAATTTACTAATTTATCTTATTTAACCCAATATATCCAAAATATTATCATTTCAGCATGTCAGCAACATCATCATTATTCATGAGAAGGTTTCATTCTGTTTTCTGATCCATCTTTGAAACCCAGTGTATGTTTTACACTTACAGCACATCCCAATGTGGACCAGTCTCTTACAAGTGCTCAACAGCCACCTGTGACCAGCGGCCTCTGCACTGAAAACACAGGTCTAGTTAAGCCTCTTGTTGCTATAGATGAGGAGACCGAGGCCCTGGGATGAAGAGCAAATTACATCGAGATCCCACCTTCAGAGGCAGGGGGAGAGCCCAAGTATTTTTTATTGCACCACTAAAAAAAAAAAATCAGAACAAAACAAAAATACCACCCAGCAAGCAAATCAGGTATTCATTTATACTAGCAATTTTCAACTGGTGTGTCCCAAGAATTTTTAAAACTTGCGATATCTGACTATTTAGTCAGGGGCACTGACCTCTTTTCCCTTAGATTGTCAAATTAAAAAACAACAGCCAACACAGTGCAAGTGAATCAAAATTATACCTATTTTTGTCAGATCAGCAAGAAATACATTTTTTGGTGTGCCGCAAATTTTAGTAATTAGTTTATGTGTGCCGTGAGATGAAAAAGGTTGAAAATCGCTGGTTTATATGAATCCCAGAAAAAAGGCTAAGAGTGCATTCACAGGGTTATGAGGAGTCCTGTGACCTTCAAGGTCAGGCCAGCCGGGCACTGCAGGAAAGGCCTATGGCCCTCTGAGGGAAGTGGGTACTTGTGCTACAGTTAACGCCAGGCAAAGGCAGCTGCCCTGCTAAACAGACATGTTCCTCCCCAGAGAAAAGCTGCCACTAACCCAGCTGGCAGCGCCCACACAAGTGGCCACTAGGTCTATTAGTTTGGCTTATGACCTGCAGCAAAATGTTGAACAAAATAGTGGAGGAAAAAAGACAAGAGCATGAGTTTGGAATTAGGTTGACTCTGATTCCCTTCCCTGACAGCCTCTCTGAGCCCCTGCTCTCTCCTCTGTGAAATGGGGTGGCTGCTGATGGAGCCAACACTCCCGCTGGTGGCAGTGGACAGATCCAGGCCCTGCTGGTAAGCCCTGGCACCAGGCAAGCCTCGGTAAGCCCTGGCTTTCCTTCCCTGGTGCTCCTGAGCCTGCTTTCTCACAGCACATCAATGCCATTCTCCTACCTGCTTTGGGAAAAGGGGGCCCTCTGGCTTAAGGGTCACTCTGTGCCAGGGCCACTTGGTTAACGGGAGGGGACTGCTAACCGGGGCAAGCTCCTCACTTTAATGAACGTCCCTGGAGCAGCTTTCCAGACCCACCGGGACGTGCATGGAACATCGTCCTCCTCCAGCCATCAGTCTTCGAAAGCCAGTGTGTAGGTTACACTTACAGCACATCCCAATGTGGACGAGTCTCATGGCAAGTACTCAACAGCCACCTGTGACCAACGGCCCCTGCACTGAAAACACAGGTCCAGTTAAGCCTCTTCTTACTGGAGATGAGGAAACTGAGGCTCTGTGATCCTCCTGGCAAAGTTGCTGCCCGGGGTGAGAAAGAAAACCCACGTGGGGATGCACAGCGCTCTGTCACCCGTGCCATCCGGGCCAGTCTCCGAGGGAGCAAGCCCTGAGTGCAGCCGTTTTGGAAGAGCAGCCTCGGTGGGGGATAAATTTAGTGCCCAGTGTGGACATGGAAGTTCCTCTCTGGTATTTTTAATTCTAACATCAAGTAAAAATAGAATTTCCTGTTGATCTGATAAGAAATTCCTGTTTTTCCAAGGAGCGTGGCAGCCTATATTGGGGGCACGGACAGCGGGGGTTGCCAACCACTTCCGAGATGGATGACTAAAGAAAGGAGGGGCCCAGGGGGCCTCGGTGCACATTCATTTCTTTTTAAAGTGTGGAGACAGCTCATGCCCAGAAGAATGGCAATGAACAATTTCCCATGTACACTGAGGACCTGGCTGGCTTTGGGAAAGCCCCGTCGCTGGTCCCCTGGAGCCTGGATGTTTTCTGTTGCCAGTTGGCTCCAGACTTCTCACTGGGCTGTTGCACCTGACCCAAGGAGCATGGCATTTAAGGGCACACCTTGCAGGGGCTGTGCAGGTGACAGGTCCCAACATTTACCCCAAATTCCCAGTCACCCCAAACTGTGCTCTGCTGCTAGGGTAGCCCCACAGTCCGTGGCTCAGCAGGGCCTGCTGTGCTTGCTTCTGCATTATCAGTTCAAGGAGTTTGGCTCTAGTTTACATTTGAGGCTTTCGGGCCTCCCAGCCTCTACTTCTTCCTTCTGTTAACACCGTGGTCGGCAAACTGCGGCTCGCAAGCCACATGCGGCTCTTTGGCCCCTTGAGTGTGGCTCTTCCTAAGCCTTAGGAGTACCCTAATTAAGTTAATAACAATGTACCTACCTATATAGTTTAAGTTTAAAAAATTTGGCTCTCAAAAGAAATTTTGATCGTTGTACTGTTGATATTTGGCTCTGTTGACTAATGAGTTTGCCAACCACTGCGTTAACAGGTCCTCCATTTTCATCTGGGGAATCACCTGTTCCCTCTCCCCACCAGAGTACAGGCCTGGTGGAACTGTCAATCAAAGATTCTTGCCCGCCCCTAGGGCCTCATCAATCAGACCCTCTCTTGGAATTTGGAACCCTGCTCCAGGGTCCCCCAGACCTTGTCTGGCCCCTGCCCTTTTGAGCCTGATTAATCATTTCTCTGATTCTGTGGGCTACCAAGTAGCCTTCTAAAGATCTCTATGTTTGAATACTTGCAAATAAATAATAATAAATAATGCAGTGATGAACACAAACCCGTACTGATGGTGAGTCAGAATTGTCACCTTGCGTGTCTTCTACTTGAGAAATAATTATCATGGCACAAATGTGTGATCCATGATGACTTGAGAAGCACCCCGCCTAGGACAGCTCCATCATCCTTCCAACAGCTCTATGAGAAAGGTGAGCGGCGATCATGGCACCTTTTGAGAAATGGGAGCCCGAGGCTCCGAGACCTACCCAGCTCCTCTAGCCTGGAAGCAGCAGAGCCATTACTTCAACAGGGATCTGTCTTCTGACTCAACCCAGGACGGTCTCCTCCAGCCTCCTGAGCGGGACTGGCGCTGTTTCTCCAGGATGGTGGCTACCAGGTCCTGGCTCCCCAGGGACTGAAATTGGGAGCCTTACCTTGGAAATACATTTCATGAAGTCCTGCCACAGCATCAAAGCAGAGGACACATAAAGACACAGCTTCAAAGTCATCCTTAAAATGGCATCAGGACTGTGTGTTCATGTTTCTATTGACTGCTCACAACAGCCAGTGCTCATGAATGAATGAATGGATGGATTAAAAATGTTGGTTATATCCATACACTGGAATATTATTCAGCCATTGGAATGAATAAAGTACTAATGGTGCATGAAGTACTACAGTGTGGATGAATCTCAAAAATCTGCTCAGTGAAAGGAGCCAGACAAAAAGGGTCACCTGTATAATCCTATTTGTGTGCAGTATCCAGAAGGGATAAACCCACAGAGTCAGAAGAGAGCTTGGTGGTCACCAGGGGCTGGAGGGAGGGGGAATGGGAGAAACTGACTAATAGGTCCAGGATTTACTTTGGAGCAATAGAAATATTTTTGGTAACTAGATACAGGTGGTGGTTGCACAACATTTTGAATGTCCTAAATGTCACTGCATCACTCACTTCAAAATGGTTAAATTGATGTTGGGTATAGTTGACCTCAATAAATTATAAAAAACCTTAAGTTGATAAATAATAATAAAACTAATTTGAACAAAATAAAACAAAAATGTCATCGTGACCTATCCTTTTTGCTATTGTTGTTCATATTAGTCTCCCTGACTCGTTTTCCCTTCTCCAGTGAAGCGTTCAGACCCACCTGTCACCCCGGGCTCCCTTCACACCACTTTTCATCGCGATGCTTGCTCTCTCAACAATGATCAATGACAGCCCAGGGACTGCAGGTGAAGGCTCAGTTGATTGTTCAAAATCTTCCAGTCTCTACATCTAAACTGCCATCTGCTTGACCTGTGCTCCTCCTGACCAATCTTTCCTAACCTCACAGGAGAGAAGATCTCCATGAACCTATATCTTTTCTAAAGATGGGTGATGATGCCCTAGCTGGTTTGGCTCAGTGGATGGAGCGTCAGCCTGCGGACTGAAGGGTCCCCAGTTCAATTCTGGTCAAGGGCACATGCCTGGATTGCAGACTCAATCCCCAGTGGGGGTGGGGGGAGTGCAAGAAGCAGATGATCCATGATTCTCTTTCGCCATTGATGTTTCTCTCTTCCTCTCCCTCTCCCTTCCTCTCTGAGATCAATAAAAATATATTTAATAAATAAATAAAGGTGGGTGATGATGATGATGATGGTGGTGGTGGCGGTGGTGGCGATAGTGTTACTAAAGCACGGCTGCTGCTAATAAAGCTTCCATTTGTTCAAAACCGTGTATGCCCAGCTCTCCCAGCTGTTTCATAGCAGGAGGGGATGCTTCCTGTAAGAACAGAGACAGTGTTCTGAGCTAGCGCCCTGCTCACGGTGGGCTCTGCTATTAATGGTATTAACTCTGTTCCGGTGACTACTTCACCCCCTTCCCTTCTGCACTGGACAGGGTGCAGCCTTCTCCGACCCCGCGTTTCTACCGTGATAACCTCTACTCTCTTTTGTTTCCCATTTCCCCTTACCCTCTCCCCTAGTGGATATGTAGGATTTGTGTGGTTGGGTATTTGTGTGACCTACTGAGGCTGGACAATGGCACTGGATTCAAGAAATCAGGACAGTCGCCTCTGTCAGGAACCTCCCTGTGAGGTGCGTGCGAACAGGCCACGAGGTCCTGAGAAGAAGATTAAGTGAGGTCTCCTGAGAACAAACATCTGACTTGAGGGCAAAGGACCCATGGGTGGGCTGGCCTCCCCTGTCCACTGCTGGGTGGAGGATGGGGCTTAATTAGAGAGGAGCTTAATCAATGTTTGTTGAGTGAATACATGAAAAGGACGAGCACCTTGGGGACATGGCAGTGTCGCTGCCCCATGCGACCCCATCCGGGCTGCAGGCTCCTGCTGGCAGCACCGAGCTTGTCTGAGCACAAGGCCCAGGCCTAGGGCAACACTGAGCCGGCGGAGTCGCAGGAGTCGCCCCAACTGGCTGGCCTGGCATTACTGCTCGTATTAGTGGTGGCCTGTCAACCCTCTACTTAAGGCGCACATGTTTGCTCTTGTACCACAGACAGACCTGCCATTAGGAACTCTCTAGACCCAACCCCAGTCGCTCTGAAAAGCAGTAATTAAATCAGCAGACCGAGATGTCTGCTTTCTGTTCTTTTCACACCTGTCTGCCAACGGCAAGATGACTGTGTAAAAGATCTTGGCTGTGCCCAAACGGGTGAGCACCCTGTGAAAATATCCAGGAGGCCTGGGGCCAGCTAGGGGGGAGGTGGTGGTCAGTCACGTGCAGACCAGTGTCTAAGACCCACACCGCAACCCCGGAACCCGTGGACATTACTTTGGGGGCTGCCTTGAGGCCTGGGGGAGCTGGAGGTGGGGTTGGAATGAAAGTTCACACTCAGAGCCTGCAATAGGCTGTTGACATCAGCCTGATACCTGTGCACTTCATGAGCAGTTATTGGGGCTCCCATGTGCCAGGGCTGTGTGGCACCCCTGCCTCTTGGTACACTTCTTGCACTGCCAGAGGTTAGCCATTGCCCAGGGTGAAGACAGCACAGTGTGCCCACTGAGACATTCTGGAAATACCTGCAGGTTGGGCAGGGGTAGGGGTGGGTGACAGCTGAGACGGGAAGCCAGGGAGGCAACAGGCTTGGCTGCTGAGTTCCCTCCCCTCCTTGCACAGCTCAGGCACCTCCCTGGACAATGTCCTGAGTTTGAGGCAACTGGCTCTGAGGATGGAGAGGAGCTGCCTCCAGGCTCCCAGGGGCCCCTGAGAATGCAGGTCGTCATGTCACTTTCCTCTCCCAGGACCCCCCATGACTTCCATAAACACACACAGCCTGGAATTCCTGACAATCCCAGCTGACTGTACAGGAAAAAGAAGAAAACAATCACGGAGCCCTGCCCCCTTCCAGGTTCCACAAAGACTCGATGTTTAAAAATACATAAAGCCCTTAAAGGGACGCCTTACTCACCAGAGCCCGAGGATGGGGTCACAGGCCCTGGGCAGCAGGCGCAGCCCCTCGCAGAGACCGCCGAGCTGCGTGCCTCCGTGCTGGGGGTTTGGCTCAAGAAAGCGGAAGAGGAAGTGTCCTCGACCCCGGAGGCCCTAGAGAAAAAGTCTGCGAGAGGCCTGCTGGTTCTCAGAGAACCAACTGAGGCCTGTGTGTTTTTCTTGCTGCTGAAAGGAATAATGCAATCAACTGCAAGACACTCTGTCGTGATCACCAAGTGGGAAAAGCTGCTGCACTTTCTTCTCCGATGGTCCCTGCATGACTCTAGCTTCCAGGCCATCCCTGCCTCCTCGGCCCCAGAGGAAAGGCCTGGGTGTGTGCAAGGTGGCGATGCCCTCGAGGGGACTGAGGTTCAGAGGAAGATTTCTACCCAAGGGAGCAGCCTGAGCTCCAAGTCTGCCCCCCACTGCTGGAGTGTGTGTGTGTGTGTGTGTGTGTGTGTCTGTGTTTTGTGTAGAATGTGTATATGTGTAAGTATGTTTTGTTTTGTTTTGTGAAGGTCAATGAGAATATGTATGTGGTAGCATTTGGGAATGGATAAATAGAGGCCAAGAGACTTATAAAGTTTTAACCTCTTGTAACTGGAGAACTTAGATTGAATCCAGGACCATGACTCCAAAGCTCAGCCTCTTTCCATACTGAGTCAAGCAAGTAGTATCTAGGAATAAGAATAACCACAGTGATGCTGATTACAGTGATCACCCATGGCCTTCAAAATAGCTCAGGTCGCTCTAGCTGGTTGGCTCAGTTGGTTGGAGCGTCATCCCATACACCAAAAGGTTGCAGGTTCTATTCCTGGTTAGGTCACATACCCAGGTTATGGGTTTGATTCCTGGTCGGAGCATGTACGAAAGGCAACAGATCAATGTTTCTCTCTCACATTGATGTCTCTCTCTCTCTCTCTCTCTCTCTCTCTCTCATCAATAACATATCCTTGGGTGAGGATTTTTAAAAAGTAACTCATGCCACATGGCACTTCTGTGTTCATTAGAGATGTCCCTTTGCATAAGGGGACACAGCTTGGTGAGAAGAACAAGATCTCTATTTCAGACCTCACTCACTCCTCTGCCAGGCACCCTTGGGTAGTGCCCAACCTGCCCAACTCCACATTGTCAGCCCCCATGGTTATCACCTTCAGTTTTTAGTTGTTTTTCAGTAGCAGGGTTCTGTGTGGTCAACCTTTGACTAACTCCCAGGTTGGTTTCTCACAGAACAGCGAAAGCAGTGAGCCAGAGTGTAGACTTTGGCCAAGAAAAAGAAGTGCCAACCTAACAGACAGACAGACAGACAGGGAGTGGCAGCACCCTCCATCTCCTCCTTTCCTAGAGACTAGGGAAGAAAGTATGGCCTAAAAGCAAAGGGAAGAAAGGGTATTGGAAGGAGAGGGGAGACAAGCATGTGAACAGGATTTTGGTCAGGCAAGTTCTCAGCTCAGAGGGGAGAGGGTGGCATTGTCACACTTGCCTTTAGAGAAAGGACACAGACTGAAGGGAGTGCTGAATGTTCCCAGTATTCCCAGAGGGCCTCCTCCATTGCTGATGCAAGCTTTCCCTCCACAACTGGGAGGCCTGGCCACCCATGTAGCAGCCCAGACTCCCATGACCTTATCGAGAAGAAGAACTGAGCCTTCTTGGGTTGGACTTGTATCTCAATTTCCCAGCACACTAGCCCAGTTTCTTCCCTGGCCCCTTCTCTCTCCATGAATCTCTCCACACTCATTAATTCTGGGTATGGACCAACGGCAAAGCTTGTTTTCATGCATATTGCCTTGGTGGAGACATGACCCACATCCTTGGGTACACAGGACTCCATCCACTGCTAGCAGCTGATGGACTAACTCAACATCTAGTGGAAGTCACATAGCAGCTGGTAGGTGAAGGCAGTCAGCTGGACAATACTCTGCGTGTGTTTCTGGGTCAGATGTGTTCCTGCATCAGAGAAGTCAGTGGGTCACCTGATAAAGGCACAGTTTCAAGTCAACTGACCTAGATTCAAGTTCTGACTCAGTTACTCACCCACCCAGTTCGTGACCTGAGTGAGTTAGCTAACCTTTCTGAGCCGATTTCCTTATCAGAAAATAGAATTAATGCCCAGGTCATGTTATTACTATGAATTAAAGCCATAATTTTTTTAAGGTATGTGACCTTTGAAAGACTACAGTGAGGTGTGAAATAAAGGACATGGTATTTGGGATTAAGAAGCCCTGCATTTGGGTTCCAGTTCCACTGTTTACTGTGCTGGGACCTTGGACAGGTACTGAAACTTAAAAAAAAAAAAAAAAAACATGAACTTTATCTTTTAGATCAGTCCTCATTTCACAACAACATTGGGCAGAAATTATAGAAACTTCCATATACCCCACCTCCCCACCTCCATAGCCTTCCCTACCAATTACACCTTGCACAAGAGTTACGTTTGTTATAACTGATAAACCTACATTGTCACCCAAAATCTCTATCACCCAAAGTCTATAGTTGACATTAGGGTTCACTCTTGGTGTTGTACATTCTGTGTGTTGTGACAAATGTATAATGACCTGTATCTGTCATAGCATCAGACAGAGTTGTTTCATTGCCCTAAAAATCCTCTGTGCTCCACTTATTCATCCATCCCCCCACCCCCACACACCACCACCACCACCAACCCTGGCAACCACTGAACTTTTTACTATCTTCATAATTTTGTCCTTTCCAGAATGTCATACAGTTGGAATCAGACAGTATGTATCCTTTTCAGATTGGCTTCTTTCACTTCATATAAGCATTTAAGGTTCCTCCATGTCTCCTAATGGTTTGAATAACTCATTTCTTTTTAGCACTGAGTAATATTCCATTGTATGGATGTATATAGGAGTTTATTTACCCATTAATTTACTAAAGGGCATCTTGGTTGCTTCCAAGTTTGGGCAGTTATAAATAAATCTGCTATAAACATCCATGCTCAGGTTTCTGTATGGACATAAGTTTTCAATTCATTCGAGGAAATACCAAAGAGCACAATTCTGAATCACCTGGTTACTATTGTTTTTCTGAGCCTCAGCTTCTTCATTGGTAAACTGGAGACACATAATCCTATAGGGGTTGTGATGTTTAATTGGGCTAATGCACATGAAGCTCTCAGCACAAGGTCCAGTGCACAGGCAGTGGTAAATCTGCTTGTCACCTCCTCAAACATTAGTGACAACACTAATGTGAAGGATGTGAGTCCCAACATAGACTGAGGAAGGTGACAACTGGGTCTGTCGTGGTCATGGATCATCTGTCCATGAAGGCGCAAGGCAACAAGAAAGTCTGGAAGGCTATCAGAGTACCCCTGCCTGCATGGAAGAGGTGGTCTACCCAGCATCCTGAGCTGAGCGAGGGCAGCTGGAGATGAACCCACAGTCCCATAGTAAAGTTTGTCCCAGGTTCAGCAAGTCAGGGCCTTGGGAGGATCATGTGCCCTTAGGCGTTTGTGGTCCTCTCCTTCCCAAGCCAGCTCCTTAGGCAGCTTCCCCAGTCCCCTTCCCCACCTGACTCATCTGAAGCTAAGCCGCACCCATAACCAGAAGCTCGGAGGTGACAATAACAAGGCCTTTTTCTGTTTTCACCTACTTCCTGTGAACTCACTTCATTGTTCCCAGAATTACCAGGTCACCAGGAAGCATGGCTAGCTCAGGGTTTTTTGATTATTTGTTTTTCTTTCTACTTCTCTGGAATCAGGGCCCACTTGGGATCTGGATGTGTGTGTAACGTGTGAGCCCGTGGCGTTTCTTCGGAACCCACTTCCTCTGTATGTCTTTGGAGAGGCTGATGAGGGCATGTGACTGAGTGACAAAATGAGGCCCCCTGCATGGGGGTGGTTTGCAGAAGGCAGTGTGTTCTTTCCTGCAGAAGCGACTGAAGACCCATTCTCTGAGCCTCCAGCGCTGGGCCATGTTAGCTGCAAAAGACAATGGTGGTTGTTTTTGTTTATACCCCACCCTTCCTTCTCCAGGCTGCGGTGGAACTATGAGGTGGTCTGAGTCAGAATTGGGCCACGTCTTCCCGGAGCCTTTGCTTACTCAGTCACTGCCAGTAGCTCCTTAGTTTAGCCTTCTGTTAAATGGGGTCATCACACTTTCCATGTGGCCTTCACCTCTCCCATTCCCCTCCCTCATGGACAAAAGCTTGGGGAGAAGCAAGAACGGCTCTACCCTTTCCTTCTGGAAGCAAAGCCCTAGGAAAGCTGGTATTTCTGACAATGACACTTACAAAGTGTGTCCAGGCTGCCGGCCGAGAGCCTGGCATAGGTCCCACTCCCAGGACATCACTTGAGCATCCTCCAGCACGTCACCTCTACAGTGAGGGTGTTGGACTTGAGAGCTCTTTGATCTCTTCTATACCCATGTTACAATACCTTTCCAAGAGATCTTAGCACTAGCCAGTAGAAGTTTCTGTGATGAGGAAAATATTCACTAAAGCTAGGCTACCAAAAACTGGCAGCCACTAGCCCATGTGGCCATTGAGCACTTGAATGTGCCCATTGCGGACAAACAACATTTTCTAATTCATTCCCATTTAAATAGCCACAAGAGGCTAGTGGCTACCATATTAGACAACAGGTCTAGGGAGCAGAATCCGTCTTTAAAAACATATGTTCTCTCGATTCTACTTGAAAATGCTGTCACAAGTCCGTCCCCTTCTCATTGCCATGGTGAGAGCCACCCCCATCTCTTCTCGCCTGCTTTCTCTTCTCACACCTTCACCCCTATGGTCCTTTTCCCACAGCACAGAGTGATCTTCTTAAAGCATAAAATTAACCTAGCTGCTCCTCTTCCCAAAACCCTTCCCACAGGACCAAGCCCTCCTGTGGACTTCCGGGGGCGTGTCCACAAGCATCACGGAAAGTCCTCACAGACATGCAGAAGGACTCACTGTCATCAGAGCATCACCATTGTTATCTTGGGTTGGTCATGATTTTATTTTAATTTTCTTTCTTTCTTTCTTTCTTTCTTTCTTTCTTTCTTTCTTTCTTTCTTTCTTTCTTTCTTCATGATTTTAAGTGGCTGACCTTTTTGGTCCTGAATGAAAACTTGTGGTTGGTTCATCATTGTCTATTTAGGTTATTACGGGTAGTACCCTTATAGTATATATGGATGCAGACTGGCATTTACACAAGTGGGACCTATATATTCCTAATACTTGCTATTCAAATATGAATAATCTTAAAGCTAAAGCATAGACATATACATCCTCCAAAATTTGCTTTAGAATGATATTTTATTGTAATCAGGTTCATTTTCTACATGATGGTATGGGCAACAGGCAGAGTCATTTAACCAGCCCTGCTATTGTTACTCTTCTGTTTTATTGGGAAGGAAAAAACCAATCTTTGCACCAAGGCCCACCTTCCTCAGTCAGAACTGCCATGTCTTCAGGCACTGCCTCGCCATCTTGCAGAGTTTTTCTCCACTTACCACTTCCCCAGGCCCACCCTGGCAAGGCACACTGCCAGCCCTGGGTTGGGTTTCCCTGGCCTTCAGAAGTAGCAGCTAGAAGCACCCCCAGCCCCTATCTTCTTTTCCCTCTTCCCAGGGCTCCTTGATGCTTCAGCACCTCACACGGGAAATCACGGAGCCCAGCAGCAGCCCAGAGCCGGCTGCAGATCACCCTGGGAACGGTCCCCTGGGTTCAGGAATGTGTCAGACACGATGCTGGGCTGTTACATACAAGACCTTTAACCTTTATCATGGCACACACTTGCAAGGTCAGGTTAATGTCTGTCTGTTTTGTGCAGATGAGAGAACTGGGGTGGGAGCTGAGCCTCCCACTGAGGACCCCTCCTTCATGACCCCTCACAGGAGGTCAGCATCTGGACAGCCCTTCCTATGCCTTATCCCATTGATGTTAGCTTGCTCAAAATCAGCAAGATTCTGCTGATTTGCAATGTAGAATACAGATATTTTTAAATATTGAGGATCATTTATCTATAGGGAAGTGAGTAGCTCTTAAGTGGGTTTTGATAGATGCTTCACCCACAGCCCATTCGACAAACAGAATGCTTCCACCTTCCAGAAAGGCTCTCCTGTCCTTTCCCAGTCGGTCCCCACCCTCCAGAGGAAACCACCGAGGGACATGTTTAGTTTTAAGATCTTCCAGTTTGTTAAAGCAACGGGAAGCAGCGGAGGGAGCACCGGGGAGAGAGCAGAGAAGCAGCCCAAATATTGTCACTGTTCTGGCCGCAGCCTGCAGCAGTCGTGCCCATTCTCCCTTCCTCCCATGGAAGCAACATGTCCTTAACTGTTTCCTCCGCTTTCCTTCCAAAGGAAACAGCTTCCAAGAGTGGGTCCCAGGAAGCTCATGCTTGTTCCCCGGTGGCTGCGCCCTGGTAGGACTCGGAGCCTACACAGCCCCCACCCTGAGACTGAGCCCCAGCTGAGCCCCCACGGTCCTCCCTGGCTCTCAGCCACTGCTCTTCTGCCCCCTGCCATGCTGCAGCTTCAGGGTCCCAGCTGGGGTGCAGCAAGATCAAGTTAGCAACAGAGCAATCCACAGGGGTACAGCCGAGAGGCCCGGATGAAGAAACTGCGCAAGGGGCCAGTCCCCCTAACAGCTGTGACTGCACCCGGGCCCCCCTCTGCATTCCTGCTGCGACTTGGATGACATCCTGTTCAACATGTCTGTAAAAACAACCCTTGTTATGTTCATCTCGGCACTGTTTATGGTAGTAAAACAGCCTGGGAACAGGCCAGATGTCAACATGGGCAGATTCGTTCAAGAAAACATGGTGCCATCCATACAATAGAGAAGTACGTATCCATTAAAAATAACACTGAGGAAGAGCATTAATAGACACGGAAAGCTGGGTGGATATATTGGTAGGTTTTAAAGGCATCTCACAAAACAACAAAGCCTTCACCGCTGCTCTGTCGGAGTGTCAGGGTTATGGGTGATCATTACATTCCTCTGATTTGCCAGCGCTTTGTGCAATGAATATGCACTGTTACATAAAAGTTATTTGTTCAAGGCCCTCAGAATGACACTGTTAAATCCCGAGGAAGACAGCATGCACAGGACGTGCAGAAATGTTAGCCATTTCACTTGCAGAACTGAGGCAAGTGGCACCTCCCTTCCCCCGCCCCTCATGTCTGGAGCCTGTGGCTGCCTCACTCCTATCCAAAGGATGTCCTCTACCCAAGAGTTTGCACACACATCTCATCATTCAGAAGAAACTTGTCTGGTCACACCCTGAGAAAGGCTGGCTGTTCTCACTGCTCCTTGCATGAGGTGTCCTGCCTCTGGTTTGTTCTTCCCATTCTCTCTTCCTGAAGAGCTCCGGCCTGGCTCAGTATATGTAAATGCTCCCCATCGGTGGTAGGCACGGTACTGGCTCTCCCAAGATGTTCACGTCCTCATCCCTGGATCCTGTCCGTTTGTTAGCGTGCATGGCAAAGGGGACTTTGCAGATGTAATTTACGTTATAGACATGGAAATAAGGAGGTGAGCCTGGATTATCGGCAGGGGAGAGGGGTCGGGGGGATGCGCAGTCTAATCACATGAGCCCTTAAAAGCAGAGAACTTTCTCCAGCTGGGGTCAGAGAGGTGGCAGGAGGACAAGTCAGAGAGATTCAAAGCCCGAGAGAGGCTGCACCCCCACTGCTGCTGGGGCAACATGGAAAGCACGAGGAGGATTGTGGGTGGCCTCTCCAAACAAAAACAGGCCCCCAGCTGAGAGCCACACAGAACAGGGCCTCAGTCCTGCCACCGCAAGGAACCGAGTCCAGCCAACAGCCTGACTAAGAGCAGAAGCACATCCATCGCCAGAGCCTCCGGAAGGAACGCAGCTCTGCCTTGATTTTGACCTTGTGGAACTAAGCCAAAGACCCAGCAGAGCCACACTGACCGGCAGCACTGAGGGACAGTAACTCTCTTAACCATTTTCAAGTATGCAAAACAGTATCACTAACTGTAGGTACCAGGGTGTCCATTACAAAGTGTTATTTCAATGCACTACCTGTGGTGCTTTGTTAAGGCAACAACAGGAAACTAACACACCACCCTTGAGCACCAGTACAGAATGCCCATTCCGTGAAGCCTTCTCTAGTTCCTCCATCTGTAGTTGCGTGTCCCCTCTGAATTCCCAGAGCTTTCTGCCCCTGGGTCTCTTCAGCCATTACACCTGGCATTAGGGTTATTACTATACCCATCATATCACTCCTTTTAGACTCTGTGCTACTCAAGGACGTATCAGAGGCTCAGCAAAGAACTGTTAAGTAAACAGGCTTTTCTAAACTAAGTGTGCATGTTAGAAACTTAAAGACTGCCTCTAAAAGAGCAGAAATAGAAAATAAAACTTCCAAACTAGTGGAGAGAACAGGGTGGGGAAGGAAAGAAAAAGCTTGATTAAATCAATGGAAGACAATGAGAATAAGAGAAATAAAGAATATCGTCTGTAGAAAAATACCCAATTCGATGACATAAGTCAAAATATATTGTTAGTCACAATGGCTGTAAACACATTATTTTGCCAGTTAAAAGAAAAACGTTCCCAAATTGCACTTAAACACATGCATAGACACACACATACTATGTATAAGAGACCCGACTAAAACATGACATGGACAGCTGAAAATAAAGGGGTGCTCGAGGATATGATAATAATAATAATTTAGGGTATGAGCCTTAGGCAAAAATTCTCAGACATTGCAGAAGCAGGGGTGCTCGAGGATATCCTATATAATAAAAGGCTAATATGCAAATTGACCGAATGGTGGAATGACTGGTCGCTATGACGCACACTGACCACCAGGGGGCAGACACTCAATGCAGGAGCTGCCCCCTGGTGGTCAGTGCGCTCCCACAGGGGGAGCACCGCTCAGCCAGAAGCCGTGGTGAGTGCAGTGGTGGTGGCAGGAGCCCCTCTTGCCTCTGCGGCAGCGCTAAGGATGTCAAACTGACAGCTTAGTCTCGCTCACCACATCCGGACTGCGAGAGGGTACAGGCCAGGCTGAGGGACCCCCTCCCCAAGTGCACAAATCTTGTGCACTGGGCCTCTAGTGATAATAATAATAATGAAAGATTGGAAACAGCATAAAGATCCATTAGTATGGAGATGAAAAAATAAAGTTTGGCCTATACATATAATAAAACGATATAATAGTTGTGGCTGGTGTGGCTCAGTTGGTTGAGCATCATCCTATGCACTGAAAGGTTGCTGGTTCAATTCCTGGTCAGGGCACATGCCTGGTTGCAGTTCAATCCCTGGTAGGGGGTATTCCGGAGGCAGTTGGTCAATGTTTTGCTCTCATGCCAATGTTTCTCTCGCGCGATCCCTCTCCCTTCCTCTCTCTCTTAAAAAAATCAGTGAAAAAGTATTAAAAACAATAACAAAAACCAACAATGATATAACAGATAAATGAACTAGATCAAATGAGCTAAGGTAGATACATATTAAAAGCATACTGTTGAATGGAAAAACAACTTGTAGAAGGATATCATCACATGATATCATGGATGTAGGTTTTTTGCAAAGGAAACTTGCTATTGCAGAATAATGTAAACACATAAAAACATACAAATCATAAACACCAGCCCAATAAATTGTCACAAAGCGACATGTCCTTGAAACCAGCACCCTGATAACGAGATCAAACCTTACCAAGCATCCCAGAAGGCCTCTTTACTCTCTTTACTACATCCCTCCAGAGGTAACGATTATTGTAACCTCTAACCCAGGGGTGGGCAAACTTTTTGACTCGAGGGCCACAATGGATTCTTAAACTGGACCGGAGGGCCGGAACAAAAGCATGGATGGAGTGTTTGTGTGAACTAATATAAATTCAAAGTAAACATCATTACATAAAAGGGTACGGTCTTTTTTTTTTTTTTTAGTTTTATTCATTTCAAACGGGCCATATCCGGCCCACAGGCCGTAGTTTGCCCACGGCTGCGTCTAACCCTATAGATTGGTTCTACCTATTGTTGAAATGTACGTACATGGGATGAAAGTGTGTCCTCATTTAGTGTCTGTCTTCTTTGGTTTCATGTTATGCTTTTGATATGTGAAATGTTCCTATTGAAGCATGTAGCTGTGTTTGTCCATTCCCTTTGCTCTGCTGGGTCCCATTGTATGAATCTGCCACGACTCATTTATGCACTCTATGGGTCACCTGCATTTGGGATTTTTTTTAGTTCGGGGCTATTACAAGCAGTGCTGCTATGATCCATTTTGAACTTTTCTTTTGGTGCATCTGTGCATGCATTTCCCTTGGGTATACTCTCTCCAACTAGTTCTCCAAATTGGTTTTACCAATTTGCTTCCGTAGAAGTGTCTGCGAACTCCAGTTACCCTGTATCTTATTAACACTTGTTTTTTCAGTCTTTCTAATTTCAGTCATTCTCATGGTTGATGGGAGTGAATTTTAAAACACACTCACACATAAGTAGTATATACCCTGTGGTTATATACATAGTAAAGATATGAAAACATGAATGGAGAGGATATAAACCAACCTTGGATTACTGATTACCTCAAGGCCTAGTGGAGAACTTGAGGGTGGAAGGATAAAATGGAAGGCTTCAACTATACTTTTAACATTCATTTTTAAACTAGGGAAACAAATATGGCCAAACAAATGTTTTTAGAACTGGGTGGGGAGTACATATGTGTTTTTTCTTTTTCTCCAAATTACTTATGTTTCATACATAGTGTAATTAATACGTTTTAGCTAAGGAAAAGTTCTTAAGGGGAAATATATACCCTCCACAGGGAAGCAAAGAAAATTATAATGCATCTGCTTATAAACAATATTCAAAGCATGACTCATAGAACAGACATCCCACTTCTGGGTATAATCTCAATACATAGAAATGTTTTAAGAAACTGTGCTACAAAATAAATAATTATGTGGGTCTGATAAAGGGTTCAAAGCAAATGTCAAAGTTGAGTATCACCATTGATAATTTTTCTGCAGGGGGGCTAATTCACTATGCAGGGGTGGCTACCTCATGAGCATCCATTTAGAAATAAGAAATGTTAGATATATACCTAATCTAGGAGAGATTTCTATTCTACAGAGAGATGGTTATCACACACTTGCTGCGTAGGACTGATACCATGATGACATAGTGAGACAGCAAGATCAGGAGAAAGAACCAGACAGGTTTCAATTCTGCCCCAGCCACCCCCAGAGTCCTCCGCCGCTTCCCTGACGTCAGGGTGGTAGGAGAGACCAGGGTTTCTCAACCTCAGCACTGTTGACGTTGGGCTGACTAATTCTTTGCTTCATAGGTCCTTTCATTTCACATTACAACATGACTTTCTTCTTTTTATAAATGAGGAACCTGGGGTTCACAAGGCAGGTAATTTGCCCAAAGGAGGAGAGCTCATACCTGTCCGAGAAAGCAGAGCATTCACTTACAGTCCAGGCTCTTTCCAGTACATCCCTGAGCAAGTCTGGCGCCTGCCCTTCAGGAGCACATGGCATGTGAACTTGAGGAAGGAGAGAGCCTGACTGTGGGACTTAGGCACCTGAGGGCTGAGCCACTTGAGAGCCAAGGTCCTCATCAGCTGAGGTTCACAAATGACCGGCAACTGTACACAGCCACCTCTGGCCTCGGGGACAAAGCAGAGGTCTGGGATGGGAAAGGGAGGCTGTTGTCAGGTTAGGATAGCTCATAGGAAAGCCTAGACCCACCCCAGAGCCACCAGCTACCGTGGGGCCAGTGCCACCAATCCCAAAGGGTCTATGAAGTACACAGGGTTCTTGCAAGAAGCCCTGAGCCCATGTCTAAGAGCACAGAGATCACTTCCATGTGACTTTTCCTGAGACCCTTGGGTGTCCAGGAGGAAGAAGAAATGGAGCAAGACCCCATACATATGCTCGTCATGCAAACAACCTAACTGGGCCTCCCTCCTGAGATTAAGGGTCCCCAGTGGATGTGGAGGAAGTGACTATAGGGCAATTGTCGCTGGTGCTTTCCTCTCTCCCCACTGAGGCCACTCAACATGCCTCTGGCCCTGAAGGGTTTGGAAAGAGAGGAATAGGTATCTTCCTTCTAGCAATAAGCCAGGCCCCCCTCTTGGCCTTGGATTCAAAGCTGGTATAGAGGACAGTAAGAAGAGGGAGAGGGGTGTGTGTGTGTGTGTGTGTGTGTGTGTGTGTGTGTGTGCATTTTCTGATGCTTGCCATTCTCCCCACAACTTGAAGGAAGAACCATCATTATCCCCATTTCACACTTGAGAAAGTAGAAGTACAAAGATTTAAGTAATTTGCCCAACAGCTAAGTGAGAGACCGAAGACTGGAACTCAGGACTTGGTTTCACAGTTAGTGCTCTTGATTCACCATCATCTTCTGCCCCAGAGCCTCTGTTTGCTCATTCATAAAATGGGTGTGATTGCAAAACATATCTCATAGGTTTATTGCAAGTTACGTGAAACAATGCAAAGTAAAGTGCCTTGCGTGAGACTGTCAGTTGCTGTCATTCCCAGACAAGATTAAACGTCGAGGGTAACAAAAGGGAGGGGCCATCTCCTTCCAGGCTTTTTGATAAAGGCCAGGAAGACAGCTGGGTGAGACTGGGCTCTGTTCCCCAATCTCACTTAGTCAGCCCTCCTCCCTACCTGGAGTGCTGGGAAAATCACATTTGTGTGAGAAGCTGAGACATGCTAATCCATCACTTTTGTCATTTGCGCTAAAATATAATAAGATGAGCTGGTCTTACCTGGTTTAAGACCACAGCTCTGTGTGTGCTGCCAGCTGGCTCATTCTTGCATCTTCCTTCACTCCTGTGTTTTGATCAAAGACCTGGAAATGACAGCGGTGCACTCTTCAAAGTGCTTTTAAACCTCTCTCTCTCTCTCTCTCTCTCTCTCTCTCTCTCTCTCTCTCTCTCTCTCTCTCTCTCTCTCCTCACAGCAGGTGGGTATGATTATCCAGGCCTATTTTACAGATGAAAAGACTGAGGTTCAGAGAAGCTAAGCAACTTGCCCAAGAGAGAAGAAGAGAAAAGAGGAGCAGAGGGCTTGGCCAGCCCCTCCCAGGTACACTGAGTTCCTAATAACTAGGCATGGGCTGGGTGGGCTGCCTGCCACTGCCCCCGGGCAGGAACTCAGGCCAGCCTTGGTGGGAAGCAGGGAAAGCCTTCCTCCTGGGTTAGGGGAAGGGGATGGGAGGTAGGGAGGCTGGAACAGAGGACGCAGGGCAAGGATGTGTGAGTCCTTCTCATGGGCCACACTGAGAAAGCTGACCTAAGGCTATTTTGATCCCTGGGCACAAGATGGCCCTCTCTCTGTTGGGGTTACATGACCACCCGCCCCCCTCCAGGCAGTCCTCCTGGGTGGCTTCCTCTAGTATAGCCACACTGGTATCCCTGCCCTGACACTGCTCCTTCCCTGTCCTGCTACCTCAGGTTGAACCAACCACAGCTTCTCAAGCTGCTCTCATGGTTTGGGCTTCTGAGCGGCCCACTCGAAGCTCTCTCTCTTTTCCCCCCTCCCCCACCCTTTTGGTAAGGAGGATGTACAGCTTGCTATTTTCAAAGAAATCCTCTCTCCAATCTCCCAACCTCTATATTTCAATCCCTTATTCCCTGAGGTAGGGGATGAGCTAAAGGTGGCAAAAGCATTTCCAGCCAACCCCTCCACAAGTCTTGCATAGATGACTTAGCACCTCAATCTGGAAAGAAGTGATGTTTGGTGCTTACGGTTTCATGCCCACCTGTGGGGCTTAAGAAAGAATCCCACTTGAGCTTCCTGTCCTAGGAGCTTAGGCAGCTGTAAGGCCTCTGGCCCTCCTGCCATGGTGTTCATCTTGGGCCCCAAGCTCTCCATGTCTTCTTCCCGGCCAGTGTAACTCAATTTCTATGCTATCCCCCAGCCATCCAACCCAAATGCATAAGAGAAGGCTTGAGTTGATATATTGATCTAGTTTAAAGAGTCTGGACCAGCAGTCAGACAGCCTTGCTGTAGGCCTGTCTCTCTCACTAAAGGGCTGTGCAACCCTAAACAAGTCAGTTACCTTCTCTGGGCTTACATTTTGCAGCTCTAAAACAAAGAGCTTGAAGTTGATGGTCCCTGAGGTCCTTCCAACACTGGGATGCTGAGTGGTCTGGGGAATGTACAAGGCCAGGGCCAGGCCAGTTCAAGGGCAGAGATGACGCCAAAACCCTTCTGGCAGTGCCTGACATTTCGACTCCTGTCAGTGGACTGCTTTGTTTCAGGTGACAAGGTTGTCACGGGATCTGTCTCCTGCCTTAGGGAACATGGAGGCCCCCAGTTCAGGATAGAGACACAACAAAAGGGCAGGCCCCTGAGCCTGGGGGGGCCCCGGTGATGTCAACCTCTGCAGGTCCAGGAAGCGGCATGCCCCAAATAGCCTTATCCCAGCATCTAAAATAGGCAGCAAATGGAATGGTTTCCAGGCTCCCCTTCAGCAAAAGATAAAAATATAATGGGCTCAGGGATGTCCCGTCATAAATCAATCAGCTGGGACTATTTCTGTCCTTATCCCTTGCTGGGGTCCCTCCTATGACCTCCATCCATTCTGTCCTCTCGTCCTGGTCTCCCAGCCACCTTAGCTCTGAAGTAGGAGGCTGCTCACACTCTGCCTTGGGACGGAGGTGCAGCAGCCTGGGCGCCAGTGTGAGGATGCTACCCCCGCCTACTGGTGCACAGATAGGCATTCAGGTGCCTCCACCAGCCTCTGTGAGCCTGCCCCGCATGAGTCCACCCTGACAGGCCGATCAAGTCCCATCCACGCCAGGGTTCCGGGTCGCATGGCAGTCCGTGGGCTGGGGTGGTTTTCCAGGAGTAAACGTCCCTGAGGAAGCCCTCTGCCTGGCTGTGGGTAGGGCTTCTCCTTCATGTCATTACAGAGGTGAAAGGCCCACCTCTTAAGGGCACTGGGAGGAATAAAGGAGACTTCGTAAGTAAAGCACCATACTCAGCACCTGGCAAGCTGCCTACCCAGAAAATAAGACTGGCCCCGCAACCCCCATTGTCAGGAGCCCAGACTTTCAGGACTGACCCATGTCCTCAGAGAGGTCCTTTGAGGAGATTTCTGCCCATCTGAAACCCTAAGTCAGCTGCAAATCCGGCTCTTGGAGAGACTTTTGAAGGCATGTGGTCTATTCTGAGAGACGAAGTCAGTTCCCTAGTAACTAACCATACATGCAATGCTGTGGGGCCTGCATATTACATTCTCATATGCTGTCCTCCACCGCCCTCTGCAGGTTCCTGTGCGATACTGCAGGCACTGTTGGCTGCATCCTTGAGACCAAGGATCCTCACTTTGTAGACAGACTTGAGGCAGTTTACTGACCAAGACAGCAGGGCAAGGCCAGGTGTCTCAGGAAGACAGCACCTCAAGT
The DNA here is from genome assembly GCF_000147115.1 of Myotis lucifugus. Lineage (NCBI taxonomy): Eukaryota > Metazoa > Chordata > Mammalia > Chiroptera > Vespertilionidae > Myotis > Myotis lucifugus. The sequence continues at coordinate 1,806,617 of NW_005871182.1, forward strand.
CACAAAACACTTGCTCGTTTGGTTTTCATGACCCCTCTGCCTTGCCTCTGTTCCGAAGCTCCACAGTCATTGTTCAGCCCTTCCGGCTGCACAAATAGCAGCGGACACATCAAAGTCTGGGGTATGCCCTAGAATATTCCGGGAAATCATTTGAAACAGACAAATACTGGCTGCATTTCTAAAGCTCTTTAGTTTGAATCACACTGTCTAGAATACTCTGAGGAAGGAGGAAGGGAAGTTTGTAGGAAAAGTGTGTGTGTGTGAGAGAGAGAGAGAGAGAGAGAGAGAGAGAGCGAGAGAGAATTCTCCAGAAACGAAGGCTGGCTAAGATATGGCAGACACTAGCAGTTGGTGCAGTTATGACGATTACTAAGCATTTCTCATATGCCAGTCAGCTAACAGTCTCGTTTTTTAGTGACATCAAGCTCCAGCCTCAACTGCGTGGTTCCACTATCTTTCCATGGCCAGAAACTTGAACCCTGCCTGGCAGAAGGTGGGTATTTTATACAATGAAGGCACATGACAATGTCACATCGTCCACCTAGTGCCACAGGGTGATGAAATCACCAGTGAGAGAAACCACAGGGATGTCTGCATTTCTCTTGTTCTCTTTACCAGCCTTAGGTAGGGTCTTAGCAGAGTTCATTGCACCCATAGAAAGGGAGCCAAGTCGTTGGCACCTGCAGGTTCCTTATATCAGTGGAGTTTCCAGGTCACATATTTAGAGACTGTTAGAGCTGGAGAAGACCTTGGAGATGATTCCAGTCCAGTCCTTTCATTTTGCAGTAAAATGAAGTGCAGAAAATGGAAGTGACATTCCAAGGTAAAGACAGAGACACAGCTGGGATGAGAACCCCAGCTCCTTGACTGCTTTTCTTCTGGCTGATCTTGATTTCTTTTTATATCATTTCTAGGTGGAAAGTACTCTGGCTTCATGGGAAGATTTTTATAACTGATTTTTTTTAATACACAACGGGGAAGAGAAGAAACTCACCACATAATAGGCACTCAATAATTGGGTTTGTTGGTTTGGGTGTTATGGAGTAATCTTACTTTATGCAACTTAACAAAATTAGACCAAATTAACCTTGAATTTGTTTCATTCTTTATTCTCTCCGATGACCCAAAGGTGGTTAGAGGCTTGAATCTCACTACATTGTCCCAACAAAAATTTTTAGGTATGGATCTGAGGTGATAATATGATGTTCATTGGCTCGAAGGAAAGGCTGCCTGAGGAAGGCATGTGGATTTAAAGTAGCTTTCGTTCAAGCTTCTGGAGGTTTGTGGGATTCCAGAAGGACAGACATTGTCAGCACCTGAGGTTATATCGTCTGTCCAATGAGTTGGGACATAGCATACACACTTCCTGAATCTATTTAATCATATACATGATTAAAACAGACCTGAAAGGACCCTTCATTGCCTAATAGCCACTTGGACCTTGAGCCTAATAGGTCTGAATTTGCTTATCATTATGTTTACAAATCACATTTTTTATCAGAATCTTCCAATGCATTCACTGTTCTGCGTTGTCATCCTGCAGTTTTCATAGATTCGTGTTCTTCAGGGCATGTTCCACGCTTCACACGAGAAGAGTCCCCTGGGGGCTTTCTCTTCAGACCCTCCGAGACCAGGGTTTATAGTTTCCTGGTACATCAGTGACACTCTAGAAAGGAACGACAGAGAACTCACTGCCAGGGTCTTCCCATAGCACCTGCCCCCCTCACCCTCTGTACATGCCGCCTCCCACCACTGCCAGCCACCATGCTAAGCCCAAACACCACTCTGCAGTCCCAGCTGTTGGAGATGCCCCCCGGCAGGACCCCTTAATTTCCTAGTCATTCATTTCTTTCTACTGAGCACTTTTCATGTGGCAGGCACTCTAGGAGGCTCTGGAGGTACAGGGATGACCAAATTCAGAAGTAGTCCCTTCTAGGAGACATTCTCAGTTCTTCAAAAGCATAGAACCAGCTGCTCGGTCCCCTGCAGGGACTTTCAATCACTGGTGTGTTTTAACACAGCAAAGGGCTCATTAAGTCATGGAGTTGTGCATCAGATTGTTTACAAGGAGCTAACTTAGCAACCTGTGCGGTTTCTAGAGAGCCGTGCAGCACTTCCCCTCTCGGGGAATGGGGTTTGGGGACCTGTCAGCACTGGGCCATGGTGGAAGGTACTGGGCTGTGCGAAGGTTGCTGCACAGCTGTGGGCATCCTCCCTGCCTGGTAGCTCCCGCCCCACAGCTAACGCTATTGGCAGACCTGAAGGATGACCGGACTAGAGACACATCCGCCTCCCTTCCTCTCAGTGCTGAGATCTGGGATGGCAGAGGTGCCTGCCCGAGTGGCTCTCCTGCCCCCTCCCCATCCCTGGAACACTTTGGCTCCATAAGTACCTACCTCACCTCTAAACCCCAAGGGCCTATCAAATTTCCCACCAAATAACCCAGGAATACAACTTGGGGGTTGGGAAGAACCTGGTTCTGCTACCTCAACAGAGGCTGCCATTGCAAACTCAGAGCCCGGGCTGCTTCAGAGGGTCTAACAGTAGAAGACACTATCCTAGCCTAGCCTCCTGTTAGCAGGCATTGTCCACTATGAGTACCACATAGGGCCTTCCCCAAATGATCCCAACGCCCATGGAATTCCTGTTCTATTCTGCTACAAACATCTCCAAGGTGGTAACCCACATAATGAGATCACGTGGCTTCCTAAAAGGCTACAAAGTCTTCAAGGGCACCCGTGTGTCCCCAGTATCTGCATGGCACATGGTAATCACAGAACAACTGTGCGTCATCTGATTATTTAGCTCGTTCTTCTTTTTCTCTCCATCTCCTTTGTACCTCACACAGTGTTTTTAACAGAGAAGGGTCTCAAAACACATGCTAGTGGTGGACACTAACAATTAGGCTCTCCGGGAGCTTTAGCTATCACCCTCATCTTCATGGAAAATAATGAAATCCATGGGTGTATAGACTCCCCTTCTTTTTCTAAGGAGGTCCCGCTACCAGCTGCAGCTTTAATGGGAGTTATTGTTCTTTGCTTGCAAGTTCAAGGGCGTGCCTCAACCAGAGAGTGGGGGGTGGCCTTAACCGGTGTGTGGTTGTGTGGTTGAAAGAGAGCCTAATACCTCTGTCCCCTGGCAGAACTCGCCCCTACAGTTGACGGGCCTGTGCCCTGGCCTCCCCCAGACTGAGTGGGTGCTCCAGAGCCATCATACCAGGGTGGTGAACTTGTCCACGCAGGCATTGCGGATCTTCTCCGGGGTGGCAGGGCTGTCTAGCTGGAAGAGCACCTTTGTATTATTGTCTGCATGCTGAGCTCGGGCTGCACGGATGGCATCCTTGATGGCAAAGAAGACGGAGGCAGCCAGGAAGAGAGGCGGCTCCCCGACAGCCTAGGGGGGGACAGAGTGAGAAACAGGAACTCAGGCCGAGAAGCCCCAGTCCCCACAGCAGGAGGGCCAGTGATGCTGGAACACCAGCTGCCAGCACTGACAGGCCTCAACCAATCAGGGGCCCAGAACAGTGACTCTAGTAAATGACTCGACCTTGTCAGCATATTTCTTTGAATTCTTACTGTGTGATTCCTTGATGACACCATGCAAATCTAATGTACCATGGAATGTAATATTAAATAGTCACAGTGTATAAACAAACAAAATCTGGCACGAATGTTTAACCCTTTCCTTGCGGTGATGAGCCTAGCGAAATAATCTACCTGCAACTCCGACCCCAACATGTACTGGCATCATAATTATACGCACAGCATCTACAGGAATATAGGCACCATGTCAAACATGAATTAAAACACTTTCTAGCAGAGGTGGTTTTGTCCCCCAAAGCACAGATCAGAGACTGTGTATCAGAATTACTAGGGACACTTGTTAAAAATGCATGTTCCAGGGCCTGAGCCCAGATCTACAGAATCAAAATTTCTAGGGGTGGGTCACCCAGAACTGCTTTTTAAAAATATTTTTTATCGATTTCAGAGAGGAAGAAAGAGGGAGAGAGAAATAGAAATATGAATGATGAGATACATTGATCATCTGCCTCCTGCACACCCCACACTGGGGATCAAGCCCACAACCCCAGGCATGTGCCCTGACCAGGAATCAAACTGTGACCTCCTGGCTCATAGGTCAGTGCTCAGCCACTGAGCCACACCAGCTAGTCCAGAACTGCATTTTTATCATGAGCCAGTGGCAGGGGTTGCAAAGTGTCTCAGATGCTCCCATGATGATGTAGCCATGAGATGAGCAAATGGGTGGGTTTCATTGCTTTCAAATGATCAACTGTCTTCCTTAGACCTAGGACTAGATCAATCAGCTTGATTGATTTTCAACCATTTTTCTATACGTATTGGGGACAGGGAAGAAACAGAGGATGGTTATCATCCTTCAGGCATGCTGATCAAGTCTTAAGGTCAGGGGCAGCCCCTGAAGGAGGTGATGGGGTGCACAGAGGCACTGCCCCATCTTCAGTGAATGTGCTGGTTCTTATAGGAGACAGTGGTACTGGATCTGTGAGATCGTGTCTAGGGCCAAACCTCAAGGATGGACACCTGAGACGGGGGTGTAGGTCAGGGTTTGGCCTATAGGATTGGGTTAAGGAACTCCTTGCTACACGGAGGAGCTGTCATGTTCAATCCAGTTCCCTGGTTCTCAGGCAGGACTGTCCGCCCCTCCACCACCATTGCCAAAGCCGGTGTTAAGCCCTCTTCTCAGATGAGCCACCTGCAGACCCACATGGGGGTGGAGAGGCCTGTCACCACCCGGGGCCTCCCACAGTGTAGACAAGAGGCAGCCCACAGGGAGCCAGTACCTTGGATGCGTAGATGGCCTTCTTGTTGGGACTGTCACGGAGCAGGGACACCCTGAACTCAGTGGGGATGTTGCCAAACGCCGGGATCTTGTAGGTGCTGGGGCCGCGGGTGAGCAGGTTGCCCTCGGGCGAGTAGTGCAGCTCCTCCAGTGTGAAGAGGCCCAGACCCTGGACAAATGCGCCTTCCACCTGCAGGGCAGACGGACACCGTGGACACACTGCCTCCCCATCCCCCAGGCACAGGTACTGCTTCCACCACGGGCACCAGGCCACCAGAGCGGGGCCTAGAACGAAGCTGGAAACAGCCCTGCACTGCTGACCTGGCCCCTCACCACCCGGGACAACCTCTCCAGGCCTTCGCCAGGCATTGGCACTGAAGGTCAGTTTTAGAACTCATCGGCGATTCCGGAGGCCCATGCAGTGGTAGCATAATTTCCCATTAAAACCTGCCGCAGGGCAGTGCACATGTTCCTCCTGTGTCACCACTGGGGAGATGGTCACTCCGCACTGAGGCAAGAGCTCACAGGCTAATGGGTGCCGAGTGCCCCCAGGGGCCTGCGCTCCTTCTGTGGGACCCTGCACTTCTGAGCAGCCCCAGGAGAGAGGAGAAGCTTTTTGATAGTACAGTGGGGCCTTGACTTACGAGTGCTCCGACTAACGAGTTTTTCGAGATACGAGCCTTCTCTCGGTGGATTTTTTTGCTTTGAGTTGCGAGCTAAAATTCGGGTTACGAACCAGCTTCAGATACCCCACCGCTAGTTGGCGCAGCGAACGTCACAGTGAACGCCACAACATCAGTCCAGCATCACGTGTCTTACTCGTTCATTTTATGATTTGACATACGAGTAATTTGAGTTACGAGCTCCGTCACGGAACGAATTAAACTCGTAAGTCAAGGCCCCACTGTAGATTGTAGGCTTTCTGAACCCCCAGTCCTGCCTGCCCTCTGGGAAAAGGCGTGCCTCTGCGCTAGCTTATAGGTCTGTTTGGGGGCACCTGCCTCGCTCTCACAATCGGATAGGTGGTGCCGTGTAGCCAAACAAGAGTGTTTAGGGGAGACCAGGTGCTAATCATCTTTGTGTCTGCGGTGCCCAGCTCAGCGCCTGTGCACGGTTGTTCAATGAATGAAAGAACTGATTGGACGAGTGATGACGTTTCTGTATACTCAGTAATTGTCCATTCTAGAGAGATATTCATCACGTTTTCTACCAGGTGCTCAGTACTTCCGGTCCTGATTCCACCTTCAGTCTCCTCCTGTTCCACCTGCTCTGTCCAATACTCTTGTATTTTCTAAAAGTGCTTTTCTTTGACCAGCCCTTTACCCCTCTTGCTCAAACCCAGGCTTCAGCCATTGTTGTCCTGGGTGGGAGAGAAAGGAGGAGGGGAAAGCTTGCTGACCTCAGACCTCACTGCCTGCACATTGATTCCAAACTCCATCTCCGTCCAACTGTGCTCCCTCTCAAACTGTGCGTGTGTGCTTGTGACTGTGTGTGCATGTGTGCGCGGGCATGTGTGTGTGCATGCATCTGTATGCCCAGTATTTTCCCCATTCATCTTGTTCTCCGAGGCTTGAGAGCCCTTTCTAGATCAATCCACTAATTTGCCTTCTGCCTCAAAAGTTGGTTGGTCTCTCATCCATCTAAGCATCGCTCTGCGGAAGACCCTCTTGGTAACATGTTCAGACCCACGTAAAAACGACATTGGACAAGATGCTGCGGCTGGTGGCCCTGGGAAGGGGATGGGGCACATCAGTAGCCGAGTCCATCACCACCCAGGTTCCCTGTGAGCCTTACCTGCCCAATGTCGATAGCAGGGTTCAGACTGCAGCCAACATCCATGACGATGTCTGTGCGAAGGTTCTACAGTGGACAGGGAAGTAAAAGCAGCTTGAGAAGAAGGGGAAGTGTGGAATGATAGGTGGGTCTCGGTAACCCTAGACCAGTGGTGGCGAACCTATGACACGCATGTCACTCATTTTTTTGGTTGATTTTTCTTTGCTAAATGGCATTTAAATATATAAAATAAATATCAAAAATATAAGTCTTTGTTTTACTATGGTTGCAAATATCAAAAAATTTCTATATGTGACACGGCACCAGAGTTAAGTTAGGGTTTTTCAAAAGGCTGACACGCCGAGCTCAAAAGGTTCGCCATCACTGCCCTAGACTATGAAGTGCCAACCCGGATGGTACTTCCGCAAGCGGAGCGCTCTGGGCATGCTCAGGCAGTCCCCAGTCTCCACTGCCACTGTCACTGCTGAAGTTTGAGTTCTTAGAGCAGCTGGGGAAGGGGTGGGAGTGACCAGGGTCTCAGTAATCCAAAATAACTACACACACACCCACGTGTGAGTGGGAGGGACAGGCTTGCAGTCCCTGGGGCTTTGAACCTGAGTCTGGGAAGCTCATGGAAGGAAGGAGTCAACACACTACGTTCCATGGGCTGAATCTAGCCGGTCCCCTGTCTTTGTACAGCCTGTGAGCTACTAATGGTTTTCACATCATTAAATAACAGACAGAAAAAGAATATGTGGTGACGTGAACACTGTGTGAAATCCACATTCAGTGTGCGTCAGTAACGCTTTAGGGGCGCACAGCCACACTCATTTTTTTCCATAGTTCTTGGCTGTTTCGTGCTGCAAAGATAGCGTTGAGGCAGTGTCTTCGTGGCCCCAAAAGCCTCAAGTTTTTACTCTCTGGTCCTTTAAAGGAAGTTTCCCAAGCCGTAATATAAGGCATTATTTTCCCAACCAGAGTTTGTCTTTGGTATTATAATTGAGTTGTTTCTCTTCTTTCCCCCCCTTAGTACTGAACACTTGGGTTGCGGGAAACGAGTTAAGTCGGCTCGCGTGAATTGCGCGTACTCCGCGGGAGCCGTCTTAACTCGGTTCATATAGATTTGCGGTGGAGTGCGGGAAACGTGTAAACTCGGGCCGATTGTAACTGCGTATTACCAAATATTTGTTTGTTTGCCGTTCACAAAGATACCTACCTGTGTATGCGAACCGTTTCATACCCATTGGGGTAATAGGTATCATAAAAATCCCTTGTAAGTAGAGAACACTTTACTTTACCTAAATAATTGCCCACGCCATCTTATATTTTGGCGGGAAATTCACCCGACACCGTAGTGTGAAGTTTTGCAAACATCTTACCTTATGGTCCCCTGTTAAGCAGTCAATTTCCACTTCCGAGCAAGCCACCCCGTAGGTGAAGTAGTGGAAGGGTTTCCCTGAGTTGGTCTCAAAGCTGTAGCCAACGTTGGGTGTTCTGGGGGAGAAAAGAGAAGATACTACATGTGTATTAAAATGAATATGTCCCCCCCCCCAAAAAAAAACACACAAATGGCTTGTCCCACAAAATCTTAAGACCCAAAGGCTTTATTTTTTTCATTCAGCTGTTCTTCCCAGTAGCCCATGTGCTGTGGACATTTTAACCTGTGAATGAAACCCAGGAATTCCAGAGCACTGATTTGTTTTGCCAGTGACCCTCGGGTGACTGAGCGGTGTTTAGAGTCAGCGTGCTGGCCTCTACGTGGTGGAAACTGACAGAGTTCTCCCAGCTCACGAAGGACGTGAAAGTCACACGCCAGAGGATCTATGAGCTAGAATTCAAGATCTCAGAACCGAAGGCTCCTGCGCTGGCTCCTGGGCTGTTCCCACAGGCTCACCTGCCCTTCTTCCTCAAGGTGGAAATTAACAAGATCAGTATCTCAGGCCAGCCTGGGTGCACTTTTAAGTAGCCTCTTGCCTGTGTTACTCTTCTTCTATTGGTCCCTTCTAAATTTCAACAAATGATTTGAGGAAAGTGTTATTAATAAAAGCAGATGGCCTCTTACATTTTTTCTTCTTCAATCCTATCTTCTATAATTCTAATTTTGCGTGAGTCCCATATATGTGTGTGTGTACATGTGTGTGTATATTCTCACACTAGAGTTTATAGTAATATCTATGGTATTCTATACATTACACAGAAATTATGTGAGCTAATGTGACCAGAATCTGCATGAGAAGAACACCAATGCAGGGTTGAGGGAGAAGGCTTCTCCCAGGGGAAACCACCACTGTCTTTGACCTCTGGCTTCCCCACCTTCATCTGGGTGTTTCTGTATATAACCCCAGTTTATCAACTCCAAAAATGGAATGTGAATTTGTGAGAAAACCTGCACTAGCTTATGTTTGTGTACGCCAAATGTTATATAACCCAGGGAGCACTGGCAAAACATTACTTTGCCTACAAAATAAAAATATATATTTACAAAAAAGACCTTTTGAAGTAAACATTGAACTGTTTGCCAAATCTATTGATCTATGAAAGAAAAGGTCCTCATTAAACTTCCCAGAGAAAGCTAAAATGTTGTGGCTGACAAGTCGATAAGATCCTGTCTTTTTACAGCTTCTAAATCAGATGGGCCGGGTCTCTAATTCTTCATGCAGCTACTGAATTTTAAAGTTACACAAGGTACATGCTCTTTTCTAAATCTCGCTTTAAGTTCTGTTGAATTTCACATCTTGTAACAAGACCGTATGCTCTAAATCTTCCCCTCATTCTCTTTTTTGTTTTTGTTGATTTTTTAGAGAGAGAGGGAGGGAGAGAAATAGAGAGATGGAAACATTGATGAGAAACATCAATCTGCTGCCTCCTGCATGCCCCCTACTGGGTATTTAGTCCAAAACCTGGGCATGTATCCTGACCAGGAATCAAACTGGTGACTTCTTGGTTCATGGGTTGATGCTCAACCACTGAACCACACTGGCCAGGCTTCCTCTCATTCTTTTGAAGTAAAGTCTCCATAAAGAAATCCAATGCATGATAAAAGGAAGGAAGGAAGGAAGGAAGGAAGGAAGGAAGGAAGGAAGGAAGGAAGGAAGGAAGGAAGGAAGGAGAAAAGAAAAGAAAAGAAAAGGAAAGAGAAGAGAAGAGAAGAGAAGAGAAGAGAAGAGAAGAGAAGAGAAGAGAAGAGAAGAGAAGAGAAGAGAAGGAAAGGAAAGGAAAGGAAAGGAAAGGAAAGGAAAGGAAAGAAAAGAAAAGAAAAGAAAAGAAAAGAAAAGAAAAGAAAAGACAAGAAAAGAAAAGAAAAGAAATCTAATGCATAGTACAAAGTAGCATGTGTAGGTAACTCAGAACATAGGACGCCCTGGTTGTCACAGGGGAGTGCTGACAGAGGAGTGGTTGGTAACTGTCCCATTCTGTCATAAATGAAGTTACAGGTTCAGAGGGAACCACTGATTTCCCCAAGGGCAATAGTCCACTAAGACCAGAACTAGAATGGGGGTCCCTGATATGGCAGCTCATGCTTTTGCCTCCTGGGCATGTAGCTTGGTAACCCCATGTATTTTAGAGCATCTTTACGTTGAAATGAGTGGAAGTACGCTGAAGAGGTCAGAGTTTTGGTGGAACTGTTCTCTCCTGACCACAGGCTGATAGAATTCAGGATTAGGAAGGACCTGAGAGGCCAGAATGACAGCACGTTGTGAGATGGGTGAGATCACCACCGTACATACTTGTAAAACCCAGTAGCAGACAAGCTCACTGCATCCTGGTAGGCGGCCTTGACCTGAGGAGAAAAAATGGCCATCAGGAAGGGGTAAGCATGGTTTCCAGTAACCATGACCCAGGACAGCCTTTGTATGCTCATCCTCCTCATCTGGAAGTTGATCAACCCTTGACTGGTGACTCTCACTTCCACACCTCACCTCACACCCTCACCACCACCCCCTGCATCAGGTCCTTGACATCAAAGCCTGGAGCACTACAATGGTCTCCTAACTGGTCTTCCTGCCTCAAGTTGCCTCCCCCTACTGCTGTGTAACCCAGCCCAGCCGAGTGATCATCTTAACATACTGCACTGCCCATGTCACTCTCCTACTCTAGAGCTTTCAATGACTCCCCATTGCCTAGAGAGCAAATACCTGATGTTAAGGACTCCCGTCTTCTCTGGTGTAGCACACACACCATTGCCACTCTTCCATTGCCTCGGTCTTTACAACAGCAACTCTCTACATTGTTTATTTGATGCCTGTGTTCGTATTGGTACTTTCCTATTAATAAAGCTATCTATCTATCTATCCATCCACCCTATCTCCTAAACTACATACATTCTCTAGGGCAGTGGTTCTCAACCTTCCTAATGCCGCGACCCTTTAATACAGTTCCTCATGTTGTGGTGACCCCCAATTTCATTGTTACAAATTGAACATAATTAAAACATAGTGATTAATCACAAAAACAATATGTAATTACAAATGTGTTTTCCGATGGTCTTAGGCGACCCCTGTGAAAGGGTCGCGACCCACAGGTTGAGAACCGCTGCTCTAGGGTATCCCTAGCACTGGCACAGCACTAAGATTTAATTTATTGTTGCTACAGTTTGCATCATGATTATTGTCAATAATAAAGCTCTTTACTATGTATCAGATGCTATTGAATAATTTGCACACATCATCTGACTTAATATGCAGCACAACCCTGTAAAATCAGTATTCTTATTATCTTCATTTTATAGATGAGAAAACAGAGGTTTAGAAAAGTTTCTTTAAGATCCTTACCATATGTATATGGAATCAAATATATGCATATATAGTGGTAGTGGTAGTAATGGCTTATTTTCAATACAGTACAGACTCAGTAGGAGATTTGGTGCCTATCATTCCTAATCATGTCTTTTTGATCGTGGCCTTTTTTGAGGTTATCTGCTTATAAAGAACACTGGACTATACAGCTCATGGTTGAGGACAAAGCTCAGGTCAACAGATTGTAAAGGCTGTTGTTGAAAACGTTAACATCACCTTCCAAATCTACACTAAAACCTAAACTACCCAAATCAACCTCCCTCTGTGAGGTATTTATGTGTGTGGTGTTATGAGTATGGGAAGGGAAGGAGAGGTTATGGGAGGCTGAGTAAGATGAGAAACATCCATCAGCTGCCTCCTGCATGCCCCCAAAAGAGTTCATTTTTTGAACCTATTGTACTATCATGTGCAGTCACATATTATGTGTCATTGCTGTGCCCAGTTCTCCCATTCTGATACAGGGAATGGTGAAGCAGGGCCACCATTAATAGTTCTGCATCTTGGAGAAGCTAAAGTCTCCCACCTGAGAGCCTTCCTGCAGCTTCCATCCCAGGGTTTCTCACATGCAGGCCTCCCAACCAGAAATCAGAGAATCGGGTTCATTCTTATTAGGAGTGCTTGTTGTGTGACTCCCTAAACCACAGGAATGATATAACCCTTGTACAATGTCTTCCTCCCGCTTCCTCACAGATGGAATCTCAGTGGACCCGGACTCCAAAGATGGGTAAGGGGAGAGGCTGGTAGGGGCAGACCTCTGAGAAAAGGAGTTTGAAGAAAACCCAGCTGATCAAGCCTGTGGACGAATGAGGTGTGGGACTAGGCCAAGGGAAGAATTCACAGTGAGGTGTGTTTGCTGAGCCTGTCTCCTGGGGCTCAGGATAGCCAAACCCCTAATTCCCACAGAGCTATCAAAATCCTGGGTCAAACATTTTTCTCAGTGACTTCCCTCAACTGTGAACACCACTGAGAAATGGGGTCCAGCAAGAGTGAGCATCTACTTGTCCTGCGAAAGCATGCAGACTCCCTCAACTTCTCCCCACTGTGTGACTAGATCAACACCTCCTATTCCTGATCTTCATTTCACTCTCATTTGCAAAAGCAACTTGGAGAAGCTCAGACTTACCCAGTCTTCCCAGGAGCCATTGGGGTTCTTTCTCTTGAAGGGCTCCAGCCTCTTCAGGATGGTCTGACAAGCTTCCTAAAGAACACATCCACCACACACCAGACCCGTCAGCCCTCTGCATGCCCCAGCACAGGGAAAACCTGAGAGCCTCCACCGAGCCACCTCCCAGGGATGCTGTGCCCAGGGCGCCATTCAAACAGTCTTGTCACCCTCTAAGACAGCGGTCACCAACCGGTGGTTCATAGACCACTGGTGGCCCATGAGGTCCGAAGGTTGGCGACCGATGGTTTAAGAAAACTGTTGAAGCAGCAGTCGCCAAACAGTGGTCCGTGGACCACTAGTGGTCTGTGAGGTCCAAAAGGTTGGTGACTGCTGCTCTAAGACATCACCGAGGATAGGGTGGAAACCACTACTAGACCCTTCTCAAGGGATCACCACTGTCCTGTGCTTGGAGAGCACTTCCTAAGCCAGTTCTCACACTGACAACAGGTAAAATGCTTGAGGGCTCTCTAAGGAGGTACTGTCTCACATTTGTTTGATGATATCCTCCACCTGGGAGAGAAAGCAGGTAGGTCTGACCTGGCCCACCCCATTTCAATCTCAGCCCACTGTCCAGTGGCCAGTTCTCACACCAAGAGTATGTCTCCCCAGAATCCCCTGTATTTCTCCAACTCTCCTCCCCCTCCTCCCCTCATCCTTCCTGACTCTGATGGACGTGATGGTGGTTCTCTCTTTTAGCTCAGCATTTGGAGGAGCAGGGTTCTGCTCAGTAAGAGAGCCCAAGGCATGGTCACAGCCAAGAGCCTGCAAGGACCACTCCAGATCCCATCCCAGGGACTCCCTGGGCCCAAAGCCCTGGTCCGGCCCTCCGCTCCGCTGGTTCCTGAGGCTCCTTACATAGACGGCCTGTCCGTTGATGTCAGTGCTGACAGAGGCGGCCGTGGGAGAGGTGTTGGGCACTGTACTAGTGCTGGTCTCGCTGATGTAAATCTTAGAGGTGGGGATCTTCAGAGCTTTGCCGGCCACCTGTGAAGAAAGACGACATACATACGATAGAGAAGATTCTTTAAGAATGTTCCTTTAGGGAAGGGGAGAGCATGGGACTGGCTGCCTTTCCCCGAAGACAGGATTTAGGTTCACAGGTACAGGCAAGGAGACAGTTTTGTAAACTATAATTCTACTGAGGCTGGAATGTTCCCATGTCTGCTTGAACTTGAAGCAGCACTTTATGGAATGGTTTGGGTGGAGAAAAAATTTTTAAACCTCATGGTGATTAAAGTGCCTTTTAACAAAGTGGTAGTTACAATATAATCCCGGGGATGTAAATTACAGCATAGGCAATATAGCCAATAATATTGTAATAACTATGTATGGTGCCAGGTGGGTACTAGAAAAATCAGAGGGAACACGTTGTAAAGTATATGATTGTCTAACCCAGTGATTCCCAAAGTGGGCACTACCGCCCCCCGGTGGGCGCTGCAGCGATCCAGGGGGGCGGTGATGGCCGCAGGTGCATTTGGGGGCGATGAGTAACTGCTATTAAAATTTTTAAAAAATTAATTTCCAGGGGCTGAGTAATATTTTTTCTGGAAAGGGGGCGGTAGGCCAAATAAGTTTGGGAACCACTGGTCTAACCACTGTGCTGTACACCTGAAACTATTACAAAATAACATTGAATGTAAAGTGCAATTGAAAAATAAAATTTTTGTAAAGTGCCATTTAAAGCTAACCCTTATTTAAAAAAATCCCATTTGGCCAGTCCCCAGGAGCCAAGCAGGTGTGCTCACTCTCATCCAGCTCCACCATCCAACTCCACTGTGAGGCGGCTCACTTGTGCGGAACTAGCTACCTTTATATACACAACACCCACCTTACACATAGTCGCAGAACCCTAGAGTGTTGGTGACGGAAGTGACCTCAGACAACACAAGGCCAACCCCTTGGCACAAATGAGGAAATCCTTGCTCAAGGTCACATTTAAAGGGGCAGCAGAGCCAGGGCCAGAGTCTAGGCCTGATTCTGCTCCTGGGATATCCCATCCCTCAGTTTCTCCCAGCATCTCCCCTACACAGATACCACAGTCCGCAGGCCGCTCACCTGTACCATCTTGGTGTGGAGACCCTGGCCCATCTCAGTGCCCCCATGGGTCAGCAGCACGGAGCCATCTGTGTACACATGAATCAGGGCTCCTGCCTGAGGGGAGAGAAGAATGCCAGCCACAAAGGTAGTCAATTCTAGTTCAGCTTAAGGCTTGAGACAAAAGGTACTGCAGCCCAGGGAAAAGAGAACCAGCAGCAACATTTTGGATATAAACTCCCGACAAAAATTAAAGCAGTATAAATCTCATGGTTTAATTAGGCAACCCTTCAGCACTTTGCAAAAATTCTTTAGCTCTCGCTCTCTCTGCCTCCCATCCTCAGAGGGAGGGAGGTTAAATATCTTTGTCCTCCCTCTATAAATGAAGAAATAAGATCAGAAGCCGAGTAACTGTCCATGGTCCTGCAATCAGGAAGGGTGAGAACTAGAATTTGACCCCAGGTCTGAGTCTCAGGCTGTCCTGTGGCATACTGTACAAATAAAGGATATGCAAATTCATTTACACAGCAAAGAGCTCCTTAGTCAGCTCTGTTAACAGGGCCAGTTGGCTTTCCCTTGCAAAGAGGGGGAAATGGGGCCCCAGTCTCCTGGAAATGGACAGAATTATATAAAGCAATTACCTGATTCAGAAAAGGAGTAAGGAAGGATATTCCAAACTTGGTAGGAATTATGCACAGTCCTCTCTTTTTCCAACAATTCTCCCTGGAGAAAAAGGAACATTCTCATAGTATCTCCTCTATCCTATTTTCGTCTGGTTGAACAAGTTTTCTGGCAATAGTTTAAAATTGATATTAGGCATCCTCAGAGCTGCCCAAAGAGTCAGTGTGATATCTGCATTGTGTGGACAGAATGGGAAAGGCAGGGATTTGGGTTCTGGGTCCTTCAGTGCAACCGGAGCAGGGCCCGCCCCTGAGCATCTGACTTGAAAGAATCATCACTCTTCTTCCCCAAGTGGAATTCAGATTGGGTCAGACTGTCCTGGTGACCTTGGACTGTGCTCATCCCAGGGAAGGACTGGGGCTCACTGATGATAATGATAGCACCTCCTCTGTGCTTTATATTTGGTTTTCCCAATAATTTAGCAAAGAAGACAGAGCCAGCAGAATTACCCCCTTTGTATATGATGAAACTGAGGCCCAAGGAGGTGGGGTGACTGCCACGGTGACATTTATAGATTAGTGTTATAGGCAGGTGCATAACTGTGGCATTCTCAGTCCTGGGCTGGTGTCTATGGAATGTGGTATGACCAGGAGGCAGACAAAGATGAAAAAATACCACACTGAGGAGTTATGACATCGAATGCAGGCTGAGCCCACCTGCCCCGGGCTAAGATCATTTCACAATCTTAAAGGGATGCCTATGAACGAGTTGGCAAATACAGCAACCTCATAAGTTATTCATTAAACTATTAGCTTTGTATTCTGAGTTCAGCAAAAAGGCCGTAGAATATAAAACGCCTCCCCTCCCAGCGCTTACTTGTTGAACTTGTCAACCTCACTCTTCCGAGCGTGATACTGAGAGCTTGCCAGACATTCATCCCAGCACCTGGGCAAGGTGAACCCCTCAAGCTTCTGGTCGAAGTATGTCAGGTCCCCTTCTTTGTACATGTTCTTCCTCCGCACCTTCCCAAGGAGAGAGACACTGAGGCCTTGTTGGCGTGAGATGAGGGCAAATCCTACAGTTAAGCTTCCGGCCCCTCTCATCAGCCCCTGCCTGTCCTCTGTCCCCAGGGGAGATACCCAAAACACAAAGTAGGCTAGCCCACTCTGACCTGTGCCACCAAATTCCCGGCTTACTTCCTCAGCAGGCAGCCCACAGGTCACTGCAACTTCACTCATCCAGTGCTCGGCAATGAGCATCCCCTGGGGCCCCCCGAAACCCCGGAAGGCCGTGTTGGAGGACAGGTTGGTCTTGCATAGCCGCCCAGTGCCCCGGATGTTGGGGATTTTGTAGCCATTGTCCATATGGAGTAGAGTTCGCTCCATTACCTAAAGCAGAGGGAGCCAAAATGGGATAGAACAACTTTTTTAGTTTTTATATTTGCATGACAAAAAGTTTTATTGGACAGCATTGCTACAGACAAATAAAAATGAGCAATCTGGGTCTGCATGTTTCAAAATATATAATCTCAAAAATGTAAGGTTGATAGGAAAAAGGAAGCAAGTTGCAGGAGGACAACTAGAGTATCCTCCCATTTAAATAGGTTGAAAGGATTGGATTATAGTTGCCTTCAGGAAGGGAAGTGTGTGGTGAGAGATGAAGTGGCTGGGGGGCTTCTCATATATGTCCTTTGCATCTTTTAAATTTCAAACCATGCAATTGTATCATCTAGTTAAATATATTAAGAGAAGTCTCCTGGCCCCCAACCAATTCAAGAAAAAGGCCCAATGTATGTACAGTCTATTTGGACTTTGGCAAAACCATATTTATTAGTTATTTATTGAAATCTTCTCATTAGGTTATCTAAAAAAAAGTAATCCTATGTTTCTTCTCTGTGATATTCTTTATCAGCTATTTAATTAACATCCATATTTCTAAGCATGTGCTTATATTGCCACCCCTAACTTTTCCAGTTGTAGACTTTTGAGGATTTAATTTCCACCAAACCCACTTCCCCTGAATGCACACCTACTTCCTGTCCCCTGTCCTTCCCATATAGTTATATTTCTATCTGATCAACAGTCAGTTTAATGCTATGATTACTTCTCTTGCTTGATAACATTTCCCCCTGGAGTTTATAATTTTTGGCTTTATTTTTCCACTTGCTTAGTTCTCTGGGCATTTATTACTAAGTCAACTTAAAAATGTATGCTCATCAGTTTGGGGAAACTGCTTGAATTACTTCTTGAGAGTTTACTTCTCTCTTTTTTCCATTCTTCCCTTTTGAATTTCTACTATATAGATCTTTTGGACTGGCTCTCAATTTTTTCGTATTTTCTCTCCTTTTATTTCCACATTATTTTCTCTTTTGGGGGCAGAGCTCCTCCATGTTCTTTCAAAACTTCTGCTTCCACGGTTATGATTCACAGGAGTTCATTTTTATTCTCTGGCTGGTCCATTTTTATAGCATATTGTTCTTTCCTTAAGGTGTAATAACTCATCTCTCTGAAGCCATAAATGGTAGCTTTTATTTGTTTCATTTGGGTGTGGGTTTTATTAGTTTGAATATATATATATATATATGTTTCAGAGAGGAAGGAAGAGGGAGAGATCAATAATGAGAGAGAATCACTGATCGGCTGCCTCCTGCACGCCCGCACTGGGGATCAAGCCCTGACCTGGAATCGAACAATGACCTCCTGGCTCATAGGCAGACGCTCAACCATTGAGCCACGCCAGCTGGGCTGTTTCATTTGGGTTTTAGCTTACTTCCTCACACAGTTTCTCTTTCCCACAGGTTGCTTTTTGTGTCTAATTATTTCAGTCCTAGTCATCCTAAACAATTTTTGTATGTCTCAATTCCCTCTTTGCTTTTCCTTTGCATGCTATCAACTTACACTTTTATTTTCTCTTGTCTGTTATTATCTGTCTCCCTCACCATGCCGGGAACTTCCTGAGGGCAGAAACAATGCTATATGCTTTCTCATGTTGCCACCCTAGGCACTTGATAAATATTTGCTGGATTGAATTTAAAAGCTTGTAAAATCTTTGGGGACAAGTACTACATCTTTTTCAATCTGATTTTTCTACAACACCAAGAAGCCAGTGTTATGAACTGTAAGAACACTAAAAATATTTCCTTTTTTGAGCAATTTTTACAGCAGAGCTGAAGTGTGAAGTTTCCTAATTGAGCCGATTAGAGAGCTCCTAGCAGAGAGGGGTTGGGGAGGTGGATAGTGAAAAACTTCTGCTTTTCCTGAAATGTTTGACTTTTTCTTTTTTTACAATATATTTTTATTGATTTCAGAGAGGAAGGGTGAGAGAGATAGAAACATCTATGCTGAGAGAGAATCATTGATTGACTGCCTCCTGCACACCCCCTACTGGGGATCGAGCCCAAACCCAGGCATGTGCCCTTGACCTGAATCTAACCCGGGACCCTTCAGTCTACAGGCCAATGCTCTATCCATTGAGCCAAACCAGCTAGAAATGACTTTTTCTTTACAACAAGAATCTATGCACATGTAACTAGTATGGTTATAAAATTAAGGTGTTTTTTTAAAAAAAATTTTAAAAGGAGTACCACCAAGATAACTTAATTTTCAAGGTTGACAAAAATATGTCTATACAAGACTCTTAGGAGAATGTTCAAAGCAGCATTAGCCACAAAAGCTAAAAACTGGAAATAACCAAATGTTCAACAAGTAGTTAATAGAAAACCAAATATGGTCTATATCAAGAAATATTATCTATCAATAAAAATGAATGGAGGAACGACGCATGCTATAACATGGATGAACTCAAAAACATTATTCTGAGAGAAAAAAGCCATCAGATACAAAAGGCTACATAGTGCATGATTCCAGTTATTTGAAAAGGAAAATCTACAAAGACTGAAAGTGGATTAGTGGATGTCTGGTCCTGGGCATGGGAACAAGAGTAACTGCAAATGGGCACAAGAGGTCATTTGGAGGTGACCAAAATGTTCAGAACCTGGATGGTGATGATGGTGCATGACTTTAAAACCATGAAATTATATCATTCAAATGGGTGAACTTTATGGTATGTAAACTATATTTCCATAAATTGTTTTTTAAAAAGTAACTCAACTCCTTATTTAAAATTCAAATATCACAGAAATGTGCAGTGTAGAAAATGACAGTGTGTGTCCCCCTCCGCCCCCTTAACCCATCCAATCACTGTTTGGTGTATCTCCTTCAGACTTTTCCATGCATATCGCTAGACATACATGCACACACACACAATGTCACCATATTATATATGAAGTTTTGTAACTAACTTTGCTTGCTTGTTAAAATATCTTGCACAAGAAGGATGAGTTTCCAATCAGAGAAGAAAGATGCTCATCTTTGTGCTTTAGAGATTAACCAAGGATGGGGAATCTTTGAAGGCAGGGACCAGTTGGGAAGCTATTGCAACATAACAGGCAAGAATGGAGGAGGTGTGTACCTGGCTGTATGAATAGGTTGGCGTGGGGCACGCGCACTTAAGCTCCCAGTCACCCCGACGTGCAGGAAGAGGCCCTACTTACACCCCTAGAGAGATCCAGGGAGTTCCCGGCATTGCTGTAGTGCTCCACCTCCAGGGCGACAATCTTCCCCGTCTTCATGAAGCCAACCTGATGAGAAAGAGAGTGGTTTCCCAACAGTCCCCTTGCTCTGTCTATCTCTACCTCTCCCCTCCCACCTACGCTGCCTGGGGGAAACAGAAAGAGCAAGACACCACACCATGAAAAAAGGTGAACATAAGACATCATCAGAACCAGAAGAAAGGAACTAACATCTCCCCAGGGACGTACCCTGGGCTCAACCCTGGAACACCTTCTCCCCACACTCCTCCTCCTTTCTACCTACTCCTGCCTTCTGGTTCTACCCCTGTCTATCTCCACCTCTCCCCTCCCACTTTTGCTACCTGGAAAAATATAGAAAATATAGTGTTGGTAATGACAGGGCAGGCAGGAAGGACTGGGAAAAGAAACTGGGAAAGTGGCTGGTGTCTCTCCTCATAGCTTTTGACCAGAAAACAATAAAAGCTACACTTTACAAGAGCTTCAGCGTGCTCTGACACCCCTCACCATACGTAATCATCGAAACAAACTCTTAAGGGTCACTTGATAAGTGAAGAAACTGGGACCCCCAAAAACCAAGTCACTTTCTTTAAGCCCACAAGAATTAAGAGAAATATAATCCCTTTGGGGAAGTTCAATCATGAAACAATGAGAAGAGTTCAAAATGCAGGTGTTCAAAGCCAGCTCGTGGAGAGAGAGGACGCCCAAGTTCACAGAGCTAGACTGGAACCTGAAAGGTGGTACTGGTGTGCAAGGGGACAGGATTCAGGGTCAGAACAGGAACTGGTCACCCAGAAAAGGCCTGTCTTATAGGGAAATTGGCCAATGCACAGCCACACGTGATCTGGCAAAGCAGGTGCCCACCCTACCAACGTGTGCCTCTAACAACTTGTGCCTGTCCAGGCCCTGGGAAGTTTTGTTTCTTATTGTAAAATATTAAGTAGTCATTCTGGTTTTCACAACCAGCTGTGAACACGTTAACATTAGACCATCCTGCAGGAAGGATTTTCCCAGGTCTGCTGACCAATTATGTTTCTGAACCTGAGTGGACAAAAACTTTCATAAAAGTTGGGACCACCACCCTGTGACACTAGGAGGCCTGCCAGCATCCACAGCATCACCCCTCTATGTTGGCCAATATGAATGTCTCCGGTGGCTATTTCTTCTTACAACTTTTACAGATAGTCCTAAGAAAAGTGAGAGTCCATCCTAAGGAAGTGGCACTGCCTGCCCTGGCACAACCCCCAACATCTGGAACCTTGTATCTGCCCAGGTAGGGATGTCTGCCGCCAGTGATCAGCATGTCCTCATCACGATCCAGCATGCAGCGTACAGGGCGGCCAGTCCTGAGGGAAACACCCAAGGGTAAGAAAACTGGGGTCCCCCCAAACAGCCCAGCCCTGTGACTCTCGGGGGCGAAAACAGCAGGGAAGTCTTCTTTGTCCACCTGGTACACTCAGCACCCCGGCTTTGCTGTCTAGGCCCTGGGCCCGACAAGGTGGGGAATGCAGGATGTGAGCAGTGTCCTTGTCCTCAGGGCCCCCACAGCCAGGTTGGGAGATAAGGACACAGGCATCTGAACACTAAGAACCACGTGATGTTATCTTCACCCTATGCCCCAAAGTTCTAAAAACCGAAGGCTGTGAAAATGAAAAGCAGCCGAAACCGGTTTGGCTCAGTGGATATAGCATCGGCCTGCGGACTGAGGGGTCTCAGGTTCGATTCCGGTCAAGGGCATGTGCCTGGGTTGCGGACACATCCCCAGTGGGAGATGTGCAGGAGGCAGCTGATCGATGTTTCTCTCTCATCGATGTTTCTGGCTCTCTGTCTCTCTCCCTTCCTCTCTGTAAAAAATCAATAAAATATATTTTAAAAAAAAGAAAATGAAAAGCAAAGAGAATCTACTTCCCAAAGAGGGAAATCCAGAAAGCCTTCCTGGCAGAGGCAGCCTTCTTCTTCCCAGAGCCCATGGGGAGGACTCACTTGTGTGCAGCCAGGGCTACTGCTGTGGACACCAGGGTGCTCCGGGTCTCCTTCCCTCCAAAGCCTCCTCCCATTCTCTTCACTCGGACCACAATCCGGTTTGCTGGAACCCCCAGCATGTTTGCAACAAAGCTCTGTGGGCAAAAGAAAACATACTTGCTCTGAACACATCATCTGGACTTACTTCAGCTTTCACCCAAAGCCTGCCTGATAAGAACAGACCTAATTACTGGTGCGAATCTGAAATTCCCAGATTCGAAAGGTGCTGACCCTTGGGTAGTGATGCTGGGGTCCAACACTAATCAGTCACTGAAGACTGAATTCAGGCACTTGCTTTTAACCAGAGGGGCAAGCAGCTAGTCACAGCTACTTTCAGAGCAAAACTCATTCCATTGAGCCAGGAACTGGTGGGTCATAAGTATAGAACCGGCTGCCAAAAATGCTGGCATCCACTGTCACATAATAGGCAGTATAGAAGTGAGGACTATTTAAGCTGCTGCAGATAATTTAGTGGTTCCTGTAGCTATCACCCAACCCCTTCATTCTACAGACGAGGAAGCTTAGGCCAGATACAATGTGACCAAGGCCATATAGCACTGGAATCACAATAGCTAACACTAGGCTCTATCCAAGTATTAAGACCCATCGAATCATTACACCAACCCTACCAGGCCCTATTTTATGGAAGAGAAGGATTTTATAACAAGCTCAGTGACACCAGCTTGTTGGTGACAGGGTCTGGTCCAGGACCACTACTCTCTAATTCCCTTCTGGACCAACCCAGGTCTCCCTCTTCCCATTTCCCACAATGCCAGGAGCTCCCTGGTGTCCTTGCCAGGCCCCTGAGCTGACCCACAGGGCACCCACCTGGGTCTTATTGGTATTCTGTGTGGACACAAAGAGCTCCATCTCCCCTGCCTCGCCTTTTGGGACAGCGATGGTGCAATGAGTCTCCAGGTAGAAGTGATCTTGGCCACCAATATACAACTCACCTGAGGAAGCAACAAGACCCCCACAGTGAGCCTGCTGCTGCAGAGGGGACATGTTTGCTTAAGAAGAGTGTGTACTTGCCAAGTGCCCAAGGCAAGAATCAAGTGCTCACAGGTAACCTCTAGGTTCCCCAACTGGTGTGAAAAGGAGTCTCAGTCTTAGCAATCTGGGAGCTGAACCGCCCACCTCAACAAAGAAACCAGAATGACACTGAAATGCATCCGGCATGAAGCTCTCTTCATGCTGCAGCCAGTGGAAATTGAAGAGATTCAAACTATTACTGTAAAATTTTGGAAAAGATAAAGAAAGAATCAATAGAGGTGATTGGAAAGCTAAAAATACCTTCCAGAACGGAAGCTATCAGGCCAGTTAGTGAGTTAACTTACTAGTGACTTAGCAATGCACAATAGAAACATAGAAAATTCCAAAAGGGGCCTATCTACTCACAACTTTGCCCTGGGGTTAGAGCTATGCACCTGATTTCACAGTGTGGATGGTGGAGGAGAAGGAGGGGGGCAGGGAGAGTGCTAGCTGAAGATGGGTGGGAACGGCCTTTGTGGGGGAGGGGGAGGGCCAGGAGTCCACGTGGTTAAAGGCCTGGCAGATCCGAGGCTGACCAGACATCTGAGGCTGTTACCTTCCCCAGACAGTCTTCCAAATCCACGACACTAATCTCTCTCTAGATCATTTAGGTGTCTCCAGCCTACAGTCAGGAGAGTGGAGAATGACAGAAGTTCTTTCCCAGCCAACTGTCTACTATTTTGTTACAAACACCAGAGGAACTCTTCTGTTCGGAAATGATAGGAAATCCCTTCCCTGCCCCAAGACTCAAGGTACAGCTCTTGAATTTCATTCACAAGCCAGGGTCGGCCCAACCCCACTGCTGCACGTACAGCTGTACCTGAAACAACGTTATCTGCTTCCGAAAACCCCTTCTTGAGGTCTCCTTTCTCGATCTTCAGCTCCGGCCCCCAAAAGGAGTTGTTTTTTATCGCATCCTGAGGATCAAAAAGAAGCTTCAGCGACTTGACTTTCAGAGGGAGGAAGGTGGTTCCTGAGTGCAGAAGAGAAGCTCCCAGAATGGTGGCTCCTCTTTTTTCACACAGGCATCTCTGCAATCTTCTACAGATTTAAAGTAAGCTCACGTGGAGCCCAGAAAGTCAACCCTTTCCTTAGACCAGGGGTTCTCAACCTGTGGGTCGAGACCCCTTTGGCGGTCGAACAACCCTTTCACAGGGGTCGCCTAAGACCATCCTGCATATCACTTATTTACATTATGATTCATAGCAGTAGCAACATTACAGTTATGAAGTAGCAACAAAAATAATTTTATGGTTGGGTCACAACATGAGGAACTGTACTTAAAGGGCCAGAAGGTTGAGAACCACTGCCTTAGACAGAGGTAGACGACCTTAGATCTTGAGGAAAAGCAAAGAATCCCTCAAGGGCCCAAATGGAGCTGAACTTGGGTAGGAGGGACTCAGTGTGGCTGTTAGGCACTAACAGTTAGTGGACCGAGTCTAGGTTTCACAGGACCACTCAATCCCAGGGCCGCAAGAGATTAAAAACCTATCTCGTCAAATCCCACCCGGTGCTAGAATCTCCACTAGAGGATCCTAAACAGTGCGCTTCCAGAGACGGGGGGCTCACCCCTCTCCACAGGCAGCCCATTCTCATTACCTCAATGGAGATAATGGCTGGAAGTTCTTCATAGGTGATTTTCACTCCTTGAGCTGCTCTCTGTGCGTGCTCTGGGGTGTCGGTGACCACGGCGCCAATGATGTGCCCAACGCAAGTCACCTAGGAGTAGAGCCAGACTATTGAAGAATACCACAAAACCCCTCAAAAACCCAATTATTTTGAATTGTTCAAAAGGGCAAAAAGGAAGTCCCCCATCCCCACAATTTCCTATTAAGACACATCTTAGGAATGCTCTGGGGCCTTTTCGCGTCCTCATTCTATTATTTGGGTTGTGTGCTCCTTTATAAGTGTTTAGAATCTGTGGGAGTAGAAAGGAACTTGGAGATGACTGGTATTGGGATGGCAAACTCACTTCATCTCAAGGGCCAATTCTGATGATTTAATACTGACAGCCTGTTGAGAAGCTGCCCAGGATAGAATGTGGTGATCGATTAGTGATGTCTGCCTTGAGCAGCAGAATGGGAGATATGGCAGTATGACCTGTATCTGTCAACTCAGATCTACTACAACCCCCTTGTTCTTCATACAAAGAGATGGAGACTCAGACAAGACAGCAAGATCACAATTGGCTTGTTCCCAGTCCATGATTAAATCTCGGGCCCTGACTCCCAGTTTTATTTTCCTTCCACCACCCACTCTCTTTCATCTTCTGTTTGCCAGATTTATACCAACAGCTCCTCAAAGGTAGCCATCATCTCATATTTACATAGATGCCCAGAAGCAGTAGTTTCCAAATGCTAGTTCTTAGACTTGATGACTCATAGTTTTTTGTTAGATTTGTAGAATAATTATTCTTTTTAATTAATAGTTCAGTTCCTATAAAAGATTAATTCTCTCCTTCAGAGAGAATTTTCTTTCAACATGCCCCCCCAAATAAGCAACAAACAAAAAATTTGTCTAACTCATCTCTTTGGAAAATGAGGTTTCTGACAATAGGAACCAATACTTAGTATGCCTGTCTCTGATCATTTTTTCTTGAGGACCCTGTTAAGTTATTGACTTAATTGGTTAGTGCAATGGTTGTTGAACCTGAATGACTCTCACTAACCATAATGCTAGCCGTGCTCCTGGGGCTCTTGGAGTTTGTAAAGCAATTGGTTTTTCTATCAAAAGCTCTCCCTCTGGAGTCCTTGTGCCTTGGGTCTACAGCTTTTCTTTTCCTTCTTCACTTTTACAGCAATAATAAGGTGAATTTGCCCTTCAGCAAGACCAATCCACTTCTAATTTGCAACGTTTGGAATTATAAAGTGACTGCTTGAGAACTACTCTGTAAGTATATGGATTTTGTAGCAGCTGTCTTGAATATTTGGAAACTTGTTTTTTGGCAGGATTCCATATATAGTTGAAATCAATATATGGACTTTCATATAAGTGAATTATCAGTACACATATAATGGTGGTATTGTGATTTCTATCTGGTTAGTTTATTTAATGTTTTTTATTTTATTTTAGTAAAGGAACTCAATATCGTACCCTTAAGAATCTGATTGTTAGTCCAAATACAATCACCAGCCTTTTTTTAATGCCACTTTGGCATGGAGTCATTCTACTATGTACAAACAGCAGCCATCAACTAAATAAACAAATAAACATTAAATGAAAATAAAAAGTGCTACCAAGCATATTCTCTCCCTTTACTGATTGTCCTGAATATTGGCCAATTGGATGATGCCAACACGTGCAAATGTATAGTCTTCTCAACATGAGGGATTTGGAAGAATGTGCACAAATTAAAACTTAAATACTCATTCCACTAACTTCATATTTTAAAAATGCAAGCCATACCTTATCCTTCGCAAAGACTGTTTCATCATCACCAAGTCCAGTTGTGTTACTCCCAGGAATATCATCAGCAGAGACAAAGCAAACAAACCCTGGCACCTTCTGAGCTTCTGAAATATCTATGGACCTGCAAGAGAGAGCAGCATGAGGGGTCAGCAGGAAAACCAAAGTGGGAGACCCGCCATCCAACTGTCCTCATTTTGATGGTTTTTCCTCCACCCTAACTTCTCCCTTCTCCACATTCTATTCTATTCTATTCTATTCTATTCTATTCTATCCTATTTTATTAGGCAAGTGTTGATTAAATGCTTACTATATGAAGGCTCCTATGCTGAATCCTGCTGGGAAGATAAGATGAAAAGGACAGTCCTGCCCTCATGGACTTATTACTATGCCCTGTTCCGATGGCCAAGTACAAGGGAACCAAATATAGTGAACAGCAATCTAAATGCTGGCTAAAGCCCACCTCACAGATAATATCTATCCACAATGAGCATGTTAGGGCCCTGCTGTACTCATCCAATGGACCTGAGCATCATCACACAGACAAATTTCTCTCCTCACATGCACAGAGCTATCCCAGAATGGTAGGGCACCCCAGTTATAATTAGACAATTCAGGCCTCCAAGGGAGAATGCATGGAGAGTCCATCAGTTATAACAGTTTGAACTGTGTCCCGCTCACTCTGGCCCATGACCCCATGGGGACATAGAGCAGAGGCACCTCAGAGAAAGGTATGGGAACTGCTCTGTACCAACCAACTTTCAAATAGGTAATCCTCGCCAGAGCCCCAGAAAGTCACTGTCAATGTCCCCACTTTACATTTGGGGAAACTCGAGCTCAGGAAAGTTAAAGAGCTTGTCCAGAGTCACCCAGCCAGAGAGCAGCGTAGCGAGATTGGGACTGGGGTTGAGTGTGAAGAGCGCCAACGTCAGGTCCACTTGTGCTCTACCACACTCCCTTCCAGGTGCCAGCAGTCGGGAGAGCCCCATCACTGCAGTTACCACAGAGTCCCCCACCTCGCCCTCCCACATCCATCCCGACATGGCTGGGACGGAGCAAAGTTGTTTGAGTGGAGACAGTGCCGGTCATGGGACTCTCAGTATGGGCTCAAGACAAGGACAAAGGCAAATGAATTTACCCCATCGCTGGCAACCATATCATCTTAAACAAACTTTTTTTTTTTCAGGGACCTGGAAGAGTTTCCCATTCCTGGGATCTTTTTCCAGTCTAGGAGTGTCAGCAGAGGAAAGACCAATGACAAGGGGACCCGATCCCACATCCATGCCGTGGTAAGACCCCAGGAGGGTCGCTTGTCGCTGGTCTACTCAGTGGGATGTGTCTCTAGGGCTCACCAGGAAATGAAGTCCCATTCTCCATCCTGGACACCCAAAGGCAGCACAGCCCAGTTGCTAATACTGCCTGGCTTCAAACTCTGGCTCTGCCACTTACCAACTGTATGACCTGGGCAAGTCAGTTACCCTGCCTGTGCCTCAGTTTCCTCATCTGGAGCATGTAGAGAATAATAGGACCTGCCTATAGGATTATTGTGAGGAATAAATAAGCCAATATATGTAAAATGCTTTACACCAAAATGTGGTGATTAAGTTCCATATAAATGTTAAGGGGTTTGTTATAATCATTACTATTAATAATAATAATTAATAATAATAACAATAACAACAACAACATAGAGGTGGCATTCTTGCCGTTCAGGCTGTCAAAGTTCCACCAGCAGCTACAAGAGACTGTTTTCTGGTAGGTCCTTTGTGGACACTATCACTAACCCTCACAAACGCATCCTATTACGTACTAGTACATATGGGGGAACTTAGAGCTTAGGCACACAGGCCAAGGTCATGGTTGCTAAGCACCGGAGCAGGCATCTAATCCCAGGTCCCTCACTCTAAGGCCATGTTCTTCCCTTTAGTGCTGACTCAAGTTCTTCTGAAATTTCACATGGAAGTTTAGCCCAATACCCAAAGTGCAGATCTAACCTGATCCTGTCAAGGGCCTTTCCGCAGCTCCTCATTGCTTTTTGGCTCAAGTGTAATCTCTCTGTCCAGCAAATCCAAGGCTTTGCTGATCTGGCCCCTGCTTACCTCTGCAAGTCCACCCTTCACCCTCCTGGCATCCCCAAGCCCCTAACCTCTCCGGCTCCTCTCCAGGCTGTAGTTTTAAGATGATCCCCATCTTCCCCTCTGGACTGACACGGGTACATCTCCAGTGCCTGGCAGGGTGCTCCCAGCGCCCTCCTCTCCAAGAGTATTCACTGTACTCACTTGATCTTGGCGTGTGCCAGGGTGCTGGTGACCAGCCGGAGGGACAGCTCATTCTCATAGCGAGGGATGTCGTCACAGTACACGGCCTCTCCGGAGGCCTGCATGGCCGAGGCCAGGTGGGGCAGGGGCCGGCCCACCGTGTCCTCCTCAGACTGACCCTTGGGCACCTCCTGGAATGACATGGCCACCAGTCAGGCTGAGCTGAGCGGGGGGGATGGGGGGATAGAAAGGGTGTGGGGGAGACACTGTTCTCCTACAGGCCCAGGGAAACCGTGGGGAGTCTCAGGCCAGGCAGCAAAGCAACCCTAAGGAGTGAGAATGGAGGGGCAGGAGGGGAGCCGGCGAAGGAAACAGAACAGCATGTGCTAAGTCGTCGGGAAGGTGGTCACAGGCTCACCACGTACAGGACCGGAAAAAAAACAAGAGAGGAACCTAAATGTCCATTCACTGGGGGTTGGGTAAATAATGTTACTCTCCTATAAAGAATAGTATGCAAATGTGAAAACATACTTTTGAAGAATTTTAATGAGAAGGAAGGAAGCTCGTGTTAAGTGTAACAGGACATAAAGCATTGTGTATGTGTGTATGTAAAAATGATTTGAATTTCATAGTAAAAAAAAAAAGAGCACGTGTTATCAATATAGCATATACATGTCCATATATTCATAAAAATGGAAAGTAAACAAAAATATAATAATGATTTTTCTCTTAGAGGTAAGATTTGGGGTGATTTTCATTTTCTTCTTTAGTCTTTTCTGTATTTTTCAAAGTGTCCTAACATGTGTTCATTTCATAATAAAATTCTGTTTTATGTTTTAAGTAAAACTGGTAATGGCCAATGTTTATTGAATGTTTACTATGTGCCAGGAACTACCTAAGCTATTTACTTTTACTGACACATTCAGTCCTCAAAACTATCCCATGAAAGAGGTACCATCATTGTCCACATTGTGGGGGTAATTAGCTTGCCCAAAGACACAGAGGAATTGAGGATCTTGTCTAAGCTTCCCCGGTTATGTTGGATTCCAGTCCTGGCAGTCGGACCCCAGAGTTCACGCACTAAGCCACTGCATTCTAGTGCTGATGAACTGTGGCCTGTGGGCCAAATCTGACCCACTGCCTGTTTTTATAATTAAAGTTTTATTGGAACACTACACCTTCATCTATGTATTGCCTCTGGCTGTGCCACAATGAAAGAGCTGAGGAGTTGCAACACAGATTATATGGCCCACAGAATCCAAGATGTTTCTAGGAAAATTGACCTTTTATCTAGTACCTCTCAAAAAGCTTCTGCTGATAGAATGTTGTTTTTGTTGTTGTTCTGTTTTGTTTGCTTACATGATCCAGAGAACTCCTGACTCTGCATATTAGTCCCACAGAGGGGCCAGAAAAGATAAAATGGGAGGGAAATTTCTCTTTAAGGAGCAGGTGAAGATGAAAGTAATCCCAGGAGAAAAATTTAGGTGAGTAAGGGGGGAAATAGCTTCCCTACATTAACATAATTCCCATTTTCTTCCCTGGATACTTATGCACAACAGTACGGAGCTTTAAGCACCTACATGCAATTCGAGTAAGTCATTTGCCCATGGTCAGCGTCATCTGATGAACTCTGCAAGGACCCCTGATGTTAGCACACACTGTCTCCACTCACCTGGAAGAGCTGGACATTGGCCGGAGGGTCTTTCTGAAAGAGGAAGGTGGCGCTGGCAAAGGTGGGGTCCAGTTTGCCACATTTCTGCGGAAGCAAGATAACAGAGGTGACCTTGACTATTTCCATCATTGACCCCAACCTTGGTTGTCCCCCAACTGGCAAAAGTAACAACTGTTCCCCTCATCTCCTCATTTGACACTCCTTCTAATACTGGCTGGATCTGTCTCAATACTGACTATCGGCTCTGAGAGCTCAGTATTCACTCTCAGCCTCTGCCTCTCTACCCCCACCACGCCCCCTGCGTAATGAGTGGCACGTACTTCTGCCCACAC
The DNA here is from genome assembly GCF_000147115.1 of Myotis lucifugus. NCBI lineage: Eukaryota > Metazoa > Chordata > Mammalia > Chiroptera > Vespertilionidae > Myotis > Myotis lucifugus. The sequence continues at coordinate 1,837,133 of NW_005871182.1, forward strand.
ACCTAATGGCTTCCCTCCTCCCTGCATTTATGCATGCTGCTCTCTGTTGGGCTATTCTCCTCCCAGACTTCCTGGAAAAGTCTTCCTTTTCCTCCTCAATTCTGTGGGAAATATTTAACGATATGGGAAATGTTCACAATATCATCTCAATGGACTCAAGGGGGAAATAAAACTGCATGCAGCATGACCTCGAATTTATTTAGAAAATGATATATCCAGATAAAAAAGATCTTAAGATGGTAGATATATCGATGGATAGAAGGAAGGAGAGAGAGAGAGAGAGAGAGAGAGAGAGAGAGAGAGAGAGAGAGGAGATGGAGTAGACAAACAGAATGAGACAGATGGACAGATAAATGTAGAGGAAAGTTCAGAGGAAGAAGCAAAAATATTAGCAGTGGTTTTCTCTGGTACAATTCAATATTTTTTAAAGTTTTCTACAATAAGTCTTTATTACTTATATAATCTGAAAACATTGCCTCATGAGGATTTTTAAAACAGGAATTTTGCTCTGCTGTCCCCACACCTGTGAAGCCTTCCCTCCTTTTGCTCCTCAGGTTCCATCTCGGCAGTTATCACACTAGACTGGCCTTCACTGACCATGCTCTCTCCACACTCAGCTGCCCCCTGGTGCCCAGTGCAGTCTTACTGTCTAAAAGGTGCAAAATAAGTGCTTGTTGGTGGACCAGTCTGGGGAGCTGGCCCACATCAGCCAGCACCCTCTCCTGACTGTACATCCTTGCAGTGGCTGGAGATGCTCCACTTTGCATACCCCTTCCACGCTCCACATTCTCATCATTCTCTGCGCTCCCATTCCAACTACAAAACCACGGCTGTATCAGCTGTATGGCTGAAGGATCATCTGGTCTACCCGGCCCCTTTTGCAGATTTTATAACTGAGAATTGGAGTTATGACCCATGTAAGTTCCCACTTGAGATAATGACACAGATGGAACAAGAACCCAGGTCCCTGACTCCCAGCCCAGTGCTCTGCCTCTCAGCCACCGAGTTGGATCCCATCTCCGTGTGGCTCCCTGGGCTATGTTCCCGGTCCTTGCTCCTCTGCCTTTTCATGTCCACAGGAAAGAAGCAAGTTCACCACCTGGTCCACAGCACTGTCTCACCCACACCAGCTACCCAAATTCCCAAACAAAAGTGCTGCAGAGAGTCCGTGCTTTGCCCAGGCCCCACACTCACATCTTCCGGATGCTCTTTGCCCAGCTTATGAAGCACCGTCAGGTAGAACTTGAAGAAGAAGCTGAGGGTGAGTGTGCGCCGGAAGTCCACCATGCCGCCCGGGGCATCGGGGGGCAGATACAGCTCCTCCGCCAGGCCTGCACACACCTCATGCAGCAGCTTCTCGTTCCAGAAACTGCCAGAGAGCAGGTAGGTGTGGGAGAGCGCTCCCATCCCGCCCCCAGAATCATTGTGCAGGCGGTGAGCACAGGACCTCAAGCCACGTGAACCTCGGTTCGAAATCCGGCTCAGAGACTCATGGTTGTGTGACTTTTGGCAAGTTACTTAGCCTCCTAGAGCCTCAGTTCTCTCATCTTTAAAAACAGATCCAATTATAAAAGACCACAAAAATAATAGTTAAGTCTATTAAGTCCTTACAATGTCCTAAGTGCTTTTTATGAAACATCATTTTTAATTTAAATTAAAATGTATAGTAGGAAAAATTTTATACTCATTACCAGTGAGAAAACTGAAGCATAGTTGACTTATTCTATACCCATCTGACAAGTGTTGGAGCCAAGAATTGGAACCAAACTCCAACATTAAGATTTATCTATCCATACAGGTATGGTCAGGATTACATAGAATAATGCCAATGAAGTGCTTGGTTCCATTGCTCCCATATAGTACCTATAGTGATAGTAGTAGCCATAGTAATAGCATAGCACTAGTAATAGCATTAATAGCAATGCTGGTAGTAGTAATACTAGCATTGGCACATGTAGTGCTATAGTAGTACTGGTGGGAGCAATAGTAATAGTAGTAGAAATAGAAGTAATATAGTAGTAGTAGTAGAAGCAGTAGTAGTAACAGTAATAGCAAAAGCAGTAGTAGTAATAGTAGTAGTAGAAGTAGTAGCCGCAACAGCAGTGATACCAGCACTAGAAGCAACAATAGTAATAATAGTTGTAGCTGTGTAGTACTAGTAATAGCAGTAGCAACAGTAGCAGCAGGAGCAGCAATGGTAATAGTACAGCAGCAGCAATACTATTGGTCATAATGCTACTAGTAATAGCAGTAATCACAGTAGTAGCAGCAATAGTAATACTGCTAGCAGCACAGGAGGAGTAGCAGCAGCATAGGGCAGTAGCAGGATTGTTTTGCTGTTAGCTCTTACTTGGACAGCTGCTTCCGCGTGGTCTTGAAGGCTGAGATGGTTCTGTCGGCCATTCCGCCATAGCAAAGGGCCAGCTCCTTCACCTGTGTGGTTCCTGGCTGGAACAGGACTCTCATGCCGCAGGTCACCTTGGCTATGTCATCTTCTCTCCGGGAGGCCTGCTTAAAGGCTGAGAAAAACTCGCCCTGAAAGAGAAGAGGATGGTACCAGTTTCCCACCCTGCTTTGCAAGGACTGCAGATGGTGAGCCTGAAACACAGGGGTATGTGGTGAGGTGAGGTGAGGAGACAACACCATCGCACATCAGCAAGGAGCTGGTGACAGGGATCAATGATGGAGGCCTAACCATCACATTTTCAGAAGTTCCAGATAGCATTCCCGAATCTGGGAGGGTCAGGGTTTCTCCCTATTAGTTAGGAAACAAAGTCAGGGACAAAGAAGAATGGGGTGCTGTCAACCCAACAGCTGAGAGAGGAAGGGTGTTTTCACAAACTCCTCCCTGAGACTCCTCAGGCTCGAGAACCTTCCCCATCCTAGTACCCAGTATCAGAGCACACGGCCTCTCGGGGGCTGTGCCGAAACCTCTGTTGGCCGGACTGCCTCTCAAGCAAATACAGAGAAATGCCCAAGAGTGTTGGAAACAGCCTGCAGCTTGCAGCCTCCTCGCTGGCTCCCTAACTGGCTCTCCCACCAGCCTGTGGGCTGTGCTTAGAAATCTGGCTTCCTGGCCGAAAGAACCGACCGCACTATGAGGCAGAGGCTGCCTTTGTCCTTTGATCACCCATTTCCTGAGTCTAAGCCAGCTCTGTCTTTGGGGTCAGGGGGAAAGTGTGAGTTGCTTTCCTGGTAAGGACCATGTGCTATCCAGCCCTCTCTGTGTCAGGTTCTGCTTGAGGTTCGCACTCACCCTGGCAGCACAAACTCTGATTCACCTCACAGCGGGGAGGTGTAAGGGAAGGGTTGTTGGAGAAAGCAGGAGACCCACTGCTGAGGTCTGAAATGACCACAGGCTTTTGTTTGAAGAAGCCATAGAGGCCCCTCCTGATACTAAAGCTGGTTCCGCTTCCTGGTGTCAGACAGGCCCTGGGGCCATGAGCCCAGACCTTGAACTTGGTCTTGGGACAGAGGTTCCAGCTGCTCATGTCCAGGGCTGTGCCAGTCCCCTGTGACGTTTTCCCTGGGCTGCCAGGAAAGGTCAGTGTTGACTCAATTGTTCTTTCCTGAGAAATCCTTCCTGATTCTGGGTATTAACATCTCCTTTCTTTAAGAAGAGATATTTTATGTCCCGTGCCTGGCAAAATAAAAACCGGGCAGTTCTATGCCTGTTCTTGCCTCCTTTCCCAACCTCATAATTTAACATTCTTTTACTGATCTGTGAAATACAAAACTCTGGGAATCACTGCTCAAAATGGTCTATAAGGACAAGCGAGAGCACCATTAAGAAACCACCTCAGGGATGTAATTGCTCTAATTTAATTAGCTTTTCATTAAGGAGGTTAAAATTAGCCAGGGTGAAACATGCCTTGTAAAAATTCAAGCACTAGCTGTGGAAAACCCTTAATACGCTCCTTTATCGCTGGTTCCCAGCCTCTCACAGGTCACTTTCTACAAGGCCCATCATGGAATGATGTGCTGCCGAGAGAGGCGCGAGTCACGCCAGGTGAAGCTGCCACAGGCCCCAAGGAACAAGAGCAAGGCGGCCAGAGGCGCCCTGACCTGCTGAACAAGCTGGAACCTTCATCCACCCAGAGCAAGGTCAGTGAGTAAACACCTTGTCAAGCGCAAGGTCAGCATGTGAGGGTCTGACTTCCAATCAGCTTCTTCCCTTAGCACATGAGCCCCACACTTCACCTGATGAAATCTCGTCTCCTCTGACCGGGGGAGAAATACTCGCCAGCAGGATGCATCCTTGAAACTGTGTTGCTAGTTACCAGTAGTATCCTCCTTCTGTAATGTGTGATCTCCACCGGCTCCCAGGCATCTGCCAGGAACCTTCAGAATTATTTTTCAGGCCTCACAATCACCTTCCCAATAGGTAACATTGTGCCCATTGTTCAGGTGAGAAAACTGGGGCTCAGGAAGGTAAATTGACTCACTTAGGATCTCATATCTAGCTTCTCTCCATGCTCTATGCTCCACCCTAAAACTTCTCATTGTCCAGAGAGGAATAGGGCTGGTCAAAGGCAAAGTTCAGAGACAAGAGCATCGGTGTTACAGTTGAGAGATGCTAAGGTTGGTCCCGAAGCCAACTCTGCTCTCCTTGTCCGGAGCCTGGCGGGTGTGGGAGTGATTCGGGCACAGCATCTTACCTCCCTGCTGTAGGGGATCTCAATGGAAAGCAGTATCTCTTCTGGACCTAGCAGCGTCTTTCTGTAGCCAGGGAAGAAGGTGTGGTCCATCGGAACCGTTCTCCTGGTGCCTGTACAGAGGCAAGATGAAGAGGGACCGATGTGAGAAAGCACAGGGCAACCCACCAGTGGGCTTCTGCATCCTGGTCTCTGATGCCCACAGTCAATGGGAGTGGATGGCACAACTGGGGTCGAGGCCCTCCATCTGAAATCCTTAAGCAATGGTGCGCTGGTGAATGTTAACAATCAGCTGTTGGGGGTGTAGCCTTGAGTCGCTAGTGTCTATGGTATCAATACTCCCACCATAGCCAATTTCAAGCTACCAGAATGACATTACTGCTGTGGAGTTAGAAAAAGGCCTGCTGTCCTCTGAAAGGCCTGTTTACAAGGTGGGCCCTTGGCTGTCCTCTGGGAACCTGGGTCTCCAGAGGGTTCCTAGCATTCCCTGATAAGAATGGCTCACGGTTTGTAAAAACAACATGGTTTATGCTGAACACCTGCTTTCCTTCTGGGCCTCTGGACTTTGGTATGTACCGGGCAGGCCTGTGTGACCAGCCCCCCAGTTAGATCTCTAGGTGCTGAGCCCCTAACAAGTTTCCTGGTCGCCTGCACTTCCCATGGGGAGCTTGCTGCTGGGGGAGTCAAGGGTGTCCTGTGTGATCCTCTGGGAGGCCCTGGGAGCTTGTATCAGATTTCCACTGGACTTTGTTCCATGTGCCTATCCCTTTGCTGATTTTGCCTTGTAGCCTCCTTCTGTAATGAGCCATAGCCATGAGTATGACTATATGCTGAGCCTGTGAGTCCTCCTGGCAAGTCATCAAACCAGGGGAGGTGCTGGGGACCCTCTGACAAGGAAGGATGCACAGTAGCACACCACCATGTAGCATCTCCACTGCAGATAGATAGATGGAAGGAGCCTCAACAGCATAGACAACAGTAAAACGAAGTAAAATAATTAGCAAGTGGTGAATTTTGAGTACTCATTACCTTTGTCATTAATATCATCTATCTTATTTCACTCTTATATAACTTAATTTTTAGTAACAGCCATATTTCACAAACGCTGTTGACCCAGCGATCTGCTGTGATGAGCTGGTGCATCCTGGCTCTAGCATCCCACTAGGTAAGGCCTCCGGACCAAGCCAGCTGTGAATTCTTAATAAAGAAGTGGCCCAGCTCTCCTGGCCCCCAACACGAGTGATCCCTTGTAGCTTCCAGGAGTCCAAACCATAGGACAGCGGGGTCATTGGACCTTGGACTCTGTCCCTCCAGGAAGTAACCCATCTTGTGAGACTTTTCTCCCGCAGGACCCTCTGCACGAGGCAGCTCACCTCTGGACACGATGGTCAGCTTGGCCCCGCTGGCCATGAACACCGGGTTGAGGTCGGAGATGGGGCTGGCGGTAATGATGTTCCCTCCGATGGACTAGGACAAGCAGAGAGTGTGCGTGAGAGCCCAGCCTGGAAACCCGTGCTCACCCAGCTGGCTCCCAAACGCAGGGTGGGAGGATGACAGGCATCATCTGTGAAGGGAGGCCCGCCCTCCAGCCCCTGGAGACACAGCCCGGGGCAGTGAGAGCTCCGCAATCAGAACATCGAACATCGTGCGACACTTGTGATCTGACCGCTTGGGATTGGGGCCCAGCTCTGAAATTCAGCAGCCAGTGCACCTCACTCAGCCCCTTGAAATTCGTATGTTGAATGTCACCCAACCTTTTTCTGAAAGCGTTTAGGTGGCTTATCACAGAGCCATAGAGAGTCAGTACCACAGAAATAGAAGATAAAGATCAAGGACAAAGAGGAGGGAGATGTAAGGATGAATGATTTGTTCTAACTGGATCTGAGCTTCCCAGCAACTTGGCAAAGAATGTTGGGAGAACCAGACCCAGGGTCCTCACTCCTGGAAACCAGGGAGGAAGCCAGCTGCTCGATGAAAACAAATCCTCCCTGGGAGTAGATGCCAGCTGAGCTGGGGACTCCGGAGAGATTGCTTGTTTATATCTCCTCATCTACACCCAGAAGCGGCCGGGGCTTGGGGTAAGGTGTGGAGAATGGAGTGGGCTGTTTTGCTTTATTTTTTGTTTATTTTAATTTAAAAAACCATTTTTTAAAAATAGAATAGAAGGGTTAGCTTTCCTTCCAACACCAGCAACAATTATGAGCCTCAAATGGCACTGTGTGCGAATGCCACTTGCAAACTGGGAATCTGGGGTTTAGTCTGAAGGCTGACTGTGACAGCCCTCCCTCCTCTCAGGGGTCTACCTCTGGTTCTACCCCCAATGCGGAAAGGCTGTGCCCCTCCCTGGTTTGGCCTTTCTCTAACTTATCTCTCATCCACCTGCTGAGAGCCTGGGCCAATCAGAAGCGGGGGACAGAAGGCCCCATCTCTCCAACATCAGGGAGAAGACTGAGTCCAAGTGAATGTCACCGGGAGTGGCCCACAGACCACCTGCACCAGCAGCACCTGCAGGCTCACCCCAGCCCTTCCAGGCCAGCATCTCGGAGGCAGGGCCCAGGAATCTGCATCTTTAACAAACACTCAGGCAGTTCTACCCATTCAAGTGTGAGGCTCCTGGTGTGGTGAAAGGCCCTGTCCCCTGGGCCTCGAGGCCCCCGGGCAGGGACTCACCGCCACAGACTTGACCTGCTTCCCGGCAAACCAGCGCATCTGCTCCAGGACGCCTCTGAACACCTCTGTCTTGTGGGCAGGAAGCTTGGCCACGGCATCTTTCAGGGTCTTTTCCACAGATTCCAGAGGGCAAGCGGCTCCGAAGGAGATCCCTGGGAACACACGCTCAGAATAGCAGCGATCCCCTCCCCAGGGCAGAAAACACTTTCACACACAGAGTCTCTGAAGCTTCACAGCAACCTGAGTGCGGCTGCGCCAGGACTCGCATCCTTATACAGAGGAAGGAAAGTTGGCCCAGAGGGGTTAAGTGACTTGCCTACCACCACGCAGCTAATGAAAGATCCAAGACTCAACCCCAGGCCTCTTCTCCTACAACCAGAGTGCTCTTTCACTAAACCAGCGGTTCTCCACTCAATAAAATCAGGTTTCTGAGGGTAAAGTCCTGGCATATTTTTTTAAAGCACCCACGCATGCCTGCCCACACCAGGCTCCTGACCCCAGGAGTGATTCTAAGGTGTGGCCAGGCTTGAGAAGGACTGTTGGAGATCTCACAGCCCTTGCCCACTGATGCCTACCATGATGGAGAAAGGCGGTGAAGGTTGCCCCTCCCCCTGTGCGGGGAGGCTCCAGGACAAGCAGGTGGCAGCCAGAGCCAAAGGGGAGGTTGTCCTAGAACCCACCATCCCCCAAGGGGACGCATCCCCAGCATCCCAACCCCTCCGGGGGGCCCAGGTGAACCTCCCTTACCCTCTGGGCCGTGCTCCACTACATTCAGCTCGGGGATCCAGGCTGGGCTGACGATCACAGGAAACAGCATGTTCTTAAACTTCATCTCAATGCCTCGAGGGAAACGGGAAGCCGGACGTTAGAGGTGTGTGTGTGTGTGTGTGTGTGTGTGTGTGTGTGTGTGTGTGTGTTTAGGAGCAGTATTAGAAAACATGGGACATTAAAATATGTCAGTAACTCTCCGAAGCACTACATATTTTAACTCACTTAATCATCACAACAACCCTGGGAGATACTGTGATTTTCTCTTTATAGACGAAAAAACTGAGGCACAGGGAGGTTAAGTTTCTTGCCCATGTTACACAGCTAAGCATGGGCAGATTTCAGTATTTGAGCTATTATTAGAGTTGGGAGGTAACTAATAATAACATGAAAGTTTAACATCCAGAGAAAAAGGAAAACTGAGAGAAAAACTTCAAATCTGCTAATCAAGGTAGAAACTCTACGGACAGACTCGCCCCGTTCCTCAGACTCAATTACCCAGCACCTCTCCCAGCCTCGCCCATGGGCCGGTAGAGGGAAAAGATAAAAAGGAAATGACTGTGCATCGTCCCACGTCCTCCCTCTCACGTGCTGTTTGGGATTTCTGAAGGAGGCCGAGGCTGTGGGGAGTCTGGCCCGTCTGAATACCAGCTCCCAGGACAAAGAACGTAGATGGAGACAGAAAGTCTTAAGTTTCTCTCTACACCCAGCTTCCCCAACACCTGCCCCAGCGTGAGTGGTTACTCTGTTGGGTCTGTATAAGGAAGGAAGAGGTGGAGCCGATGGAGTGATCTTAAAAAATTATTTCTAACTTGAAGCTTATAAAATCTCTGGGAATTCCTTTCTCTAAGAATCTAACTTGGCTCAGGATGTTTATGGCTCATGGCAAGGAACCTGTCACATGGCAAAGATCTTGAAGATTCTTCCATCCAGTCATTCTCCACTTTAACTCATGCCACCCGGGACCATGGCTATATGGGCCATAGGATCGCATCACCTGAGGCAGATCTCACCCTGCCATCCCGGTGTCACAAAACTGGCTGGGGACTCTGTACCACACACATGCTCACAGGGCATGGCCAGCTCTGTGCTCCATCAGCACAGAACCGAGCCAAGCTCTCTTCTCTGTGGCTGCAGAACCAACCAGAACCCAGGGTCCTTCCAGAACCAGAGCCACGAGTCTCCCACAGGTTGGATTTGGCTGCTTAAAAGTATGTCAAGTTTCCCCCAAACCAGAGGTCCTCTGTGGCAGACCTCTGCTGTGCCACAGTCTTCCCCTTCCAGCCTTTCTGGGCCTGGGAACCAGCAAAGTGGAGATGGGCCAAGCCCGGCTTAGAAATGGATGGAGATGAGCACGGCCTCGGGCAGCTCTGCTCCAGACCCTTCATGCACCAGGAGAACTGCTCAGCTCGAGTCTCCCTGACCTGTTGGCATATTGTGGGCCTCATGTCCCAGGTGGAGGCACCACCAGGACAGGTAACCATGGTCCTGGGCAACACAAATGATCACCCTTGGATATCTCCTCTCCTTTGCCTTACCACAGCACCCCCAGAAAAGGGTGGAGAAGAGAGTGACATGTATGGAACCCCTAGCATCCATCAGGCACCAGCCTGGACAGTTTACCAACATTGCTCCCTCCTGCCTCTGACTGGGAAGACATGTGAGGGAAGGAACTGTGTCCAGTACATCCTGGCACCCAGTCCCTCCCAGGGTCCCTGGCACAGAGCTGGCTCTTTATAAATGTCTATGGAAAACAGTCAACAAGGATCTCAGTTAATACTCAGGACAACTCTTGAAGGAGGCATTAGTGACCCCACACGTGAAATGGGAAAATGAGAGAAGGGAGGAGACGTCATTTTTCTGAAGACCCAGGGGTTGAAACAGGTCTCCAAAGCCAGGAGTTTTACATAAGTTCAAGGGCCCAGGGTTCCTCAGTGGGTCCCTGGCCCCCAGTCAGGCCCCTCAGGCTCTTACCGATCTCCGTGTTCCCTACCACCAGCTTGGCCTCGGGGTACTGCGCCTTGAGGTCCAGTAGCTCCTTCAGGGTGGAGGCCTGGATCCAGGTCACACGCTCCCCTTCAAAACGTAGCTGCTTCCGGGGCGCGTCTTTCAGCCTCTGGAAAATGCCGTTTTCCAATGAGCTGTCTCCTTCTCCCCACTCCATTCCCACCGCCATTCCCATGGCCCTGCTTCAGGTCCACAATGGGACCAACTCTTCTATGGACTTGTTGACTACTGAATTCAGAATGAAAATACTTGCCAAAGAGAAGGGAGGAAAACTGCATGGATGGAGGCAGGAACTAGGTTGCAGCTCTTACATACATTAGCTCACTGAGCCAGCAGAAGACTCGGTGAAGGAGGCATTGTGAGCCACATCTTGTATCGGTAAGGAAGTTATGTGACCTGCCAAAGGTCACTAGTCACAAGGCAACCTGGACTGTCCCCACTGTCTCCAGGAGGAGCAGTGTACAAGGTGTGGGTGGAAATGGGGCAGCAAAGGAAGGGGTGTCAAAGGGAATGCCATGCAGAGCTGGTCCCAGTGCATGAGGGGTGATGCTGGGGAAGAAAACCCCAAAATCACACTGACGGTTTCAAGGTTGCACAATCTAGAGGAGGATATGCTGGCGGCCTGCTGCACAGCCCTTCTCTCTGGCGCTTGAACTCAGGGAGTCCTCGTGTGCTCAACAGCCCCTGAGAAATCTGCACTTGAGAAGCTCTGAGGGTGGCTTGATTCTTTCCTTGCCACAAATGTTGGCGTGAAGGAACCAAATCGTCAAGGGAAGAAAGGGGGTGTGAAAGGTGTCCTTAAAGCAGAGCTGCAGGCCTTGGGTGTGTCCTTTGAATCCAGCTTTGCTTGTTTGTTTGTTTATTAAATGGACTATTTGCTTGCGGGAATTTTGCATTAGATTTAGCCAGGAGGCCAGCAGATACTTCTGGAGCCCCTGTTATAGTACACAGGGCACCAGAGAGATCCACTTCCTGTCCTCAGAGTGACCGTGTGAGAAGGAGAGAAATGTAGGTCCCTATAGGAGCACATGAAAGAGGGACTTGACCCCTGGGTGTCAGAGAAAGGAAGGCAAATTCAGGCTGAGACCTGAAGGACAAGGAGAATACAAAGTTCCCAGGGGGTATGAAATAAAGCAGGTCTCTAGGGGGCTCATGGCACAGAGCCTCAAGGGGCCTTTCCTTGGGGCATCACCTACCAGCAACTCTGGTGGGAAGATGGGCTCCTGGGTAGGATCCAAGGGCATGAACTCCTCTGGGTTGAATAAACATGGAGACTCAGTGACCTGCTGGGAAAGGGAACAGATATGTGGTACAGTATCTCCCTGTTAAAATGCCCCATAGGACCAATGCAGCCCTTTGTCCAAGCAAGCTCACTCGCAGCCCCCCGCAAGCTGGTGGAGGGGCAGGCAGCTCCTGGATGCAGAAACAAGGTCTTGCCAGAGGATCCAGGGCTAATGTGCACAGTCTCCACTCTCTCAGTCTGGGCTTAACTGTTTCCTCTTCCAGCCACCCTTGCCAAGAGTACGGAGAGAGACCACTGGCTCCTTTGAACTGCGACTGGCCCCCAGATTTCCAGGGAGAGAAGGGCCCACTTACTGTGTCGTCTTTCTTCTGGTTCATGCAGCAGTTTGGGTTGTCCACATTCCCTCCACAGCACCCACCATCCTACAGAGATGACCAACGTTCACACAAAAATATTTGCAAAGAGTTTCACGGAAGCGGAAGTACCTACATTATGAATTTCCAGTGAAATCCAGCTCTGACACCCACTCCAGCATCAATAGTATTAGTAGATACCCTGTCCCATCCATTTGCCTTTGCATAGAGGTAAGGCCTCTGCTTTAACTTCCTCTTGCTTGGTTAATGTAGATTAAATAACTTGTGAATAAACAAATAAGATCTCTCCTGGAAACAGCAGGGAAAGTTAATGTTAAGAACATCCTATATAATAAAAGGGTAATATGCAAATAGATCGAAATGCAGAACAACCAACCAATCAAATCGTGATATGCTAATAATATGCTAAACATGCTCAACTGCTCACTATGACATGCACTGACCACCAGGGGGCAGACAGCCAACTGGTCAAACAGTCGCTATGACGTGCACTGACCACCAGAGGGCAGATGCTCCAACTGGTAGGTTAGCTTGCTGCTGGGGTCCAGATGATTGGAACTGAGATGGGCTGGACACACCCTGGAGCCCTCTCGTGGTCCTTCCCTGGACCAATCGTGCACCAGTGGGGTCCTTCAGCCTGGCCTGCACCCTCTTACAATCTGGAATCCCTTAGGGGATGTCAGAGAGCCGTTTTCAGCCTGATCCCGCAGGCCACTCCCCTTGGGAGGGCGCCAGAGGCAGGGCTCATGGCTCACGAGCACTGCTGCAGCAGCGCAAGCCTCTCCCAATCGGGACTGATTGTGTGTGAGCCCACGGCAGGCACAGTGGGGCTGGGATGAGTGGGAGCGACAGGTATGAGCTGCAGGTGGCATTGGACTGCGGGTTTCAGCCCGATCCCTGCAGGCCATCCAGAGGGACCTGACCCATGCACAAATTCGTGCACCGGGCCTCTAGTTTCTCCATAAAGATAGGTCATCCTATTTTATCAAAACATTTCTTTATGCCCATTTCCCTGTTCAGTGCTGCTCCCTTAGGAAGAGGGACAGAAATTCCCTTGGTTCTCTCAGCACTCAAGAGCCCCCTCTTTTAGATCCACCAAGTTCTTGTCTGGGCACCTCCCAGGTAGGAGTCTTTGTGGGGCTCCTAACGAGAATGTCCAAGACTGCTTGCTGGGTCCAGAGCTGTGTCTAGCAAGTGTGCCTGGGCCTCACCACGGCTGATTAGACACTTCTTGCTAGAAAGCTAAGCGCTCTTTATTCCTCATTATGGGCCTGTTCCAGTCTGATGACCTCTGGGGAAAGGACTTGCCCAGGACCTCTCAGGGTGCCAATAGCAGAACACAGAGGAGAGCCCACCTGACTGATGTGTCCCAGAGAAAGCAGGACTCTGAGCTCAGGACCCCACGGGACACTCCAGAATCATGGAATTGTACTGAGAGGCCAAGTGAGGGGAACTTCCAGGCACAGCCTGGGCACATTTCCAGGGCAGCCAATTCCTGGAGCGGACTGGGGCAGCCCCTCTGCACATGAATCACGGGAGACACACTTCTATCGTGACATTTCCTGAAGGATGAGTCACAACCTATTTTTTTTCCAAGAAAGCTCTCAGAGGGTCAGGGTGTGGCCTTTGAGAACTGGAAGGTCCTGGCAGACTTGGCATTGGGAGAGAAAACCTCTCTTGACTTGACCCTCTTGCAACACTGTCCCAAGTACAGGCCCCTCTGGCATTCACAGCTTTGCCGTCAGATCTCAGAGCTGCCCTGGTTTGAACCTCTCCACCCCCACCTTGCCCTTGCCCTTGCCCTTCCTATTTAAACAGGAAGGGAGGAAAGAAGGGAGGGAGGGAGGAAAGAAGGAAGGAAGGGAGGAAGGTTGGTTCCTATAATGCCTCTTCTCATCTTTCTTCTCAGAGAAGGAGTGATGCAGAGAGTCGCCAGGTCCCGAGTGAAGTGAGGGGCACCCAGTGCTGGTGGGAAGGATGTATTTCACAGACGCACATTTTTCCCGGGCATTGAATGCCAGCACATTCTTTCTTAAATCTTTGTTCTTGATAATTCATTGACGTTCTTACGACATAAACAATTGTGATGGACAATGTGTCATTGCCCTCAAGGTCTGCTGAGGCTGGATAAGACTGCTTTCCCCCCTGCAGGGATTTCCACTTTTCTCAGGAGGCTGAGACACTGAGCTCAGGGTTGTTTTTATGGTTCCTTCCCTTCCTTGCTTGCTGCTGGATGGACACTGTCATTCCTCACTGGGAACAGTGTGCCTCCCTCTAGAAGATGCCCCTCACCCTTTTCTAGTATGTGCCATGGGCGTGAAGACAAGATAGCCAGGTCTGTTAGAACTGTGTGTAAAACAGGAGTGAAAAGGCTCTGTCTGGCAGGTTGCTCAGTGGTTAGAGCGTGGGACCCACAGACCAAAGGGTCACGGGTTCGATTCTGGTCAAGGGCACACACTTCGGTTGCAGGTTCAATTCCCAGGCCTTGACAGGGTGCTAGCAAGAGGCAACCAATTGATATGTCTCTCTCATGTCAAAGTTTCTCTTCCTCTTTCTCTCTCCCTCTCTCTCTCCCCTTTTTCCCCTTCCCTTCCACTCACTCTAAATATCAATGGAAAAAATATCCCCATTTCTCAGGTGAGGATATTTTTTTAAAAAAGAGTGAAAAGGCTCTGAATAAAGGCTGGGGGTCTCTAAGGAGTAATGCACATGAGCTTCCAAGGACACTGTGTGCAGGCCATGTTGGCTGCTCAGAGAACTCAGCTCAGCTCAGCTCAGCTCTGCTCCACACTGACCGGCAGCTGGACAGAGGGATGCACTGCCAAACACTGGAATCAGGACCCAGTTCAACCCTCCAAAGGAGCATAATTATCAGCTACACTCAAAAGCCCTTCTCTTTTGAGAAACTAGGAGGGCTGGTTACATTGTTCCTTTTTGAGCAGCCGCCTATGAAATACATTCATGGACAAGATTAACAATTCCTGGTTCTCAAAGAAGCCTGCACCATTTATAAAGATCAAGTATTAAGTCATGGAAGAAATGGACCGGCATCGTGATTTATAGCTGCCACTTACTGAATACTTAAGATATGCCCAGCCTTGTTCTGGGGACTTTGCAAGAGGTACTTTCAACATTCATGACAAGGTAGGTATTATTATAATCCACATTCTAGAAACAAGGCCATTTGCCCAATGCCATGAACCAGTTAAGTGATGAAATGGAATTTGAACCCAGGTCTGCAAACTCTAGGTCTGAGCTTTCAATCATTTTTCTCAGAACCCACACCTCCTAATTCCTCTCAGGGTGTGGTGTCTTCCACCCTTATGAGCCCCACTTCCATCTCCACCCCTGTGAATTATTTGCATGAAACTCTCCTTTTTGTAATGCACTTACCCAACAGGTCAGCAAAAAGCTGCCTCTACCATCAACCCTGAATCACACTGAGAGGAGGTGTGTGACTGGAGTCAGGATCAACCTGACCCAGTTGGAGAATCAGGTAAAATCCGAGGAGATTAAGGCAAGAAAGGAGAGGCCAGCTGTGCGTCCTCCTTGCCAGGTGGCAGCTGTGTGCCTGTGTTTATATAAGCGATGCCCACACACCTGGCTGTGGCTTCCCACTCAGCATTCTGTGAACACTGCAGGGCTTCGCAAACTGGCGATTTGATTAGCAGTTTCATCAGCCCGGCACAGTGCCAACTGCAGAAGGCAGCCAGGAGAGGAAAGGACAAGGCGCCTGGGTCATTCAGCACCAGCACCTGTACTGTGGCCTGAGCAGGCCAGTCTCCAAGGAAGGCTGCCAAGCCTAAACGCCCTGGAGGAAATTAGTTCTTGGGCAACATGCCTCTTCTAGGAACCAATTCCCCAGGTAGCCACAGTGGGAGGACCTGCCACCTGGCCATCTTATCTCTCTTCTCTGTAATGCAGAGGCCCTTGGCATCCCTCCCAACTGTGATTCCAGGGTGTTGCTGCTTCAGGAGCAGGGCCACTGATGTCCTGGGGGCCCCCACTTACCCTGGCAAAGGTGCGGAAGCCCTGGATGATGGGTCTGTAGCCTGTGCAGCGGCACAGGTTTCCTGTGAGACAAGGGAGCAGATGCGATGTCAGTGCAGGCTCCAGGGCAAGTGAGGGGCTCTGGTTGAGCTCGAGGCTCAGATGCCTTCTGCATGTTCTGTTTTCTCTTCCTAGAATGCCCCTCCTCCTCCCTTGTGCTTCTTCCAGGAAGACTTCCTGGAATGCCCTAAGTGCTTCCATGGTGCCTAGTCATCGTTTTATGAGTGAAACTCTCTCCCTCAGAGTATGAACTCCCTGGAGTAGGGATGGTGTCTTTTATCCCCATGACCCTTGTTCCCTGTATAGTGCCTGGCTCATGATAGGACTCAATATAACTGGTTGAATGAATGATGAACTGAAATGGTGAATGGAAAGGGGAGTCTTCTCTATTCAGTTCAGAGAAACAGACACCTGGCCCAGGCTCCTAGGCCCCTGTACCGAGGGAACGTGGGAAGCCATCCCTGCCCAAGCTCAGAATCCTGGCTGCCTTCTCAGATGGGCCTTTGCCCTACAGAGTCCTGTCCTGGTAAAAGCTGAGATGGAAGGAAGTGATATCACTAGGCCCTGTGGAGTTTCCAAATGGTCTCCCCACTGCCACGCACCCCAGTGCAGGGGAGGGCAGGAAGACACCTTGGGAAGATGAACACTCAGGCAAGCTGTCTCCAACCCACCTGTGTGCTCCTCAAACTAAGAGAGGCCAGCCCTCCAGCAGATCTTAGCCAACACGTGCGGGTAGGCTGAGCTTCTTCTCCTAAGGGCAGTGCCTCCGACTCCTGGCCCATTCCCGGCTTCCACTTGGGCCCTGCACTGACCCTCTCAGAGCCCCATCTGCCACCCTACCTCCTGGGCTGTGCCCGGGGCCCGTACCTTGGAAGGAATTCTCGATCTCCTCCACAGTGGGCTCGGGCTGGTTCCGGAGCAGCGTGTACATGCTCATGACCATGCCGGGGGTGCAGAACCCACACTGGGAACCGTGACTTTTGGCAATTCTCTCCTAAAAGGGAGAGATGACATGAACACCTGTGTTGGCAGAACCCCTCTCAGACTTGCTACGTGACTCAACTGAAGCCAGGCCACGTCGACAGGCAGAGTGGGCAGCAGGCACTGCACAGAGCCAAATCCTAGTGCCACCAATTGCCAACTGTGGCCTTGGGCACATCACCGAGCCTCTCTGAGCTGCAGGTCCCTTGTCCTGGTACTTACCTCTAGACCTGTGGTGAGGATTCAACGAGATAATTCACAAAAACTCTTACCATTATACCTGGCATACAGGGGGAATTCAAGCAGTGTTCGCTATTAGTAGGAAAGGCCCTTCAGAGAAGAGTGACTATTAGAGCCAGAAGCATCTTCTCACCCTCCGTTCCTTTCACTGAGCAGAGGAGGAAGCAGGTCCAGAGATTAAGAGATTTACCCAGAGACACACACAGTGAACGGAGGAGCTGTGTCACCTTCTGTTACCTACACGACCCTGCAATCCACCTCAACCAGCCTTTGTTCAGAACCAACTGAATGCATCTTATTCCAAACTAGAATACCACTGTCTAGTGGTAATCCTCGACATCCAGTGGGGACCTAAGAGCTGAGAAATGGATCATATAGAACATATCATATGCATTGACTATCACAAAATTTTCATTCAAACCTGCAAGATTTTCATTACAAGGAGATTTTCCACATTATTATAATAATAATAATTACTATTATTATTATTACTATGTCTCTTAAGAGTCTCTCTTGGCACTTACATTAGGTAAAATTATTAGAATATTGTATCCCCAATGCCTAGAATATCTATTCATTTTATGAATAATTACTGAGAAACTATTATGTGCCAGGCATGGTAGGGGACCAGACAGTGAAGAAGAGAGTTAAGGTCTCTGGTCTCATGAAGCTCATGTCCTAGTAGGAAAAATATTGACACATACAAAACCTAGATTCCAGGAGGAGATCAGCACTATGTAAGAATTAGTTTAGGATGGCAGGACCCTGAGTGAGTAAGGCTCCTCGAAGTGGTCAGAAGTGGTGGCTCTGAAAAGGTGACTTTTAAGTTGAATTTAATAACAATTTGGATCAGGGAAGAGTGTATTCCAGTCAGAAGGAACAGCATGTGCAAAGCCTGGTGTGCTAGAGTGACTAAAGGGTCAGTGTGGATGGAACCCACTGGGACAAGAGAAATCCTGGCAGAGATCACGCAGCTCCTCGTAAGCCATGGTCAGGACCCAGATTTTTATTCTGGGTGTGATGGGAAGCCATAATGGGATAAGATCTAATTTATGTTTTTAAAGAATCTTCTGGCAGTTGGGTGGGGAGTGGGTTGTAGGGGGCAACAATAGAAACAGAGGATCAGGCAAGAGGGGATGGCGGCTCAGACCAAGCAGTAATAGGGAATCAGAAAATGGAGGTGTCACTCTAGGATTGGGAAGTAAACACTACTTCTGGATAGAGTGGGGGTGGCGTAAAAGAGAAGGCATCAAGGTGACTGCTAGATGTTTGTGTTGAGCAAGTGGATGGATGCTTTTGCCATTGTCTCCGATGGAGACAGACTGGGGAGGAAAGGAGTAGGAAAGAATGGGCTTTTGTTACATGTAGTGATGCCAAGTGGGCAGCTGGAAATCTGAACCTAATCTCTGAGGAGAGGTCAAAGCTGAAGATATAAATATGTGTACTGTTCACATGTAGACGGTATTAAACTCACATGGGAAGGGTGTGAAGATGGAGAAGGGAAGGGCCCGGGCAGGAGCCCTGGGGACCGGCAGCCACAGGGCCTGAGCAGAGAGGACCAGTGCATGGAGATAAGAGGAGAATGAGGGGAGTGTAGTGTCATAGAAACCAAGATAAAAAACTGGGTAGACAAGGAAAAGTGGAATCTAGCTCTACAGCTTATCTGGGAGCCAAAATAGGAGCATGGGGAATAAGGATTTGTGTCACTGGAAAGGCATGGGGTTTAGCCTAATTATGCAGATATAATCTCAGTATTAAAACTGTTTGTGCTTTCTTTCATCTATTTTTCTCAAAGATGATTATAAGCCCTAATGAACCTTCTCACATCTCCTTCAGGTTGGACAAGTTTAGCAATTTTCCCTTTTCCTGCCTAAGCTAAGAATGAAGTCACAGAGGTGGAGCAGTACCACCCCCACCCTGCACTGGCCTCACCTGGCTGGTCCCAGAGGCTCCTCCCAAGGAGTATAACCAGCTTGCTCAACCAGAGGCCCTGGCTCCCACATTCACGTCAGTGCCCACGGACGGCATGCTCTGGACAACTCGTCTCCCCGAATGGTCAAGGCAGGACAAAGACCTGGGTGTGGCTCTGGCACCCTCTGTGATTGTAATCTCCCAAAGACCTCCCTGCCTCAGTTTCCCCAAACAAAAAGCACCGGGAATAATGGCCTTTCCTTCCCGCAGTGCTCTGCTCCCACGCGTGCTCCGTTCCACTTCACCTGAGAGCATTCTGCTTCTCTCCACAAAACCTCCCAGACTACTGCCCACTCTACCCAAAAGCGTTCCCAGTTTCAATTTGTTCCTGGGGGGTCTGGTAGCATCATGAAGAAAGCCTTGGTCAGACCCTCAAATGTCTCTGTTCTCTTATTCAGGCCTTGTTGACCTGCGTTTAATGAAGATGGGGGCCTAGCAGCCCACATTTGTATTATCTGCGGGTGGCAGGTGAGAGGTGCAATGGAATTGCCACTCGAGGGGGCAGGGAGTAGGTGGGCTTTTGATCAAGGGACACGGAGCACTTGGAATCTTGAATCTGGGAAGGCACGGGGTTTCCCAAGCATATTCAAGCTCAAGGTGAAGAAGTTCCCCCACCTCTCCTCCCTCCAGTTCTGGTGCAGCTGGACTGTCCAGCCATCAGATCCAGTTGACCTCTTGGTCCCCTTGGAGTCATGCAGTGTTACGTTCGCCTCGCCACAGGAGAGAGCTGCAGCATGGCGCCTCCTCCTTTTTCTGTCTCACAGCCCAGTCCCCACCCCCCACCCCAAAGGAGATGGGGAAGTGGCCAGGCCATAATGCCTCCTTTGCCCAGGGGTGACAGCCCAACAACCCAAAGCAAGTCTGTAGCTTTGTCATGAGCTCCCTTTGCTCTGGTTACCTGCACGGGATGCAGCCTGGACTTGGTGCTTCCTATCCCTTCCACAGTCGTCACGGCAACATGGTGCAAGGAACAGATGGGGGCCAGGCAGGCATTGGCAGAAAAGTGGCTGCAACCCCAGATTAAGGTCATTCCATTGTCCATTCAGGCCATCAGGATGGACCTGACTGAGTGCAGGGCCTGGGAGATTTTGTGATGCTGTGTCATTTCTTTCACTCTACATTATGTCCTTTTCTCTTCTACAGGTGTTCTTGCCTCTCCACCCAAGACTCTGACCAAGGGACAAAGGACACTTTCCCCCCACTCCCCCTTGGTGAGGCCTGAACCCTCCAGCGTTTGGGGGTCAGGCAGCAGGGCACCCTATGCCTCCCAGCTGGAGCAAGGGAGCCAAGGGCACTTTCAGATGCCTCTTACTCAGCCCATCCCTGGAGGCTGAGTTAAGGGGAAGTTTCTGGCAGGTGCCAGGCCCAACATGTGCTCCTCTCTCTATAGGGCCCTTCCTTCACTTCTTTAATTTCAGTACCTCCAGGCACTTTTGCTTTCCTGTTTTCACCCACCTCTACCTCCCCCATTTCTCAGAGGACATGAGATACCAACCCCTTAGAGCTTGCTTACATCCATTCCTTTATCTATCATTCATTCACATGATCAGTTATTGATTGCCAGCCATATACCAGGCACTCTACTGAGGGCTGATAAGTAAAGGTGAATAAGATGAAATCTCTGTTCTTTAATCATTTGCAGTCAACCAGGAAAATATAAGCCAGTGTGAAGGTGAAATTTAAATATCTTATGATCAGTGCTCAGGAGGGTTGTGCACAGAGCACTATGGGACTAGCTCAGACAAAGGGCACCTAACACAGTTTAGGAGATCAAGAACGGCTTCCTGGAGGAGGTGGTATTTTTCCGAGTCCTAAAGACAGCAGTGCATCTTTGGCCTCCCAGAAGGAGCCATGTACAGAAGTCCTGGAAGAAAGGATATTCAAAAAGACTTGGAAAACAGTTTATGCAAAGACTAAGAAATTAGTGGGAATGGAATGTTAGTTGTTCACAATTGTCTCTGCATGAGGGACTAGGATGCACTGATAAATGGAGTACTGGGTCCATGGAGAAAAAGAAAACTGGAGAGGAAAGATGGGGTATATTGTGAAGGACTTCATGTGCTGAGCAAAGAGATTGGACTTTATCCTGGGGGTGATGGAGACCTATTGGAGGATTTCATGGGATGTGAAATGAGACTGGATTTTAGAAAGGTCACATGTGCGCGCGCACACACACACACACACACACACACACACTCACACGCTCACTCACTCACTCACAAGCTGACTGCTGCTGCATAGTCCTCACATGGGCAATCAGCCAACAGGCAAAGGATACATGATCTTGTTCTGGAGACGATCATACTTGGAAAGCATCACGGTGCAAGCTCCACAGCCCCCTTCTCCACAGCCCAGCTTGGTCCCGCTCAGCCCCACTGAGTGGTCAAGGGTTAAGGAACATGAACTCAGAGAAAAAGAGTCTTTGCTGGGCAGCTGGGAAGTACTGGGCAGAGCTTTGAGTGTAGAGCCATCCACTGTCACACACAGGCCCCTCTACCAGGGAGGCAGCAGACCCACACGGCCTCCTCCTCATCAGAGAGGCTGCACTGACTCTAGGAGGCAGGGATGGGGCCATGCACTTGACCAGGACTTGAATACTAGAAACTTCTCTTGTTGTCATGTCAGGGTCTTCCAGGCATGGCCTTATAGCCCCCCAGTCCTGTGATCTCCCTAGGCAAGAGATTTGAGCACCTCAAAATCTGAGCATGTGGGCAGCTGTCACATCTGCCCAGCCAGGCTGCCATGAAGTCACTCGGACCCAGAGAGAGACATTGATCTGTCCTGGGATTTGCTGAGTCCCAGCTTTTTATCCTGAACCTTTGAGGCTGATGAAATCCAGGCACCCAAATTAGGGCTGGGCCTGGCCTTTCAAATATCCAGTCCATAGGACATGTGAAGGGAAATTAAAATGAAGATATTTTTGAGGTTAGGGACCAATGTCTTATACATACTTGCAGAAATAAATAATCTGATACTTTGCAGGCTCACTTCTGTGGGTGTGGAAATAATCCTTTGTTGTCCCCAAATATGTCACTGGGATCAGCCACTGGATATTCCTGCCTCTGGGAACAAGAGGGGTCTGTTGACAGAGGTCAGGATGAGCATCGTCCTGACAACAGACCCCTGGAGAGTTTCCAGTACAGGTAGCAAGTGAAGAGCATGGCTCTAAGCTTTAGTCTAGGCTGTGCCAATGTTTGCCCAGAATGCATGAGTGAGAAGGTCCCTCAACATGTGCAGACCTCACTTCCTCCTCTGCCAGAGGCATTGCTGTGGGGACCAGTGAGATAACCCACGGAAATCACCTTGAACTCCACCTGGACATAGTAAGTGTTCATTAAATGTCAGCTCCTGTTATATTTTTGTGATTGTTTTTGTTCCAGGGTCTCAGAATATTTTCCTACCCTGATAGAACAAATGTTACAAGGGCTCATTATAAAATATGGGGATGTAAAGTACAGCATAGGAAATACAGTCAATAATATTGCAATAACTGTGGATGGTGCCAGATAGGCACTGGACATATTAGGAGGAGAGGGGAAGAGGAACACTTTATAAAGTATGTGATTGTCTAACCACTATGCTCTACACCTGAAACCAATCCAAAATAATATTGAATGTCAACTGTAATTTAAAAATAAATAAGTAAATAAAATCTTAACAAGGTTTGGGGGCTCTTACAGGTACCCTCCCCACACTGAATGAAGAGCAGAATCTGAAATCCCTGTCAGGTGTCCCCTCCCCAAGCCTCCCGGCACTGTCATTTCCACAATGGGCGGCACCTCTACATAGTTCCCCACCTCAGGTTTCCCTTCTCCAACACACACAATGCTTCCTCTGACTTTCTCTCCACCTTCTCTGAGCTGGAAACTTTCCCCAGGAAGCCCATTTAGGTCTCAGGCAGAGATGGGCTGAGGATAGTCTGGCTCCTCTGAGTGGGAATGACCATGAAGCTGGCCAGGGCTAATGAGTGCCTATGGGAGCTGCTTGTTTTTCAGGCCCAGGGTCAAACCTTGGCTTCACTAGAGTCTTCGCTGGAAGAGATCTTAAGGAGCATCAAGAAAGATCTTCCAGAGAACCAAGAATGATCTTCCAGAGAACCAAGATGGAAACATAGGTAAACACCTGTACTTGATGCCTCTCACAACCACATCAAAATTACAACTAAAAGACAGAACAACTATCATCCAGAACGGCTGGAAAGCTGGCTGAGTGGATGCACTACAACCAGAGAGGTAAAGAAGAAAGCCCATTGAGACTGGTAGGAGGCATGGAGGGGCGGAATGGGCTGGCACTGGGTGCACTGATTTTTTAATCAGGAGGGAGATACAAGCTCCAGCTTGCTCTGAACTCCAGTTCTGGGCAAGACTCTGGTGGACCCAGACACATATGGGGAGAAACTGGACTGTCTGGCATCAGGGCAGGAACATGAGGGCAGCTTTCTTTCAGACAGAAATGCTCACAGCAGTCATTGTTCCTGCACTGGGACCTCTCTGGTGCAGGGCTGACTGGCAGCCATTGCTGTTTGCTCCACCCTGGAGATTCCCTGAGACCCTACCCCACCCAATTTACAACCCCACCCAAGCTGTGTGCAGCAGCTTTTACATATGAATGGCCTGTCCTTTCTCAGCCTAAAACCTAACAGGCATCTGGGTCAGGGAGCCCCAAAGCTAACAAAAGAATGCCCAAGGCCAGCAGCAGCAGCCTGCCTTGCTTCACAGCTGGGCCTCATCTGGGCACTTCCAAACCCGATACAAAGAGGAAGAATCTGCAGATCTCTCTGTAGTTCCTGCTGGTTGGTCCCAGGCAGTGGCTGACTTTGTACCTCCTTGGAGATACAAGAGCCAGTGTACCCAGTGGTCAGTGTGAGACCATACCAGATTACAACTCTTCACATACATAAGTGACACATTCAAGGGGCAGACTCAGTGAGCACCAAAGCCCCAGTAAAGCAAGTCCTGCACAGCAGCTCTTCCATTGTAGACATAGCTGGTCCTCACAGCCAATTGGCCTGAAGGTCAATTCTTCCCAGTGATACCAACAGCATCAAGGCTCAACTACAACAAGACTGTGCACACAGCCCACAAAGGGGTGTGCCAAGAGTGTCCACCTCAGGTGATTGGGGAGGCTGAGCCACTGGGCCCTATAGGACACCTACCACACAAGGCCATTCTATCAACTCAAGGAAACTTAGCAGGCTACCCAATATGTAGAAACAAACACAGGGAAGCAGCCAAAATGTGGAGACAAAGAAACATGTCACAAATGAAAGAAATGGAAGAAAGCAAAATACTGGATATAGAGTTCAAAACCAGAGTTATAAGGTTACTCAGGAATCTTCTAGTAACCTCCAAGGAACTTAGTGAGACCTTCAAGGATCTTAGTGAGAATGCCAAAAAAATGGAAAAGGACCAGTCAAAAATTAAGCATACACTGACTGAAACAAAGAATAATATATAGAGATTCAACAGTAGACTAGAGGATTCCAAAAATCAAGTCAATGATTTGAAATACGAGGAAGCAAAAAACACCCAATTGGAAGAGCAAAAAGAAAAAAAAAATCCAAAAATATGAAGATAGTGTAAGGAGACTCTGGGACAACTTCAAGCGTACCAACATCTGTATTATGGGGGTGCCAGAAGAAGAGAGAGAGCAAGATATTTGAAGAAATAATGACAGAAAACTTCCCTACCTGGTGAAAGAAATAGACTTACAAGTACAGGAAGCACAGAGAACCCCAAACAAAAGGAATCCAAAGAGGACCACACCAACACATCATAATTAAAATGCCAAGGGCTGTATTACAAAGCCACTGTTCTCAAAACTGCCTGGTACTGGCACAAGAACAGACATATAGATCAATGGAATAGAATAGAGAGCCCAGAAATCGACCCGAACCAATATGCTCAATTAATATTTGACAAAGGAAGCAAGAACATACAATGGAGTCAAGACAGTCTCTTCAATAAATGGTGTTGGGAAAATTGGATAGATACATGCAAAAAAATGAAACTAGACCACCAACTTAAACCATACACAAAAATAAACTCAAAATGGATAAAGGACTTAAATGTAAGATGGGAAACCATAAAAATACTAGAGGAATCCAAAGGCAAAAAAATCTCAGACATATGCCGAAGCAATTTCTTCACCGATACATCTCCTAGGGCATTGGAAACTAAAGAGAAAATAAACAAATGGGACTACATCAAAATAAAAAGCTTCTGCACAGCAAAAGAAACCATCAACAAAACAACAAGAAAGCCCACTGCATGGGAGAACATATTTGCCAATGTAATCACCGATAAGGGTTTAATCTCCAACATTTATAGGGAACTCATACAACTTAACAAAAGGAAGATAAACAATCCAATCAAAAAATGGGTGAAGGACCTAAATAGACACTTTTTAAAAGAGGACATTCAGAAAGCCAAGAGACATATGAAAACATGCTCAAAGTCACTAATCATCCGAGAGATGCAAATCAAAACAACAATGAGGTACCATCTCACACCTGTCAGAATGGCTATCATCAACAAATCAACAAACGACAAGTGCTGGAGAGGATGTGGAGAAAAAGGAACACTCGTGCACTGCTGGTGGGAATGCAGACTGGTGCAGCCACTATGGAAGACAGTATGGAGTTTCCTCAAAAAGTTAAAAATGGAATTCCCATTTGACCCAGTGATCCCACTTCTAGGAATATATCCCAAGAAAACAGAAACACCAATCATAAAGGATATATGCACCCCTATGTTCATAGCAGCACAATTCACCATAGCTAAGATCTGGAAACCGCCTAAGTGCCCATCAGCAGATGAATGGATTAGAAAACTGTGGTACATCTACACAATGGAATACTATGCTGCTGTAAAAAAGAAGGAATTCTTACCATTTGCAACAGCATGGATGGAACTGGAGAGCATTATGCTAAGCTAATAAGCCAGTCAATGAAAGAAAAATACCACATGTTCTCACTCATTTATGGATAATTAAGACCATTATAAACTGATGAGCAAAAATAGATACAGAGGCAGAGCAGCATCGAACAGACTGTCAAACTACAGCGGGAAGGCTGGGGAGGGTTGGGGCGAGATCAACCAAAGGACTTGTATGCATGCATATGAGCATAACCAATGGACACAAGACACTGGGGGATATGGGAGGCTACAGGAGGGTCAAGGGGAGAAAAAAAAAGGAGACCTATGCAATACTCTTTGTAATACTTTTAGCAATAAAACAATGTAAAAAAATGCCAAGGGCAAAAGACCAAGAGGGAATCTTAAAATCAGCAAGAGAAAAATAGTTACCTACAAGGGAGTTACCATAAGATTGTCAGCTGATTTCTCAACAGAAAATATGCAGGCCAGAAGGGAGTAGCAAGAAATATTCAAAGTGATGAATAGCAAGAACATACAACCAAGACTACTCTACCCAGCAAAGCTATCATTTAGAATTAAAGGTCAGATAAAGAGATTCACAGACAAGAAAAAGCTAAAGGAGTTCATCACTACCAAACCAGTATTATACGAAATGCTGAAGGGTTTTCTTTAAGAAGAGGAAGAAGAAGAAAAAGGTAAAGATAAAAAATTATGACCAACAAAGTGACAACAAATACATATCAACAAGTGAATCTAAAAATCAAATGAATAAAAAATCTGGTGAACAGAATAAACTGATGAATGTAATAGAATCAGGGCATGGAAATAAGAGCAGACTGACAATTCCCGGGGTGGCGGGGAAAGGGGGTGTGAGGGATGCAGGAAGAGATTGGAGAAAAATCTTATACCAATGGACAAGGATAGTGGGGGGCGCGAAGGCCTGGGGTGGGGTGGGAACCGGGTGGAGGGGAGCTATGGGGGGAAAAAGAGGAACATCTGTAATAATCTAAACAATAAAGATTTTGAAAAAATGATCTTCCTATTCAATAGCTGAGAATTGCAGACCCAGAGCTCAAATGAGTTGCCAGGGTCACACTGCTGCTGAGGGCAGCTAGAATGCAGGTGTCCAGAGCCCCAGTCCAGTGCTCCTTCCTCCACATGCCACAGCCTCCCCAGCAGTCACTAGAAAATGACATGCAACCCAGAGAATGAGTCCCACCGGCCCTCTCCCTCACCCCACTCCAAAGTCAGGATACAGTTTCTTCTCAGGTAGGCCAAAAGGGTTGTTTCTGGATCTGCATTTTTCTCCACCACCTACAAAATAACAGGAAAATATATCATAGGTGTACTTAGCCGTTTTCTTACTGAAAAATTGGTAAAGTTAATGGGGATGTGTTAAATATCTTACGAAAACTAAAGGGTTTTTTCTTGAAAATTCCATAAGAATGGCCACATTAACTACAAGCCCAACTATGTATGTGCTGACATCTTCCATCCTAAGGTTCTACAGTAGGACCCACCACGAGGACTTGGGTTTCGCGCCTGCCATGCTAGGCTGACCGAGGCAAAGCTCTCTTTAAAGCAAACATTTCACCTCATTTCCAGCTGCCGATCACACCTGTGAATGCCAAGGACAGCTGAGGTGGCAGCATGCAGACCTCTGGGTTTGCTTCCTGGGTGTCCTCACTCGGAGAGCAGAGGGCCAATCTGTGGACCTGTGCTCACAGCGGAGTATTGTACGCATTGGGCTATCACAGTCAACAACATTAACACATGTCAGAAAAGGAGGAGAGCTCTCCAACCAAAGGGCCACAAATGGAATTCCCGATAAAATGGAGGAGGCTGTCTACAGAGTGAAGTGCTAGTTCCCAAAGCAAATTTTCAGAGGAAATCTATGGAAAACCATTTCATGCCTCCTCACACATTACCAAGGGTGAAAGGGTTTGGGTGATTTGGGTGGTTAAAGGTAGAGAATTTGTGATGAGGGTTTCTGTAGAGAGCCCTGTGGTATGACTTCCACATCTTCCTAAAGTCAGGAGAGAAGTATCTGCTCGCACCTCATACATCATTAGGGGGCTTTCATAGCACCACACATGAAGCTAGTGTGTGGCCTTTGCAGTACTGGGGAAGCGGTGGTCTGGCCCATCTAAACAGCCAGAGGTAGGCCCACCAGACAGCTGAAGAAGCAGTGTCAGTGTTGGGGTTGGGGTGCACTCCCAAAGTTCAGGAGAGCAAAGCACATAAAGTGTTGACCATGGACCTAATGGAGGCCATGCATAAGAGAGAGAGAAAGAGAGGGAGAGAGGGCATGTGGAAAGTAGAGAGGGAGAGAGAAAAAGAGAGGAAGAGAGAGAGAGAGAGAGAGAGAGAGAGAGAGAGAGAGGACTGTTTAAATCATTCTCCAAAAAAAAAAACACCAACTACAGGTGATGGGACCTCCAACAGAGTCTGTGCGGAGGGGACCTCCCAAACCGAGGCTGGGAGAGAGCAGAGGCCTGGGAGGAGCACAGACCCCATGTCAGAGCTCCCACTGAATGTGCCCCCTGGTGGGAAGCCACCTTATCCCAACACCAATCAAATGAAAACCTTCTTGCTGCCCTCACCTCTGTCCTGAACTGAGACTGTGTTCAGCAACTTAGAAATGACCATAGGGTTTCTTGTTAACCAAAAGTAGTCAAAGAGGTAACAAAACTGCCAGAATTCACCTCTTGAATCAAGTTTGAGGGAAGGGAAAGATAGGATGAATTTCCCTTTTTCATTACACCCCACAGCTTATTCAAGGTCCTGATTACAAAGTTTACACAGCAACTATGTCTTTCCTCTTGGAGAAGAAATCATAAGTGTACAAACTAAAGATCCCCAGCGCCTGTTCTGTAGACGGACATGAGCGCCTTACCTACTGTCTTCTCCCCAAGTGGGTCCTTCCTCCTGCCCGCCAGCTCTGATTCTGTCACATCACATCGGTCCCCTGCTCTGCCCTCAGTGACCTGCAAGGTCTCCCAGGTTCCTTAGGCTGTCTGTCAAGGCCCTTTTCAATATGTCCCCCATCTTCATTTTCAGCCTTTCCCCTGCCTACTTTCCCTGCCAAGCTGGTTTTCGTACTCCAGTGAAAACACACCATCTACCTTCTAGCTCATAAGTCTTCAACCATTTCGTTCCTCTGCCATCTGCGTCTTGATTATCAGAAGACCCTGGACACCTTCCTAGTAAGGCTTTTCCTATCACCCCAGCCACAAGCCCACCTCCCTGAATTCCAACAGAAAATGGCTGTGCCACTCTCAGGGCCTGGCTGCAGAGTTTGCCCCCAGAAAACCCCATGGAACCCTCTCTCAATAGGACACCAGTGGGAATCCCACAGGAAAAACACTTTGTGGGGAAGGGAGCTTAGGAGACACTGGGTTAGGCAGATGGTTTTAGAAAACCCCAATCACCAAAACAAATAATGGCCAAAATGGGTTTATAATCCATTAAGTAAAAACCCATGAGTCTGAATTCATAATTAATAAATAAAGAAACAAATGGGAGAAAAGGGGAAGTTTTCTTGGCAAAAGAAAACCAATTAATAAACATGATCGGCCATCTTATCACCTGCCCCGTTACTGATCCAGCCGAGAATGATTAACATTAAAAGATAATAAAACTAGTGGGTGAACGTTTGATAATGGAGATATTTACAGCCTCAAAGTACCTTCTCACAGATCATTTACTAATTATAAAGGAAGCAAGAGTAACCTGACAGCGGAGAAACCTGAGCACCGCCTCACCAAAGGAGCAAAGTTCACACCCAGTAATGCGAACGCTGACAGGATGTCCTGACAGGATGTCCTCCCGATAAGGTCGCACTACTTCTCTGCAATTCCCACCCACAGTGCAGACTCTGGATCGAATTATTAGGAAGCATGGCACAAACTCAAAATGAGGGACATTTAAAAAAAAACTGACTTGTTCTCTTCATAAACATCACCGTCCCAAAACACAAGGAAAGCTAAGAAGCTGTTCCAGATTAAAGGACACTAAAAAGACTTGACAATTAACTGCAAGATGCAATCCTGGCCTGGGGTGGGATCGGGGGAGTCATGAAGAACGTCACTGGGAAAATGGAAATAATGTTGCATAAAAATCTATAGATTTTAGATCATAGTATTATGTCAACACTAAACTTCCTGATTTTTAAAATCTGTGGTTCTGTTATAATATCTTTATTTTTCATTTAAGGGGTAAGAGGGTATGATGTCTGAAATTGACCCTCAGATGATTCAGAAATAAAATCTTATGCTTTATATATTTAGTTCTATTATTTGCATACATAAATAAATATATATTTGTGTACTTATTAAACATACACCTATATATCTATGTAGGTACCTATAACTACATACATATATATATGTAAAGAGAGAGATAAATAAAATACAAATGTGGCAAAATGTTAACACGTAGGAAAAGTCTATTTAATATTTCTTTGCATTCTTCCTGTAACTTTTCTGCAAACTTAAAATACAAAGTTTAAAAAATAAATTACTTTGCCAGAGGATTTTTTTAGGACTTTTACTATTCATCTATTCATTCTACTCACATGATTTGGGCACCTACTTTGTGCCAGCGCTGGGCTGAGTGGTTTAAGAATATCTAAGAAGTGTATCTCACGGGGATAGTTTCCTGTGAAATACATTTTGGAATATATCACTTTGCCTAACCATAATCCACCTCTGCAACTAGTTCATAAACTCCTGAATGGCAATGCCTCCAGCCCATGTATATCCACAAGCCCAGGTCTGGGAGGAACTTGCAAAATGTCAATGATGTGAGGGAGGGAGAGAGAGAGGCTCAACTCCCTGACACTGACTTCTTGTGAGGGGATCACTATTGGACACCTTCAGCTGCACCGTACATGCTAAACCTCCCTAGCTTCCTCCAGATGCCACAGTCTCCACTAAACAGAGAGTGATTGCTCCGAAAAGCAAGGATCCTACCCTCCCAAAGGACTATCACTACAATAACAAAATCCTGGGCAGCTCTTTCCCTTCCTCTCTTTCGATCAGCAGAAGACGTGAAAACAACAGCCAATAAGGCCCATCATCACCACAGAAGGCCCCCTGGGTACTTGATGGCTGGTATCTTATATAGGGTGTCCCAAAATTCACGCAAGATTTGAATTTTGCGTGAGCATTAACAACAACAACAAAATAAAATAAAAGCCTAATTTTACTTGGTTTATTGAATCAGATTCTAATATCTGTTGCCCTTTGATTTTAATCCCTTCAATTTGATAAGCATTACCAAGTACCAATTATGGCCCAGGAGCAGGGACAATGAAGACCAATGAAGACCACGGCTTTGCGTATGTGCCAGCAAAGCTGTGGAGACTATTTACCCGATGTGCTATTCCATACATAACCCTATACTGTATACTTTATGAATCAATAAAAAATTTACAATTTTTAATTATAAACCTGTGTTTTCTATCAAAATTACATCTTGCGTGAATTTTGGGACACCCTATATCTTCCCCAGGACCCCAGCTAGTGAAGGACAGGGAGAGTTGAAGGCTCACATTGAAGAGTGAGTCACCAAGTTCTGGCCTCTTGTTTCATAACTTCTGTGTATAATGTCCTGTAACAAAAGGTCTAGAACAGGGGTGGGCAAAATTTTGACTCAAGGGCCACAATGGGTTCTTAAACTGGACCGGAGGGCCGGAACAAAAGCATGGATGGAGTGTTTGTGTGAACTAATATAAATTCAAAGTAAACATCATTACATAAAAGGGTACGGTCTTTTTTTTTTAGTTTTATTCATTTCAAACGGGCTGGATCTGGCTCGCGGGCCATAGTTTGCCCACGGCTGGTCTAGAACATTTGGGACTCGGTGCTTACTCACACCTGCCTTAATTTGTTTGGGGATTCCTTGACTGGGTCTTGTTTTTACAGTACTGCTTTTACCTCATCACTCCTTGCACCGCCTGTCCTCTTGCCAGCGGTTTCTCAAACATGGATATTCATCACAAAAACTGGCCCGAGTAGATGGTAGGGTTTGATGTGATAATTCCATCTACAAATTCCGAATTGCTTTCCTCAGGTGAAAATAAAACTCATGAGAAAGCAATTTTTGCCAAGCCGGATTTCCCTGCAAATGCTCCAGTGCATCGGGGCAAACAATTTGTAAAGAAGAATAGAAGCTTGTACTGACACACAGGAATTGATGGCTCAATAAAAAAAAAATCAACCTTAGAGGTGGGTGTGGCCTTGGAAGTCATTAACCAGTAAATCCAGCTGCTCAAGGAATGTAAAAATTGCTTAGAACAATTCCACAGAAGACACGCTTCTAGAAAGCCAATTCAACAACTATTTCTTAAATCTCTGCAGTGCAATTGCTGAATGCAACAAAATTGTTGGAAATCTTGGGTGCAAAAGTCTTACTACTACCAACGTGGAAGCTTCGCCCTACCTCTTGGTTTGCTGCCAGATGCCAATCCTGAAAAGAAACTGGCATGGAGAGACAACTTTGAACCCAGAAGGGCATGGCTGACCCCACTCCCCAGTGCCTCCCGGTGACACCAGTCACACTGAGTCTTTAGCCTTTGGAGCACTGATGTTATGGTAGCTCATGGAATTTTCTTGCTAGTCTCAAATACACCCTAACACTTAAGCACTAGATGTCCTATGAAGCACATTTTAGTTCTTGAAAATTACCGTGAAAGTCACCCTGTTTTTCATGTGCAACAATCCCTCTTACTGTCCCATTCATTCCCAACTGGGGAACTAAAGCAGATGCAAGCAAGTCAGCAGCGGTGTAGGGAGGGCAAGTGGAAGATGGAGACAATGTAATGTGCTTGCACCCTCTCTCTCTGCACCTACATTAGAATTTGCAAAGGTCCTCATCCTTCCAGTGCTGCAAGGACATGGTCCCCATGTCATAAGTCCCCCTCTGGCCCATCTTACCCTCACCTTCCCTAGGTCCCTGGGCACCCCTAAAGTTAATCCAAATGGTCCATTTTTACCAAAGGGATTTGCATTATTAATATGTAGAACTAAGGGCAGGGGCAAGCATGCCCTTAATGAAAATAAATGTATCTGCCACAAGATGTCAGTATACGTACTCCCACAAGTTAGCTGCTATATTTCCATACATGAAATATCAGAAGCAAAGGCTGCATACATCTTATATCTGGATATTAGCAAGAAAACACGTTCCCATTCCTTCCCTTGGTAAAGAGATCAACCGATGCCTTAGGCCATATTTGATTAAATACAGAAATAGAAGTGTGGTGGGTGACCTCCAGTCTCACCTAGAACCCTGTCCTCCCTTCTCAGCTTCGTGCTGTGGGGTGGGTGGGGTGGGAGAAGCTCCCAAACACTTCTCTCCTCGCTTCCCTCCCCCTCACTTTTTTGCCCCTTGAGTATCTATCTTGACTCTGGTCTAGCCTGGAGAAGGTCTTCTTTCCCCAAGGTCACCCCAAAGGCAGCCACACCTTTAAAGGAAGAGAGAGAAAGGAAAACACGAAAAGAGAGAACAGCTTCTTCCACTGGACACATAGCCCTTTCCAGGGAGCAGGGAAGCCAAAGCAAAGGTCAGCTCCTGCTTACCTTTTTGCCATTCACAAAGAAAACCAACTCGTCCGCTGTCATTGTCAACAGGTGGGTCCCCTGAACTCCAGGTACCTCACTCCCGAGAGACAAGGGCAGTTATTACTCCTCTGCCACTTGAAAAATACTCCTCCCCAAAATAATGAGAGCAAGTAGGCCAATAGGAGGGAAGGAGCGTAGAGCCTCAGGGGGTTGAGAGTTCCTGGCAAAAAGCCATCGGTTTGCATAATCAAGGAAAATGAAAGCAATCATTCACAAGCAAATCACACCCCCAACACCTGTGTCAAAGAGCACAGAGGAAGGCACGAATCAGCAAGATTATCAGCCTTGGTACTGTGCCACCATGGGTCTTAGGCACTGCCCCGTGGAACCTGCTTCATCCCCCCACTGGCTGACGACAGAGAAGGGGGAAGGGCCATTGTCAGAGTCAGGGCAGTAGGGCTGACTCACACCCTCCTTGATGTTCACCAGATATAGTTACAGCAACGCAGACTCAGCCCTTACCTTCAGGGCTCATCCTTCTGGAGGAACATGGAGGTCACAGATGTGGTGCCCGGTGATCCAGATGCAAAACCTGGCATTGGACCTCAGCCAGTTACTTATCTCCTTCAGAATTCTGTGCTCACCCTCTAAATGGGCACACCAATGACACCAAAAGCAGAAGGCGGAGGGACATATGATATATTTTGGAAGCACTTTGTCAATTTGCAAAGAACTAAAATATTGATTACGACTACTGATGTAGACTCAACAACACAACAAAAATAATGCTAACAATAAATCATTTTTGAGGCTTTTATTTATGTCTCTAAGGAATGTGCCCTTAATACATCATCAGAGTAACTCATAAAAATATTTCGTAATACCAAATAAATTAAAATGCGCACACTACCTACTCATAGGCCAAGTTAGCTCGGAGCTGAAAACCTGCCCTCGTCCAGTATTCATTAACTCCTAATGCAAACACACATGCACATTGCCCACCCAGGCAGCACCAATGAGCTCTCTGCAGTCTGGCACCCAAATGCCCCTCCCAGTCCACACACACACACACACACACACACACACATCAGCTTTCCCTCTGGTCTGCTTTCACCCTAAAAGGACCCGCACAGTTACTCAAACAGCCCTTGAAAACAGGTAACTTTCCCCACACTCCTGGCAGGCTAGGAGTGGGGTGGAGAAACAGGAGTATTACACAGAAGTGCCTGGCACAGCAGCAGCTTAGAGAAACTGAAGACCACAGGACAACCATGTTATCCACACAGGCGTCTCTCCCAACCACAGCCTTCCTATAAGCAGAAGATGAAATTCCATTTGTAGGGTGGCCAATCATCCCAGTTTGCCCCCACCTATCCTGGTTTTAGCACTGAATCCCTTCAGTCCAGGGCAAACTGTGTTGGTTGGTCACCAGAAAACAATGATTTTTAACTGGGGTGGGTGAGGATTCCCACCCTCAGAAGCCATTCAGCAATGTCTGGGGTTGAGTTTTATTGTTATGACCAGGAAGGGTTGCTACTGGTATCTAGTAGATAGAGGCCAAGGATGCTACAAGACACTCTATAATGCACAGGACAGCCCCAGCAACAAACAACTATCTGGTCTTACATGTCAATAGAGCCAAGATTGAGAGACCCTCCCCTAAAAGGCAGAAGGAAAGAGGGGCTGAGCCTGGGGTGGTGCTTGGTAATGGATGACTTCTCCCTGACCTTTCACCTCTGTGATGGAGAGGCTTTTCCTCTATTCACTGATCCATCCAGCTATCCAAGCCCTTTACTTCCTAGCCAGTCTCTAGCCAAAGTCCCAAGAAACTCTCAAGGTAAAGAGGGAAGGTGGAGGCAGGACCTCAGGTTTGATGTAGGTAGACTGGCTTGAGTATTATCTCCACCACTTCTGTGTGACCTTTAGCAAAAATCACTCTCTTGGCCTCAGTAGACTTATCTATGGAATGGGGGCGACTATACCTACTTGCTAAGAATCCACTGTGGTGAGAATTAAGTGGGACTTAGGTTAGGAGTGTGACCCACAGTAAATGCTCAGTACATACGTAGTGATTTACTTGTCCCCCGTCTGCCAGTCTTCAGCCTCCCAGAGATGAAGTTCCTCTCTGTTACTGTGGAGCACTGAAAAAAATGAGAGCAAAATATATTTTCAAGAAGGGCTCATGCTGTCATTCATATTTTATTTCTGTAATAATTATAATAACTAATTTATTTCTATAATACTGAGATTTGACAAAAAAAAACCTTTAAATTCATTTTACTTTTTATTCAGCAAAATATTTGTGACCATTTCTTTCTCTGTGGTTTTTCTAGATGTTATAAATTAGGGGAAAACCGTCTAAAATAAGTTTTGTTTTTTCAAAGTTGATGACCACCTATACATGCTTTCAATGTTGAATGAATTCCCAACTTTGGGTTGAATTAATGGGATTTCGTGGTCTGGGAATGGGCCAACTATAACTTAACATTACATTAACTTACCGCACTTTTCAAAAGAACATCTTGCTTTATAATTTGCACGGCGTTGGTAGACGAGGTCCCAAAGTCCATGGAGAAGTCAGGTAAGCCCTGAGGCCCCCTGGACACAAACAAGTCTTCCTCTTGGAACCACACTTCCAGGAAATCACAAGAGATAAGAAGAGTAAAAACGCTGCCAAGAGCCAAGTCATAACTCGTGGAATAGTGAGCTCTTTGGGCCAAGCATGCCCTGGAAGGAGTGATTCAGGAAAGTGCTCGAAGGTTCTCTGAATGCCTGGCCAGGCCTGGTGCTCTGGCAGCTGCTGCCCTGGCAGGTCCCACTTCCCACAGGTCTCAGGGCCAGCCCTGCCTGTGCCTGCCTCTGCAGCAGCACCTCTGGGCTGCCCACTCCCTCTCTCTGCACCCAGATGTGCGCCTCTGTCTGTACCCTACAGGTGTCCCCTGTTCACTTTCTTCACTTACAACAAACTTTCCTCGAGCCCAGCTGGTGTGGCTCAGTGGTTGAGCATCGACCTATGGACCAGAAGGTCACGGTTTGATTCCTGGTCAGGGCACATGCCAGGATTGTGGGCTCGATCCCCAGTGTGGGGCGCGCAGAAGGCAGCTGATCAATGATTCTCTCGTCATTGATATTTCTATCTCTCTCTCCCTCTTCCTTCCTTTCTGAAATCAATAAAAATATATATTTAGTTAAAAAAATTTACTTGAGAAAAAGGAAAATCACATTCCATGGTTCAGACTTTTCTTAATTTTCTTGCCAAAGACCTGATTTTCCTCCTAAATAGGCCCATTCTGGACGAAAGATTTTGCCACATTCTCAGAGCCTCACTGCCTACCACCCAAGTCCTCCCTGTTCTCCAAACATCCAGATTATTAACCGGTCCTAATGATAGCTTTTGACACCTGAAGAGCACTTCTTTGCACATAATGTGAATTCATTTGATCCTTATAAAAGCCCTGTGGAATGGGCCAGGAAGTTATTATTATCTTTCTTCTCCAGACAAAGAAAATGAGAGGCAGCAAGTTTGACTTGCTGTCTCATGGCGAGTGAGTGTCAGTTTCTACATCTGTCACCCACTTCTCAGCAGAGAAGTCATCTCCCTGGTGGCTCTTCACTAACTATGGAGCATGAACCCCAGGATTGTGAGCATGGTACTCACAGCCCTTCTCAGCCCGGCTGAAATCCAGGCTTCTGGTTAGGGAAGCCCCTGAGACCAGGAGCAGAACTGTGTTTCTGACTATATTGCTGGTGCCCAGCAGAGGGCCAAGTCTATAAAAAGGATCAAAAATGCTTATGAGCTCAGCTGGTGTGGCTCAGTGGTTGAGGGTCAACCTATGAACCAGGAGGTCACAGTTCGATTCCCGTTCAGGGCACATGCCCAGGGTTTCGGGTTTGATCCCCAGTAGGGGGCATGCAGGAGGCAGCTGACCAATGATTCTTTTCTCTTTTTTAATATATTTTATTGATTTTTTACAGAGAGGAAGGGAGAGGGATAGAGAGTTGGAAACATCGATGAAAGAGAAACATCGATCAGCTGCCTCCTGCACACTCCCTACTGCGGATGTGCCTGCAACCAAGGTACATGCCCTTGACTGGAATCGAACCTGGGACCCTTGAGTCCACAGGCCGACGCTCTATCCACTAAGCCAAACCAGTTAGGGCTGATCAATGATTCTTATCATTGATGTTTCTATCTCTCCTTTTCCCTTCTTCTCTGAAATCAATAAAAAAATATTTTTAAAAAATCAAATTTTAAAAATGCTTATGAGTTGAGCCCACAATACAAGGAACAAGTGTTTTTCAGAAATGTCTAAGCCTCTGCCTTTTACCAAATGTGGAATTTTCTTCCATCATTCCATATCTCAACACCATTGAACTTCCCTCACCAGCAACTTTCCTTTTATCATTGATATGAGGTAACCAATCGGTATTCCTCAACATAAAGGTCACATTATTACCAGGGAGGAAATCAATCCCTGGTTTTCTACATGCATCTGGGCAGTGGGTTCCTTTAGAATCAAGAACGGGTTACTCAGAAGCGGACACAGAGTCAAAACTAAAAGGATGTGAACTTCAGCCTGAGTTCGTGCCGCAGACATATAAAAGCTAGAGGAATAGAAAAGGCCCAGAAGCAAATTCAACCCCACGTTATCAGTCTTCATCTGTTCTGTTTTTTGATCATGTCTTTGGCATTCAATAAGCTCTGGAACTCCAAGGTCATTTGTGGTGATGACCGCGTGGGTTTGTCTGCACACAGAGTAAGGTCTTTCTTTCCCATCTGAGCTGCTCTAGCACAATTGGGGAAGAAGAGCCTTGACTTCTTCACCCAGAGGTCAAGTCACATGTGCTCTGTAGACAATATGGCCCAATGAGTAACCCCTGAGAAAATTCTTTCCACAACTATTTGCAAGTCCTATTCTCCTCCTCTGACTTTTTTCTTATTAATCATCTGAAATACTATATCATGACCTCACTTACGTATTTGTGGTCTCTCTCCCTGCACCCATGAGGATGTAAGTGTGCAAGCTGTCTCTGCCTGCCCTACAAATATCCATACCCTTCTTCTCTATTGAAACGTTTCTGCTGGGAAGTCACTGCCCAGCCAGGAATGACATTTCTCAGTAGAAAGCCGTATAATTGAGTTCTGATGAATACAATATGAGAAAGTGCTGTTCACAATGTCACAGCTCCCATTTTCTCTCTCTCCCACAGTCGAATGGCTAATGTCAATGCCCAAGCGGACCTTGGAAGCCACACAATGAAGACAGCAGAGCTTCCAGTCAGCCAAGGTCCTTAAGTAAATACAGTAATCTGAGCACTTCCCTCCTCCACTCTTGTCATGTATTGGACTTTATAGGAGCAAGAAATAAGCTTGCATTGTGTTTTCTCACCGAGATTTCTGGATTTGCCTGTTACAGCGTCTAGTGTTATATTCACTAATACATTAAGTTCCCCAAGGGCAGAGATGTTTATCTGTTTTCTTCAGTGCAAAACACAGTGTAGATATGGTAGACAGAATACTTATTCAAAAAGTATTTATTAAAGAATGAATGAATGAATGACAGCAGTGACAGAACCTGGTTTTGGTTAAAGGCAGTGGGGAGCATGGCTCAGGTGTATGGCTTGACCCACATGCAAAGCTACATTGAGGATCCTGGGCTCCTAAGCAGAAGACAACTTTGGTCTCATCCCTAAGTCCTTGGCCTTAAGTGTCTCCATCCCCACACCCTGCATGAAGGATGAGCTTCAGAGCAACTTCTACACTAGGTAATAGTCACATATCCATTCAGTCACCAACCTTATGAGACCCCGCATGTCTCGGGCACTGTGCTGGGCATTGATTAACTATAGGGTGGGTCAGAGAGGCTTAAAGAGCACCCTCATTATGCCTTATAGATAAGGCATGATCCTTGAGCCCACACTGTGGACACTGACCCAGGTGACTCACCTTCCCTCCTAAATATCGCCGCTCCCGAGAGGAAAGAGGCAGATGCCAGGCCAATATAGTGATATCTTTAAAACAGTTATCATATGAAAACACGAGAGCTTCTTTCACACCTCCCATTGCTGCCTCCATAGTTTTATGACAGTGGCCTCTACAAACTCAATTCAGAATGCAGAGGTTTAAGGAAGATCACCTGCTGTTCCTGTCCTAATTTTGTTCTGTACTAGAACCCTCTCCACAGGACCTTAGTGTTATTAATACTGTTATTTGCTTATTTTTCTTTTAAAAAGGAAGAAAACCCCTTATCTCCCAGGGGGTGGTGGGTGGGGGGAAGTCCATTAAGCCACTGTTCACAATCTGAGGCATTCAGCCCAAAAAGGAATATAGTCCCCAAAGCGACCAGGGACAGAGAGCAAGCTGGTCACCTCAGACCTGTTCTCTAGCATCTGTTCAGTTTTCCCAACACTCAAGGAGAGGAAAGGAAAATGGAGTAACCTTCTGCATAGAGTCTCCCTGCTGCGTAAACCCTTTGCTGGTGGACTTGTCCAGCCTGGCCACTGCTGTCTTCCTTTGAAGGAACCTTCCCTTCCATCCTTGGTTGCACTTTTGGAAGAGGTGTACCCCTCTCTCCAAAACCTTGAAGGCCAGTTGATCTGTGGCACATGTGGATGAATATTTGAGATTTTAGCTACTCATGAGTAACCCCAAAGTTTCATGCCATGATGTTTGCTATTTTTCTGAAGCACGAGTTTTAGTCTCATGAGCCACAATGCTACACCCATGTCACAGCACACTGAGCAATTCTCGTTGAGCGACTTAAGGTGATTACACTGTTAGCTTTATTTTAGTGCCTTTTGTGATGACTGGGTACATTTAGACAATCACATTTTCTTACTGATCTAGCAAGTAATTTTGAGCTCTCTTAAGAGAGTATATAGTTCTATAAATGCTGCAATGAGAGGCTTCCACTCCTGAGGCTAGTCTATGGGTCAAGGCTAAATCACCTCCATAGTGGAGACATTTGGAAAAGGACCTAGATTTATAAAGCTGCTAATATGTGCCAGTTTCCTAGTCTGGGCATTCTATATGGATCTCCTTCCTTTCCACAATATCCCTATGAGATAGGAAACATTTATTGTTTTATAGATGTGGAAGTGGCCGGGCTCTGAGAGGTTAAGTAACTCACACATCTGAGAAGGGGGAATCAATATTTGAACCCAAGTCCCTCTGATTCTAGAATCTTCTTACAGCAATCTTCTGGCAAGTGTGGTGCTCCTACAAAGTCAGCCCAGCAACCCTGAAAGAGATAGGCTTTCCCTAGCTAGATACCCCTCCCCCACCCCGAATGGGCAGAGGAGAGACCACTTTATTGGCAAAGGTTTCACTTAATGCTGAAGAAGTATCAGTAGTAAGGAACTCTGGCCTTGAGAGAAACAGAGG
Organism: Myotis lucifugus; assembly: GCF_000147115.1. Lineage (NCBI taxonomy): Eukaryota > Metazoa > Chordata > Mammalia > Chiroptera > Vespertilionidae > Myotis > Myotis lucifugus. The sequence goes on from NW_005871182.1 coordinate 1,877,919, forward strand.
AAGGAGAGTAGAGAGCGAAACAGAAAGGAGGCTGGTGTGCAGCATGGCAGAAGCTGGTGTGGGGTCCTCCAGCTTGTCTTCTGAAAAATACATCAGCAATGATTTATGTCTCTGTTTTCACTCTGTAAAGTGCTTTGAGGACAGAGATCATCCAGTGAGCAGAAATGGGGTGTCTGACTACAAGAATCTTGGGAAATACTATGATCTCAAATGAAATACAGAGTGTAAAACATTATAGGGAGAGAGAAGAACCAGACGGTGGGAAGTCAATATAATCCTAGCTGTCACCCATCAGACAATTTGGAAATTTGGGGATCTAGGAAATGGCCCAGGTCCCAGGCTCACTCTGCCAGGAAAAACAAATGAAATGGAAGTTGTGACTCCTGACACCTCTCCACCCCCACCACACCCCACCCATGGATGTGCAGAGAAGAGGCAAGGCAAGATTTATTCTTACAGCTGCTCAGCACTTGAACTTGGACCTTTTTCCCTCAGGAGAATCAGGAGGCTTCAGGACAACAGTTCTGCTTGGTAGCTCCCTGGAACACTGAGGGACCATGAACCTGAACGGGGAGGGCATGGAAGTTGCATAATGACCCCTGTGGACCTGAGCAGAGATACTGATAGACTTAGACAAAAGCAAGCAAGAATGGAGGCAGAAGACCCAAATGAAGGAATAGTAGGAGTGGATCCTAAGGATAATGAACATAGACTGATAAACACAGTTACCTCGGGGACCATGCCATGGCCTCTTAGTGAAGTCCCCACTCACTATCATTCTTGGCTGTCTTCTAGCTCTGGGTCAGTAGCCAGACCAGAAGTGTGAACAGTTCTCAGTGACCTGGCAACTATAATGTTTTAGTCTTGATCACTATCAGTGTTTCCACTGTATTAAATGTCCTCTATTCATCCTCTCTATCTTATTATCACCATTATTCCGAGAATCTCATATGGAAGTAGGAACGAGGGTACCAAGAATTGTGTAAATGAATCACACAGCCCCAAAAGCCATGTCTGGGTGCCAATGAAGTAGCAGCTAGAAGCTCCTGGCAAAGGCATGAAGTACCTTGCCTGCAGCTAAATGGAAGTGCTTCAATGGTCAGTCGGTGAGCAGAGCTTGTGAATTTGTTTTTAAAACACACACACACACACACACACTTCTTCCTAGGCAAAATCCCACCAGCTCTGCCTTTGTTAAGAGCTGGCCTGGTCTAGAGAATTTTGGCAACAAAACATTAGGTTGAGATGAAGCCATGCAAAGAGTTCCAGTCTAGGAGATAAGAGACTCAGGTGACAGCCAAGGGTCAGCTCCTCCTCTAACCCTTTCAGTGAGACCCCTTCCCATCTGTAAAACACCACGGACCCCTCCAGATCTGACCTAGGGTATTCTGGTGTGGAAAAATACTTGGGCTTTTTTCCCATCCTTTCCAAAGGCAAAGTCTACCCCAAGTGTGTGATGGCCCTTTTATTCATATCCTCTGAGCCTCACCCATCTCTGAACAGGTTGTGCCTTGTCACAGGACAGTCCCACTTCTAGTCCATCATCAGTGTAGCCGGAGTGTTAAGAAAAAGAAAACAGATGACGGAAGTGCTCTCGTTGATTTTATGCTTCTCATTTTCATGTATGTGCTTAGACCAGTAATTTCTAATATAAGCACCCTGAGTAAACTTCTCCTTAGTAAGCCTCCGAAATGTTCATAATGTTTAGTGGCATTACAAAATACGTTGTCTGCCTGAGACTCCTGTCTACCCTGCGCATAGAGTGGACTCACTTAAAAGATCCGCTGGGGAGTGGGCAAGACGAGAAGTCTTCCTCCTGGCAAGCGTGGTGCTCCTACAAAGTCAGCCCAGTAACCCTGAGAGTGAGGCCCCCACAGATAAGAGATGGCTAATCACAGCCCCACCTTGAGGCCTGCCCAAGAGGTGGCCCTTCCCTGGACCAGCCCTTTATAGGTTCAAAATAAGCTCATTGCCAGTCATGGGACTAGATAAGGAGCCAGGCACTCCCCCGGCTGAGGCTCCTTTGTTTTAGATCCTGGTTGATTTCAATAACTGACCATTTGAACTACTTGGCTTGTTGTTGTTTTTTCTCTCCCCATGCTTTCAATTTTGGCTCTTATGTTTTAAATTCACCAATAAAGAATGACCCTGCAAAACACTAGGCCTCCCCACCTTCGACCAAAATAAAAGCAGAACCCCAGGCTCACAGGTTCGTGCCCCTCCCCGCCCCCCCCCCAACCCTGTGACCTCATTCTGTGGGCCCAGGTGTGTCATGTAATATCTAGGTCCTGTAAGTAATAGCCTTTTTTTAAAGTTGCCTCATGGTTTTTGCTGAGGGATGTTTTGCAATCACAATAAAAACCACGGGGGCGGCGGGGGGGGGGGGGGGTGGCGCAGGTGATGTCAGAGAAATGGCAGCGCAAGGGTGCCACTTTTCCTCTCCCACGGAAATTTCAACAAGTTAACCATCTATAATTCAACAAAGAAATTACAGCATAAACAGGGATAATTTGTGACAACAAAAACATACAAGGGGAAGAGGGAGAGGTCTCAACTGGCAAAGAAAGATGAAGATCAGCTGCACTCAAAAGAGCAAAAGGTACAGTAATATGCAACTTCATTCTTTATAAACCTAATGGTAACCACATACAAAAATCCCCAAACCAGGACATATAGCTTGAAAAAAAGAGGAAAGATGTGTGGAATTCCCCCAAACAAAAATAACATACAGAAACATAAAGGAAAAGAACCAATGGAGGCACAGAGCTACCAGAAAACAACAGATAAAATGGCTATAGGAAAGTCTTATACATCAATAATTACCCTAAATGTAAATGGTCTGAATTTACCAATAAAGAGGCACAGAGAAACTGGAGAGCATTATGCTAAGTGAAATAAGCCAGTCAATGAAAGAAAAATACCACATGAACTCATTCATTTATGCATAATAAAGACCATTATAAACTTATGAACAAAAATAGATACAGAGGCAGAGCTGCCTCGAACAGACTGTCAAACTACAGCAGGAAGACCGGGGAGGGTTGGGGGGCAGGAGGAGGGTGGGGTAAGAGATCAACCAAAGGACTTGTATGCATGCATATAAGCATTACCAATGGACATAAGACACTGGGGGTAGGGGAGGCCAGGGGATTGTCAAGGGCGGGGGGAAAAGGAGACATATGTAATGCTCTTTGTAATACTTTAAGCAATAAAAAAAAAGAGGCACAGAATAGCAGAGTGGATCAAAAAACAAAACCCAACCATATGCTGCCTATAAGAGACACATCTAAGCTGCAAAGACAAAGGTAGATTCAAAGTAAAAGGGTAGAAAATGATTTTCTATGCAAATAAAATCCACAAAAAAAGCAGGTATAGACATACATATATCTGACAAAATAGATTTTAAGATAACAAGAGACAAAGATGGACATCAAGAAACATAATACTGCCCAGCCAGCATGGCGCTCAGTGGTTGAGCTTAGACCTATGAACCAGGAGGTCACTGTTCGATTCGGTTTAGGGCTCTATCCCCAGTGAGGGGGGTGCAGGAGGCAGCCAATCAATGGTTCTCTCTCATCATTGATGTCTCTATCTCTCTCTCCCTCTCCCTTCCTCTCTGAAATCAATAAAAATGTATTTTTTTAAAAAATAACACTTTTTAATATATATGCACCCAATCAGGGAGCATCAAAATATATAAAACAACTATCCACAGAACTAAAGGGAGAAACAGATAAAAACACAATCATAGTTTGAAGCCTTAATACTTCATTGATAGCTCTAGACAGATCAATCAAACAGAAAATCAATAAAGAAATATTGGCCTTAAATGAAACACTAGACCAAATGGACATAATTGACATTTACAGAACATTTTATCCCAGAACATCAGATGATACATTCTTCTCCAGCACACATGGAAAATTCTCAAGGATAGACTATATGTTGGGTCACAAAACTAGCATCAACAAATTCAAGATGACTGAAATTATACCAAGCATATTCTCTGACTACAATGCCTTGAAATTAGAAATCAACTACAAAAAGGAAGTAAAGAACCCAACAAATACGTGGAAATTAAACAGCATATGTCTAAAAAATGACTGGGTCAAAGAAGAAATAAAAGATGAGATCAAAAGATAGAGAGAGACAAGTTTATATCATTACAAGTTTATCTCAAGAAACAAGAGCAATCCCAAGTAAACAACCTAACATCACATCTTAAACTACTAGAAAAAGAAAAACAAAAGCAACCCAAAGTCAGCAGAAGAAAGGAATTAATAAAAATTAGAGCAGAATTAAATGAAATAAAGAACAAAAAGACTATACAAAAAATTTAGTAAATCAAAGAGCTGGTTCTTTGAAAAGATTAATAAAATTGACAAACCCCTGGCTATACTCACTTAGGAAAAAAGGAGAAAGGCCCATGTAAACAAAATCAGAAATGAGAGAGAAGTCACCACAGACATCACAGATATACAAAGGACCATGCTAGAATATTATGAAAGACTATACGCCACCAAATTTGACTCTGGGTGGTGGGCACACGGTGCAATATACAGATCTTGTAACATAGAAACCCACACCTGAAACCTATATGTTCATATTGACCAATGTCAATCAATTTAATAAATAAAAACCACAGGCAGGGCTAGTCCAATCACAAGATTGGTTACTGATGGGCTGAGACCCAGACACAATATATTTCCAGGAAAATTCATTGCTCCCTGTCTATTTCCATTGTATTTTATGCCTACCTCTATTATGGCATATAACACAGAGACCAGATCTTACTTATTTTTGTACACCCAGGAACACACACTAGATAAATATTTGCTCAACGACATCTACTTAGCTGTAGAGCACTGAAGGAAAGATACCAACAGGATTTGCCTAAGTCTGCTTCCCTCCCAGCCAGAAGTGAGAGTCATCTTACTCTCGTGCTTATTCTTATCATTTCTCTTCTTCTTCTTTCTTCCTCTTCACCATCATTGTCATGGTGCACTATGCTTTATACAATATTATGATTCATTTGTATATATCAATTCATAATATCTTCATAAATATATGATATCATAAGCCCCAGTGAATCTTAACCTGAAAAAATAAGTTCTGAGAGTGAGTGAGGAGCAGAGTTTGAACTTGAACCCCAGGTTTTAATTCTGGAGTCAATGCTCCTTCACTCTACTGGATCCCCAAGATTTTTTCTTAAGCGCACTCATTATCTCAGAGCTGAGAAGATTGCATAGGCTCTGGAAACTCACCAGGGCAGAGATCTAATCAACACTGGATGACAAATAAGGAAGCAGGGAGGAAACCTTCAACATTTATAAAACAAGACAGCCAAAACCAACAATGAAAATCCAGGGATCAAGAAGTGAGTTCACTTGAATAAACCCCAGTTACCAGAATGCTGGTTAAAGTAGAACTTTCCAGAAAACAGAAGATCTTATGGGAGTTTCTCATGGTTTGGAACTCAGTCATGAGCAATGATTGCAGGGTGCTCTCATGAGGAACACTTCAGAAGGGAGTTGAAAAGAATGTTTACTAAGGAGCCGGAATTGGTCCATAAATGGGCAAGTGAAGACTATAAGGAAGAGAAAAATGGACAGGTGGGAAAACCAGTCTGGGCAGAGGATGAGGAAGAAAGCCAAGAAATAGCTCAAAGAAAACCAACCCAGGGCAGAGGGAGGGTGAGCCAGGCACATCTGCTCACCTCTGTGGCCACATAGTTTCTATGGCATGATGCCAACGTAACTACACTGCATCAGGTGAGTCAGGTCTGACAAGGAGGGGGTCAGACCATGGGGTTGTCTGCACCTCCTCCATGAAAAGTCCTGAAGAGCTAAGATAATCTCTTCTCACCTCCCTTCTGGTAAGTAGCAGCTGGGCTGCCGGAGCAGCTGTCCTTTCCCTCCAGAGGGTCCCACAGGTTCCCCTCAGAGAGCCAAAGTCCCACACTGCTTAGACCTAGGGTAGGGCAGCTGTTGTTCACTTTTGAATTGTGTGGGAAGCAGCATGGTGCTGTACTGGCCTTTCTAGAGTGAGATAAGAAATAAATTAGCACCCAGCACCTGTCAGTAAAGGCCAGTTGTCCAAAATAAGGATATGGTATGAGAAGCTGACATCAATTCCAAGAAGCAGTAATTGGCATGTCCTGATTAAAGAGCCCAAATATGCTCCCATTTTCACACGCCTAGCACCTGCATACTGCCTCAGTAAGGGCCCAGAAATCCAGCCCTTTTTTACCAGCTTGCACCGAAAAGAAGGGAAATGTGGGAGAAGAGGGAAGGAAGATGTTGTTTCTCTATAAAACTTAACATAGCTCAGTCATGTCATTCAAATTCCCACCAACAACTGTCTAAGGCCCAGATGACTGTAGGCCCTAAAGTGCCTGACAGGGCTACCACCTAACAATTAGTCACATTCAAGAGCTGGTAGATCAGCTTGGAGACAGACGTGGCAGCAGCAGGCAGGAACAACGGGTGGTGGCACTGCCCGAGATGTGGGTGCCGTGGCTGCCCCAGCATGTTCCCCTAATTATGGTGTGCTCTCTTCTGGGAAGTCACCTGGGGAGAGGGATCCTGCAGCTGGCCATCTGTCTGGAACAGCGGTCGCCAACCGGACCACTGGTGGTCCCTAAGGTCCGAAAGGTTGGCAACCGCTGGTCTGGAACATTCACTGCATTCAGATGGACACTAGGTGGTGCCTTGGATGTCTGAAGCATCCCTGGGAGGACTGCCCCAGGCCAGTGGCTCTCACTGGGAGCTCTAGGAATCCTGGCCTAGCACAGCTGTACTCGAGTAATTGACAGGAGTCGGGAAAGAAGGTTTGACCATTTTGGTTCTCAAAGTTTGCCCCTCTGGGCTCTGTCATCTTATTTCTAAGAACTAGCTTTTGTTACAAAGGTACTGTTTCCAGGAAATTGAAAAATGTCCTTTAAAGTCAGGCCAGAAAGAACTTCCAAGGAAAAGGTCATAGGGATGAGTTTTAGAGAAGGAAATTAATAGTGTTATGTGCAATGTCGCTGAGAGAGAGAGAGAGGGTGTGGGGGAGAAGGAGGAGAAAGAGGAGGATGAGGACAAAGAGAAGGAGAGGGAAGGGGAGATTTCAAATATTTGTGCTCAAAGTCCAGGTTTTCCACTCAACAACTCTGTACCCATGAACAAGATCCCTATGATCTCTGCCCAGCTGGCGTGGCTCAGTGGTTGAACATCAACTTATGAACCTGCAGGTCTTGGTTAGATTCCAGGTCAGGGCACATGCCCTGGTAGCGGGCTTGATCCCCAGTGGGGGTCGGGGTAGGGATGGGTGGCATGCAGGAGGCAGCTAATCAATGATTCTCTCTTATCATTGATGTTTCTATTTCTCTCTCTTTTTCTCTTCCTCTCTGAAATCAATAAAAATATATTTTTTTAAATGGGGGGAAAAAGATCCCTATGATCTCTGAACCGATGTCCCCATCTGTCTGATAAAGATATAATTTTCCTTACCTGGTGGTTGCAAGGACATGATGTTTGTTAACTGCTAGGAATGGAACAGGTATACAGGGAATGTTTCTTGTAGCAGAGGTTGAAGCTTGGTGCTCTTCTATATTGTATTTTAGCCACTCTCTCAAGAACCTCCTCACCATGTGCATCTGTCAGTAAGCCAATGATACCAATTAGGCACTTTATAGGGGAAAGATTCTGAATTCCAGCAGGCAAGGAGGGAGCAGGGACTTCTCCTGGGAGCCTACCTGAGCCATACAGCTGCAGTAGGTACACAACATTCCTTCACTTCGCTGGTGGAGAGCCAAGGAGACAGGGGACTGGGTGATCTCTGATATCCAGGACTTCAGGACCCTTACAGGTCGGCTCCTACCCAAGAAAATGCTGAGTAGCCCAAAGCCAGCAGTAACGATGTGGATGAAAGAGTCAAGGCCCATCTTTATTAGGTGAAAAGGGCCTTCCTCCAGTCAATCTCATTCTCTCTCTCTTGACCAAGTCATAAATATCTAATCTTCTCTACATTTTGTTCCTGATTTGTTACTGCTCCACTGCATTTGGACCCAGAGGCATGGCTTCTGAGGCCTAGAGAGATATAACCAATCTAAACCCACCTAGAAGTGTCCCATGTGACTTGTGCTCACATTTTGTTGGCCGAACCAATCACATTGGCCACATCCAACTTCAAGGAAGTGAGTTTGTTAGTCAGATTAGGTTGGGTTACACTGTGACAACGGTTTATTCCTCACTCATGTGACATGCTTCTAAGGACCTGGGGTCCAGGCTGAAGGAGCAGCCCCTATATGGGGCATTGTCATTCTCGTGATAAATGGGAATGAGAGTTTGCGGATTAATGCAATAGCTCTAATGTTTCTGTTCAGAAGTGGTACACCTCACTTCCACTCTTAAGCCAAAGTGAGTCAGTCACCTGGCCTACATATGACATCAGAGAAATAGAATTCTCCTACAGGAGGAGGTAGCCCAGGTCACATGGGCAAGACTGATGACAAAGAGTCAGGAGGTATAATGATCTTATCACATGGAGGGGTAGCAGATATTGGAAACAATAATCCAACACAGTAGGAAAGTGGGATATTAGTGAGTATTGGTAATGTTTAACATTAGTAGTCTTGTAAATATAAATTCAGAAGACTATAAAATAGAATTTTGTAGGAGGAGAATAGATCCTGCCTGTGGGATTAGGGAATTTGGGACAGTTACACAGAATAATAATTAATTGATGTCAATCAGGGTTCGGAGAATCTATTGTTACTTACAATATACGCAACAATAAATTCATTCAACCAATATTTATTATTGGGCCAGGAACTGTAATCACTGTTATACAGTGGCAAACAAAATAGGCCTGGTCTGTACCCTCATGGAGATTAAATTTCTTTAGAGAAAACTGACATTAAATCAATACACACACACAAATAAATACATATATTTGCAAAGTGGGCTGTTACAATGGAAAATACTGGGCTGTCAAGAGAGAGAGGAACAGAGAATAGACCATAATGAGGAAATTATGTTGGAACTGAGTGCTGATGCAGTCGGGCAAAGAATGTTCTAGGCAGAGTGAACAGGTTGTACAAACTTCCTGAGATGGAAGAGAGTTTGGTATACATGAGGTACTGATGGGAGGAGAGAAATCAGTGTCATGATTGAGTGGAAAAGGAGTTCAAGGGTAAGTTGGTGAGAAAGGTTACCTCATGCAGGGCCTTCAGACATGTAAAGGGGTTGTTTTGTTGTTGTTGTTTTTCGTTAATCCTCCCCTGAGGATATTTTTCCATTGAGGAGGGTGGAAGAGAGAGGGAAAGACAGAGAGAAACATCCATGTGAGAGAAATATATCGATTGGTTACCTTCTGCATGAGCCCAGACCAGGGCCCAGGCCAGGGAAAAGCCTGCAACCAAGGTACATGCCAGGATCTTTTGGCCCACAGGCCAATGCTCTATCCAGTAAGCCAAACCGGCTAGGGCCATGAACAGGGTTTTAGATTGTGTTTTAAGTGAAATAAGCCATTGATAATTTTCAGTAATGAGGGGGCTGTTTATTTGTGACTGTGGGACATTATCCTATACTCATTTATTCAATCATTCTGGCTGCTATATGAAGAGTGGATTGAAGTGGGACAAGTGTTGAAACAGAAAGACCAATTTGGAGGTTAGGCACGAGTCAGATTAAGAGATGATGGTGGCTTGGTTAGATCTGTAGAGATGGACAGGAACATGTCTGCAATAATTTCAAGACATATTTTAGAGATAGAATCAGTAGCAATTTGTTATGAATTAGACTATGATTTTTTTTGGGGGGGGGGAGCAGGGAATGGAAGAAGGTAACAGAAAAGATGGAGCTGGTGCTGCCTGAGTGCAGTCCTCCCAAGAGAGGAAAAATGAAGGAGTGAGAATGGGGGATCAAATGTTTATTTTGAGGCAAAGAAATTTTGAGATTTCTGTGAGCCATCCAGTTAGAAATATTGAAAAAGTCATTGTGCCTGGCCAGCGTGGTTCAGTGGTTGAGCATCGACCTATATAAGAGGAGGTCACGGTTTGATTCCCAGTCAAGTGTACATGCCCAGGTTGCTCAATCCCCAGTGGGGATAAGGGGGGTGCATGAGGCAGCCAATCAATGATTCTTTCTCATCATTGATGTTTTTATGTCCCTCTCCCTTCCTCTTCTGAAAGTTAAT
>NW_005871182.1:1888200-1899218 GCF_000147115.1 Myotis lucifugus
TCATTTGACTAAAAGAGTCTGGGGCCAGAAGAAAGTCTAGGTTATAGGTATTCATTCAAGGGTCATAGTATATAAATAACATCACAAATCATGAGAATGGATGGGATGAGGATTTAAAGGGAGAAGAGGAGAGGGCTGTGAACTGCTTTCTGAGGAACTCAAATATTAGAGTTCAGCAGAGGGGCTTGGATGTGGGGGAGGAAGGAAGTGTTGGGAGGTGCTGGCAAAGGAGTGTGAGAAGACCAAGGAGTTGGGAGAAGCCAGGAGAAGCAGCATAATATTCCAAGAAGTGGCTAAAAGCCTAGAATGCCTCTAAAGGTCCAGTAGAAGGAGGACAGAGAAATCAATGTTGGCTTTGGCAGCATGAAGTGACCTAGCAAGATTGTTTTCTATGGAGCAGGAGGGGCAGAAGCCAAAATGGAAAACACTGAAGAATGAGTAAGAGGTGAGAGTGTGCTGCAGACAGCTCTTGTAAGAAGTGCAGCTAAGTAAGGAAGCAAAAAAAAAGGCGGGGGGGGAGGGACAATAGCTGGAGGTGATTAGAATAACATTAAAGGGTGGTATGCAAATGTTTGAATATTTATTGGATGGATCCAATAGAGAGCTAAGGGTTAAAGAGAGTGAAAGCTGAAACCCTAACATAAGGTAAAAGGGGGTGGGACCCAGAGCACAAACGGGAAGCCTGGCTTTGCAAAGGAGAACGGACACCTCTTCTCAGACAAAGTAAAGGAGGAAGATTGAGTGGTAATGCCAATGGATGTTTGGATTTGGTAGTGCGGGAAAATGGATAGGGTTTCTACATTATATACTGTTTGGTTGTTGTTTTTTAATTTAATAGAAAGCAAGGTGAAAAGAACATAGAATGGGAGATATATGATTAGAAAACTAGAGAATGAACAATTATTTGAAAAGAGTAAAAGAATGATCTTATCTCAACGGTGAGCCTGGACATCATGAGCTTAGAAGTAAAATTGGTCATCACAAGACTGAAAAGTCCTATCAATCTACCCAATTGTGGGATTTTTTTCTCTGAAACACTTAGATGCAGGTAGTGGCTTGGTTTATACAAGGTTGAGTTGCAACAGGCAAATGGAATAGAAAGAATAGAGGCAAAAAAAGTTGAAGATATCTACAAGAAATTGTTACCAGACTAAAGGGGTCTGTTTGCCTGTGCACATCAAAGCCCAATCAAATGCAAACAGGAGTTTGCAGCAAAGAAAATAAGGGCTTATTTGAGGAGATAGAGCCAAGCCTAGAGTCACGGGTAAGAGTAGTGTCAAAGAACTGCCTCCCAACGGCTTGTAAGGGATGGGTTTATAGGGGACTAGGTCATGATCTCTACTGATTGGTGGTGCTAGGGTAGTTGATCAGTGCATCTTGTCTGATGTCAGCCATGGTATCACTTCTTCTGGGTTTGAAAAAGGTGTGGTTGGTGGGGTCATTCCACTTCTCTGGGTCTGGAACTAAAATACAACTGAGGCCTAGATGTTGTCTGTAGTTCTATTGAAACTCTGTCTCTGTGATCAACAAAACCCGAGGTTTTGTTCCTAAGATTGTATTAAACAATGAGGTAATCAGAGCCTCATTGTTCTGAGGGCTTAATGATTAAGGGAGTGGACATGCATGGGAGGAGACAGGTGTGTCATGGTGCTGGAAGAGGCCAGTTTGAATCAAAAGGAAAGAACGGGAAAAGCGTTATATTAAAGAAATAAAGTTTCTACATAATTACAGAAAAAATAATAAGAATGAGCGATGGATATAGATAAATTGAAGAAACAAGAGCTGGTGTATATGGAAAATGTGGTGGAGCCATCAATGTGGAGAGCTTCATGAGGTCAAGAAGAATGTAGAATCCAGAGAAAGATGTTAGAATTTGTGATTTAGGAATTTGTATAATTTCTGGTGATTACCTTGTAATAGAGTTCTTTCTTTCTTTTAAATTCACATACCATGAGATGCACAGATCTTAAATTTATAGGTCAATAAGTTTTTGTTTGTTTTGTTTTGTTTTGTTAACCCTCACCCAAGGTCATTTTTTCCCATTGATTTTTTAGAGACAGTAGAAGAGAGGAAGAGAGAGAAACATCAATGTGAGAAACAGCAATGTAAGAGAGACACACTGATTGGTTGCCTCCCGCACATGCCCTGACTGGGGTCAGGGATCAAACCTACAACCCAGGTACATTCCCTTTACCAGGAATCAAACCCACAACTCTTTGGTGCATGTCCGACACTCTAACCACTGAGAAACACAGGCCAGAGTGGCAAATGAGGTTTTTTGTTTGTTTGTTTGTTTTTTAATTTTTTTTATTGATTAAGTTATTTACATATGTGTCCTTATCCCCACATTACCCCCTAGCCCCCCACTCATGCCCTCCCACCCCTGTTGTCTGTGTCCATTGGTTAGGCCTATATGCTTGCATATAAATCCTTTGGTTGATCTCTCCCTGGCAAGTGAGTTTTGACAAATGAATATATTCATATTAAACTCAATTTATATCATTCTAGAAAGTTCTTTAATGCTCCTTTCCAGCCAGTTCCCATCCTCTAGCCTCCAACAGTGGCAACCACAGTTCTGATTCCTATCCCTATAGCTTATTATTGTCTGTTTTAGAATTTCATGTAAATGGAATTATACAGTATGTGTTCTTTTGTATATGGTTTCTTTCACTTAGCTTACTGTTTTTGAGATTCAGCCATGCTATTCTGTTCTCTACTTGTTCATTCTTTTTTTATTGCTGATTGATATTGCATTATAAGAATGCACTACAATTTATTTATCCATTCTTCTATTAATATTTGTTTTTTCCAGGTTTTTGGCTATCATGAATAAAACTACTTTGAACATTTTTCCTGTGGACTGTTAGGGTCACCAAAGGTGGAATGCATGAAGCCAAAAGTGGTAAAGAATTATAAATTTATTGTTATATCTGCGAGCAGAAGGGCTGAGACCAAAATGGCTTCAGCAAGGCAGTGTGGGGGGAGCGGGATATTTATGTTTCCTGTAAAGGTCAGAGTAGCCAGTTGGACCAGGTGCAGGCAGGGGGCTGGATCCACTGGAAACTGGGTGAGGCCATTTATGAGAAACTGAAGGACATTAGTCATGTCTTGCTAAATCTATGAGAACAACAAGAAAACTGCTGGGAGGGACAAGAGCCTCAAGCAGAGCATAATGAAGTGCAAGAATGTGCCTAACATTCCAGCCTCTCTTTCTTTTTCTTTCTTTCCAGTGAGCTGGGGTTCTTATAAGCTGGGGCTGATGAGGTAGGCTGATCTCATTTTTCTGTAACTTCTCCATGCTTAGGTAGGGTGTAGAGATGTCCCTAATTTAGTCGGTGATTGAGGGAGGGGATGATATCTAGTGTAGGTCTGGAATAGCATCATTTCCCCTATGGATCTATGGGTAATTGCCTGAATGTGGTTTTGGAGGAAGGAGAAAAGGGCTCTTAGGATGTATGGGCCAAAGATGAGTGTCAGGAAGAGCATGAAGAGGGGTCCAACTAGAGATTGAAGCCAGGAGGTCCAGTTAACATATTGCAGGCCAGTAGTTTTATTGCTAGCTTTACCCCATGGCCAGATAAGTTTCTATTGAACAAAAAACGTTTTACATAAATGCTAAAGGCACGATTTAAAATTAAATACCCATTGCATTTTGAAGTTATTCATGACATGTTCTTACAAGCTAATATCTTTTTTAAAGAATTCTCATGATTGGCCACAAGCCTTAGAACAGAAAACACGAGAATTCTCGTGATCCGTCCGCAATGTGTTAGGATTCTGTAGCCAGCTGCCCCAGGATTCTGAAAGTTGTTGTCAGATTTTTGAGGCTCTATCAACTAGTTTCTTGGCCCCATCCCTTACTATGCCAGATTGGTGGCATTAAAACAGCATTCTTCCTCTAGGGATAGGCCTCCCCCCCCCCTTACTCAGCTGTGATGAGGTCAAGTCCTCTCTGATTTTGGAGGGTACTGCTGCCAGTAAATCTATCTGGCCCTGTACTGCAATAATACTTGGGCAATTTCCTCTAAGCTATCTGCAAGGTCTTTTGACAGGCTCTGATAGTAGGACAAAGAGGTTGCTAGTCCCGCTATCCCAGTGCCTAAGCCTGTAGATATCCCTAGGCCAACAAGGAGGGGAAGGAGGGCAATGCTCAGATTCCCTGGTCTGAGCGTAAGCGGGGAAAGGAACCTTAAACAAAACTGGTTATTAGGGGCAATGTCTATTTCAGGGATGAGATAGATTAGGGTGCAGGTCCCCCTCCAGTTGGCTGGGGGACAGAGATAGGTATTGGTGCCACACAGAAAGAAGATTCCCTGATTTTCTAAGCAGAAAATGTTCTCAGTGGTTGCTGACGACCAAGATCAACAGTAATTGATATAAATGTGAGGAATCTGGCAGGACTCCTTTTGATATTCACAGGGTGAATATCTACATTTTATTACCTGCTGCTGACTCAATGGCCTAAAGCAAACTCCCCCTGTCAATCTTACTGTTTGCTAAACATTACCATTGATATGTCTGTTTGCATTCCTAAAGGCAATTGTGTATTCTAGCTAATAAAAGCAGCTAGGAAAGGAGTAACAGGGAGAACTCGACTTCTTTAGTTGAGTTATTCTCTCGTTCCCCCAGTAATTATAAAAATTAATATTCCGTCTTATGTGTATCATTTGTGCGTCAGCCCTCCCTCCAAGTCTTTGAACCCGCGAAAGCCACGCTGGCTGTGGACTCTCGCAAATGGTAAAGAGGTTGTCTTCATTTTCCCAAACAGAAAAGGTTCCAGCCAAGGTTGCCCCCATAAGGACCTTTGGGATTGACCTGTGTAGCTCCAGTGGTGGTGTTCTCAAAAAATATATTTTTCCTCTCAGCCTCCACCCAAAATTTAGAATGTGTGAGACTGTGGGAGGGGAATCAGCGGCAGTTAGATTGTAAATGTGAATGGCAACTCTGCCATGAGAAATAGCTAACACAGGAAAGGGGTCGACCTAAACAGAACTGGGAAGTATTGGTCGTTGAGATGATGGGCCAGGCTGCGAATCAAAAGGGTTTCAGAAGAGGGGCTGTTTGGGTGACAAAATAGCCCAGTCAGAGGAAGGCTAAAGGTTGAGAGTAAAGTTGCATAAGCGTTCATCAAGATGTCCTAAAGCCTTTCCTGCAGGGAGTATGCTATGGATGCAAAGAGGTGCCTGATATGCTAGGACACTGTTGGTTGGTACTGGTCCCAAGATGGGGACTTTGTTGGATGAGTGTTCAGGTATGTTGTTTGAATATGACTGGAGTAACTGAACAGCTCTGCCTGTGAGGGTTCCTCTGGTCATTTCTGTGATTTGTAAGTTATAAACTTCATCAAGGCACATGAGTTGGAACAGGGGCTTCCATGTATCTTATAGTGGAAGGATATGTTATGCCCAGATTTCAAGATCCCCATTAGACCATACCAGGGAGCCAGCCGAGTCCGATGCAAAAGCAGAGAGTCTTTTATTCGAGCTAGCTCGGCTCCCCCACCTCGCCGACGCAGAGGCAGGAAGCAGAGAGTGAGAACTCTGAGTGGAGAGAGGTTTTATAGGGGGGTTGGAGTAAGGGGAGGAGAAAGGACTGTGGGCCCTGCCGATTGGCCAGGCGCAAGTCGGTGTCTTGTTCCTGGGTGTGGCTAGCAGAGGCTTAGACTTCCGGGAAGAAGCTCCTTGCCAAGCACATGGCTGCCCCAAAATGGAGGACACAGGGTAAGATGGAGGGCGTAGTCCTCACCCTTTCAGGATAGACTAGAGTTGTCCCCATGCATGTAAGGAGGTTGGGGCTGCCGTGTAGCTAGTTGATGAGAGGAGAAGACAGAGCCAGCAGTTTCTCGAGAGAGTGGGGTTGGTGGTGTTGAGGAGGTGATGTGTTAGGTTGAGAGTTTGAGAGAGATAGTGAGGATTTAGGAGAAGTTTAAGAGTTATGAGGTAGACCTGTGTACACAATAAGAGGAGGTAAAGGCTTGGGGATGGGAGGTCATTGTATACTCTAACAGCAATAGCATAATTCCAACCAGATGTTATAAGGCAAAGGCACATTAAAAATTTTAAAATGTCAAGGGAGATCCTGAGAAGTACTACCAGCCAGAATAAAGGGTGAGTAAGGGCCTCCCAGGCTAAATTCTAGTTAAATTAATCCCAGAGTTGACTTTTAGCCAGGAGGTTATTTGGTCCCAGGAAAAGTCACCTTGAAGAATTGTTCTGCAGTACATCATTGGGTAGGGAGGGGGCTGGCCCAAGGTGGGGGCCGAGAGACAGGGACCAACACAAACCAGATAGTGAGGGGTAATGGGAGAAGCCTGGCTTCTAGGGATTACAGTAAGAGTCCAGGTGTATGGTTCCTCAGAAATTTTTATAAGTTTGAGGCAAGTGGGTCCAAGTGGGGCATAATGCAAAAATGTGCCTAACATAGATGGACCTCTTTTCATTTTTCTTAGGTAAATCACCAGTGGTAGAAATTATGGATTGGTGCGTGTTTAACTTCAAAAGAAATTGCTAGCTAGTTTTTCAAGATGAGTGTATTTTACAGTCCCACTGGCAATGTATAAGAATTGTAGCTACTCCACCTTTTGTCCAATATTTGATGTGTCCGTTACTTTAATTTCAACTATTTGAGTAGATGTAAAATGGTTTCTCACTGTGGTTCTAATTTTCACTCCCCTGATGACTAATAATGTTGAACATCTTTTCATGTGCTAATTGACAACTCGTGCATCTTCTTTTGTGGTGTGTCTTTTAAATTGAGGTTACCCTGCCCTAGCCAGTTTTGCTCAGTGGATAGAGTGTTGGCCTGCGGACTGAAAGGTCCCGGTTTCGATTCCGGTCAAGGGCATATACCTTGGTTGCGGGCACATCCCCAGTGGGAGGTGTGCAGGAGGCAGCTGATCGATGTTTCTCTCTCATTGGTGTTTCTAACTCTCTGTCCCTCTCCCTTCCTCTCTGTAAAAAATCAATAAAAATATATTAAAAAACAAATAAATAAATAAATAAATAAATTGAGGTTACCCTTGGTTTCTTGGCTGCAAACTCCTGTGTGTGTTTGATCCGGCTTTGATATGCACAGGCAAATGGACCCCTTTAGTCCAGTAATACCATGTATTTAAGTGTTTGGTATGTCTTTTGCAAAAGAACATGGCTGAATTTTGTGTTACTGTTTTTAAAACCATCCTAAGTCTATTTTAGCTAGTATACTAGTATTTAAGCTACTTACATTTTATTGATTATTTAAATATTTGGGCTTATTCCCACCTTTTCACCTTGTGCTTTATTTTCTAATGTTTTTCTCCTTTTTGTGGTATTGGGTTTCTAGCATATTTGTTTTCTTATTCCATTTCTTTCTCATTTTTGGTTGGGAAGTTTTACACTCCATTTTAATTTTTTTAATGGTTGTCCTTGAAGGTTGCCATTTCCAGGTGTTTTTAAAGCTGTTTTATTTCATTTTTAAATGTTCTATTCTCTTCTAAAATAGCTGAAGTTTTAAAACTTCCACCTTTTCTAAGAACAATTAAAAGTGGCAATAAAAGTGGCAGAAGAACAGAATTGTTAAGAAAAGTGTTTGGTTGATATGAAATAAAAACAGTATGCAAATTGCAAATACTCATAAAACAGGAAATATCTAGACTTCAAAATCTTCATAAGGTAAAGACAAATATTGATTTGCCAAGAAAAAGGAAAATTACCCCTTTTAGCTGGGAAAATGTGTGTGTGTTTTAAACTGGAGGAACCTTTTGCAATCTAATCCAAGCTCTTTATTTTAGAGATAGGGAATATGAAATCTAGTAGGTAAACATAATTTGCCCAAATGTTCATTTGTGGGAATGAGATGCACTGTGAGATAATTTCTTTTTCTGCAACTATTTCCAGATGGAAATTCAGGAAAAACTCCAGGCATGAAGTAAAACTACAAAAGCAAGACCATTTCTTACATTCACTTCTCCATTTACACTAGACTAATACACCACTTGCGTCAGTCGGGGGCAGACAAAAAAAAGCCAGTTGTAAGACAGTTACTGTCACCTGACTGATTTTTATTTGCAAGTCACATGCCTGCAGTCCAGGTAGCTGCCCTCCCCCACCCGGTGACAGTGGTTGTTACCATTATTGGCAAAATCCAAACAACGCATTTTCAAGTCAGAGCACCTATCTACACAGAGAGCTTTTTATATATGATCTCTTTATGAAACTAACAAAGCATCACAGGTTAATTAACCTCTAATTGCTAATCTCTAGTTGCTTAATTACAAAGTTCACTAAGTATATCTATAAAGAATTGAGCTTCCAAAGTCCATGAAGGAAACTACCCATTTCTTTCCAGACACACATGCTATACAGATTGGAGGAAAATTTGAATAGTGCTTTTCAAACTGATATTTTGCAGGTAGTTATAGCAGTGTTTAAGGGCTCTCTGGGAAAAGGTCAAAGGTCCTAGAGTCAAATACACATGTGAAATGCTGGACTAAACAAAGCTTAATCATTTTCAATGGGGATCTCGTCCGTGACTTCTCTGTGATGAATGTGTTTTGTGTATAGAGGGTTCCCTGGCTGATTCGTCAAACAGTCTTTTCCTCATGAATGCTTTCATGGGACACACGTTGAAAAACGTGATTTAAACAAATGCAAACTTTTGCCAATAGCACAATATCTTTCTCACTAAGTTTTTGTGTGGTGTGTGTGGTGAATATACATTAGCATTTTAAGTGTACAGTTCAGTGGCAGTAAGTACATTCATATACTTGTGCAGACATCACCAACATCCACCACCAGAATTTTTTTAACTTTCCACACTGAAACTTTGTACCCATTTGTTGACTGTAAGCAAAAGGTCAGCCAGGTTTTCCTCTAGCAAAATGGGTTTATTCAGAAACAACAAGGAATCACAATCCACAGCGCGCAACCCTGGTGGGCCACATGCAAGTTCGCTAAAACGAAGAAGAGGAAGCCCTTTTGTAGAGGAGAAAAGGACGTTTGGAAGGGCCATTACAAAGAGTCTCCCCCATGGTTCTTCAAGATCAACACGGGGCCGAGACCTCCCTCTCCCAGCATTCCTACTTCACTTTAAATGAGGTTGCTGTTTATTAATTTTAATTCATACATTAAATAATAATTTCATTTTCCCATCACCACAGTTCTTGGCAGCCACCATTCTACTTTCTGTCTGTGAATGTGACTACTCTAGGTACCTCATATAAGCAGAACAATGCAGTATGTTTGTGGCTAGATTATTTCCTTTAGCATAATGTCTTCAATCCATGCTGACATATGAAAAGATGCTCAACATCACTTATCATCAGAGAAATGCAAACTAAAACCACAATGAGATACCACCTCAGAACGGCTATCGTCAATAAATCAACAAACAAGTATTGGTGAGGATGCAGAGAAAAGGCAAGCCTCATGAACTGTTGGTGGGAATGCTGACTGGGGCAGCCACTGTGCAAAACAGTATGGAGTCTCCTCAAAAAATTAAAAATGGAACTGCCGTATGGCCCAGTGAGTCCACTTCTGGGTATATATTAGAAGAAACCCAAAACACTAATTCAAAAGAATATATGCATGGCTATGTTCATTGCAGAGTTATTTACAATAGCCACGATTTGGAAGTAACCCAAGTACCCATCAACAGATGAGTAGATATAAAAGCAGTGGTACATATATACAATAGAATATTACTTGGCCATAAAAAAAAAGAATGAAATCTTACCATTTGGGACAGCATAGATGGACCTAGAGGGTATTATGCTAAGTGAAATAAGTCAAACAGAAAAAGACAAATACCAAATGATTTTACTTATATGTGGAATCTAAAGAGCAAAATGAATGAACAAACACATTTTTTTAGAAAAAGAAAAGAAAGAGGATCCAAGCCACTGGACTGGCTTGAGTCTAGGATAAGAGTGAGTGGACACAAATACACTGTGGTGACACAAGTTCAGTGCCTCCTGTCCAGATCTCTAATGTTTCTGATCACATTTATTGCTTTAGTTGACTGCCCATCCATCAGTCAATAGCCACCATGGGACACCACATTTGGATTGCTGTTCTACCCCTACTGACCATTTCAGTGACTGCTCCCATGTTGTCTCGGCCACTCTGGGGATGAAAGTGGCATCTATCTCTTTCATCCCCAGCTAGCAAGAGACAGACAATACAGAACGTTACAGAATTATGGTGTTTGCTTCACCAATGCATTTCTGAATGCTTTGGGTCTGCCTGGGACTTGGTGGAATATGGAAGGATCATACCTGAACTATGCATTTCAACCTTCCTCTCTCTAAGCCTTTGGATTCCATCCTGTCCATTACACCAAAGAAGTTAGGGCACCTCCGCCTCATTAAATTAGTCCACTGCTGAGTCAGGTTTCAGTCAACTAAAGAAGCAGAGTGCCAGTGATCACTCCAGCTGCTTAAGATAACACAGAGATGTCAAAATCTCTGGCAATTTGCAGCTTTATCAATAAATGCAGTTTGATCCAATGTGAGGTGCCCTCATCCTTGGTAGCAAATACTGCATCAGTCAAGATTTAGTCAGAAAAATTAAAATCACCTTGGGTATTTTCAGCACAAAGGGATTTAATACAGAAGATATGGTTAAAAGTCTTGAAAGAACTGGAGGACCAAAGTGGGGAAAAGGGGAAAGTGGTACTAAAAACCAGAGATCGGGCACTGCAAGAAGTCACTACCATCTGTATTAGTCTACTCATGCTGCATAACATAAAAGTTATAAAACCATTGGTATTATCAACAGGAGTGATCCTGGCAGCTGGGATTGAGGTGATAGCCTTAGAAATGATTAGAAGAGGGATTTATTGATGACTTAAAATGGGTGTAAGAGAGAGTGGCCCTTGATCCATGGACCTCTTCTCTTCCCTCTCTACACTCACTCCCATAGTGATCTCACCCAATTTCATGGATTTAGATGCTATGCATTTCTGTATATACCTCCAGCCCTGATATCCAACTCATGTATAGTATCTTCAGATTTGTATATACAACTGTCTTCCCAAAAATT
>NW_005871182.1:1899318-1918297 GCF_000147115.1 Myotis lucifugus
CCATCACCATGTTAATCAACTGACTGCTCAGGCCAAAAAAAAAGGAAAAAATCTTGGCATTATCCTTGACTTCTCTCTTTGTCTCACACGTTATCTCCAACCCATCAGCCATGACATTAGCTCTATTTTCAAAATATAATGTAAATGCAACCACTTGTCACTCTCTCCATCACTACCACTCTGCTTCTCGCCACCACCCTATCTCACCTAGACCACTGTCATAACCCCCGGCTGGTTTGCTTCATTCTATATTTGAGCCTTTATTGTCTACTAGAGGCCCGATGCACGAAAATTCGTGCAAGAGTAGGCCTTTCTTCCCCCGGCTACCGGCACCGGCTTCCCTTGGGCACCCGGGACCCGGGCTGCTTCCTTCCGGCCTCCCGCAGGCACCCGGAACCGGACTGGCTTCCCTCCAGCCCCGGCTTCATCAGGATATCCAGAAGATGTCCAGTCTAATTAGCATATTACCCTTTTATTATTATAGATTCCCTGCTAAGCAGGCAGAGTCGTTCTTTTAACACTTAACTCTGATCATGTCTGGCATCTGTCCACTTCCTGCTCCTTAATGGATACAACATACTCCACCACTCATCATTCACAACAAGCAAAATCAAGGAACTACAAGATCCTTCCAAACACTCAAACACATAAGCCTATGCCTTCCGGAGGTTTGCCAGCCCTGATTGGGCTTTGTATTTGATGCCCAGCCCTTTAAAATGCTAACTCTTAGCCTGTCATCCTCCTTAGCCCCAACCTCCCTTGCACAAGTTTCTCAACAAAAACCTGGAGTGAGTGGGCCATAATCCTTCAAACTTGTTTCTTCTCATTCTTCCTCACTCTCCAGGTAGTAATAGAAAGAATACAGGTCCGAGAGTTAGCCAGTCAGCCTCTCAAAGTCTCCTATCTTTCCTTCATCAATGGTATGAACACAACATCTACTGATCAGGGTTTTATAACATTCAATGGGATAAAATGTACAAGATGCCTGGCTATAGTCAGATTTCAATAAATGTGTCCTTTTCCACTCCCTTCTCCCAACATCTACTTACTTGCCCTTTCTTCTTTGTTCATTCTGCTTTCTTCTTGGATCAAGAGTCAACTTTGTACTCGGCCAAGGGAGACCTGCCAAGGTAAAATGGAAATTGAAGCAGGTGGCCCAGTTGTCGTGACGCTCTCAAACCTACTTTTAATAACGAGAAGTAAGACTCAGGTTAAAGTCTCAGGTGAAAGCGGCAAATCATGCCATTTGAGACTAACTTCATCCTGTGGCTTTGCCTGCATTGGGAAGACCTCCCTACCTGTCCAGGCTGAAATACTGTTTTAAGAGTGACCAGTGTGTGTGTGTGTGTGTGTGTATGTATGTGTGTGTGTGTGTGTGTGTGTGTGCGTTCTGTTGCCAAAAGTAATAAGATCTCAGGAACACGGTGGCTCGGGGAGGGGAATTCAGTATAGCTGATTTCATTTGATAGGATACTTAAATCTCAGGGCCTGCAGAGAAACTATTTTGTTGAAATATGAGTGCATTTGGCTCACACCATGTTTTTATTTATGCCCTACAGGTTAGTATAGTGAAAAATATATTATAGGCTGACCTTTAAAAAGACAACTCTGAAAATGTGTCCCCCATTTTCTGAGGGGAAAAGGAGAGCCGTGCATAAATTTTTGTAAGGGAGTGAAGACCCTTACAAAATAATTAAGTTCTTGGACCTTTATATGTAGAAAACTATACCTGTAAATACAAGCAGCAAACTGCTGGCAGGCAAGGCGACTGTGCCAAATGTTATCAGGGAACCGAAGCGGATTAAACAGACCATCTATCACATAGTAGCCGTTTTCTTTGTTTATAATCTGTTCCCAAATGCTATTTATCCCTGATTTAATAATTTTGTTTGAAGTTTTCTTTTTATGTTTTTTTATTATTTTTTATTTTTCAATTACAGTTGGCATACAATAGTATATTAGGCAGGTATATGTTTGTTGTTTTTCAAAAACATCGGTTTTTGTTTGGTTTATAAGGAAGCGGTTGCTCAGGCTTGGCTCTGCTCTTGGCATTCCTGTGGCATGAAGTTGAGGCTACCAACCTTGACCCCGTGTCTGAGCAGCCTGGTACTGTCTCTTATTGGAGGTGCAGCTCAGCATGGAGCTGACTCTCCAAGAAAGGTGAGTGTGCCCCTTCCTGGGGCCTGACTCCACCCCCCACCGGATGGAGTCTGTGGTGGAGAAACTGACACAGAGCTCCTATGGGAACTGATGACCAGGAGAAATCACTGAGCAAACGTATGTGACTTGATCATTGAGCTCGGGTGGGGCCTCGCCATGGTCCTTAAGTTCTCTTTCTAAATGCTGTACAAACACAAGCTACCAGGCAGTTTATAGGCCATGTTTATCACTAACAGCAGGGGCAGAGAGCAGCCACCACAGATACTAAAAGGAACCCGTCTTCACTTATGGGGAACTTGACTTCATTTTCCTTTACTGAAAGGGTGAGCAGGAGCAACACTTTCTTCAACACTTTCTAAGTACCAGCATGTTTCCAAACAAATTTATGACATGCCTATTACAAGGTCTGTGCAGTAGTGGGGACCGTGGCAAATTGCTCAGCAGATTGGATGGCGTGTGCATAGAATACAGGGAGTAGCTGCCCCTCGGCTCCCAGCTAGTGCTGTCATGTGGAAGTTCAGGTTTCAAGAGTAGATGAAAACATGAATTTGTGTTATTTGTCATTCACTGTAAACACTCATTTAAACAAGCAACATGTTTTTGAGGCTCCTTGGTTTGCATTCTTTGATTCAGCCAATCACTCTGACATCAATGAGACCTCTGATGTTGGGGAGCAGTTGAGGGCCCAGGTCGGTCACTGACATGGTGACCACAAGGTATGAAGAGACGGGAGGACATCCTCCAGATTACACCAATACTTAGGAGGCAAAATGAGGAGGAGGAGACGGAGGGGAGACTGGAAATTAACAACCCAAAAAGTAGGAGGAAAACCAAGAGGGGAGAATCACAAATACCAAGGGAGAAAAGGAGGTGGTCAGGCGAGAGAACTCCTACACGAGAGCAAAATCCCTTACTTGGTGTCTCAGTCAGTTTGGGCTACAGTAACAATAATACCAGGGTCTGGGTGGCTTAAACTACAGACATTTCTCACATTTCTGGAGACTTGGGAGTTCAAGGTCAAGGTGCCAGCCAGTTCAGTTCCTGTGAGAACCCACCTCCTGGTTATGAAACGTAAAGGTAAGCACATTTTTCTTAATCCTGAGTTTTAAGTATTAAATATGATGCTTGCTGTGGTGTTTAAAAAATGCTATTTGTCAAGTAAAGAGAGGGGTTCCTTTTATTCTCAGTTAAGAGTTTCTTTTTTTATCATGGCTGAGGATTGACATTTCTCAAATGCATTTTAAGCATCTATTCAAATCATCATAAAACATTTCCTTTCATCTGATAATGTGATGCATTACACCAATGAATTTTTGAATGTTGAACTACCCTTGCATTTCTGGAATAATCCCTCTTATTGTGATATGTTATTTATAAATATATGTTATGAAAATGTTTTATTTGAAATTTTTGTTACTTTACCTATAAGCTGACTGTGATGTCAAAGTTACTCTGGTCTCATTATATGAGCTGTGTAGCTTTCCATTGTAAACCATGTTCATGAGATAGAAAGTTCAGTAAAATCTACCTGTACATCTTCCCCTTTGGGGATGAGGCAATTTTTTAACTAGCAACTAATTTTAATAATGGTCATTGCTAGTGTATGGACTCTGGTTGTTACAATGTAACCTTTTAATCACTCTGAGTCTGTTTTATCATCTGTACCCACCTCCTAGAGTTTATTACTATTCATTCACTCCTTCTTTCTTGATACAATTTGGTTTATTACACTTTTAGAAAAAATAGACTTTCATATTTATTGGCATATAGATTTTTTTACCTGTCATATTGCTTTATGTGTAATTATGTCTCTTTTTCTTATTAAAAATATTGTATATGCCATTTTTTTTTATCTCACAATCACTCTTACTTAAGGTTTGTCTAGTTTTTTCTCTCCAAAGGACTACTTTTTAATATGTTAAGCCTATCTAAATTATTTTTATTTTCACAATTCATTATTTTCTGTCTTTATTATTTCCTTGCTTCTCTGTCCATACAACGACTTGTACTCAAATATTAGTAGCAGCTTTATATGTAGAGCCAAAATCTGGAAACAATGCAAATGCCCATCAACAAGCAAATTAATAACAATATTCACGTATTGTGGTTCATGCATTCAATGCACACTACTCAGTAAGACAAAAGTATTGATACACACAGCAGCATGGCTATAACCCAAAGACATCATGCTGAGTGAAAAATGAGTACACACTTTATGATTTTATCATATGGAATTTTGAAAGAATTTTGAAAAAGACAAACTAATCAATAGTGACAAAAACACTCAGTGGTCGTCTGAAGTTGAAATGAGGGTGGGTTCATTATTGACTGGAAAGGGGCACAATCTCCACATAATGGAAATGTACTATACTAGAGGCCCGGTGCACAACATTCATGTACTGGAAGGGGTCCCTCAGCCTGGCCTGCACCCCCTCGCAGTCCGGGATCCCTCAGGGGATGTCTGACTACTGGCGTAGGCCCGCTCCTCAGCTGCACTCAACAGCCGTGCCCAGCTTCTGGCTGAGCAGCGCTCCCCCTGTGGGAGCACACTGACCCCAGAGAACAGCTCCTGCATTGAGCGTCTGCCCCCTGGTGGTCAGTGCACATCATAGCGACCAGTCATTCTGCCGTTCTGTTGATTTGCATATTAGGGTTTTATTATATAGGATACTGTAGTATATATACTATATATGGGTTGTGGTGGTAGTTACATCAATGCATAAATTTTTTAAACTCATCAAACTGTAATTAAAATATGCATATTTTACTGTGCGTAAATTATATCTTCATAAGCTTATTGTTCAAAAATACTGTAAGATACCACTTCTAAGCCATCTGAACTATGATCTTAAAAAGACTAACAACACAAATGTTGTGAGGATATGGAGCAATTAAAACTCTCATCCATGGTTATATGAGGGTAAAACAGTACCTTCAATTTGGACAACTCTTTAGCAGTTTCTAATAAAGATAAACATATGGCAATCTTATTATCTAGAAATTCTACTGCTATGTATAGACCCAATAGAAATGCTGACAGATGTCCACAAAAAGTATTTTCCAAAAATGTCCATAGCCGCTTTCTTCACAATAGCCAAAAATGAATACCCAAATGCCCATCACGAAGTGACAAGAGATCAATAAATTGTGATATATTCATAGCATGAAGCACTGTTCATTTAAAATATAGCACATCACTGATGCACACAAGACCTGGATGATCCAGTACAAACAGCTATACTGTGTGTGGATCTGTTAGCAGGTGCAACTGGTCAGTCACATGTCCAGCAGCCTAGGATGCCTGCCCTCTATTTCCACCTCTCTCCCTTGGGCTTCAGTACTTATTGTCTGAGTTGTTTTTGGATGGCTTGTGAGATCATTCTGGTGTTTCCTCTTGTTTGGAAACCCCCTAGCCTGTCCCCTAACCAGCTGGGAAGCTTTGGACACCATGGTGAGAGTCATATATACTCACTTAGGTGACCTCTGAGCCAGACCTTAGCAGGAAAAGTCCTTCCTCCTTTAGTCATTGATGATCTTTTCCTTGATTGTACCTCTCTTTATCTCTCCTCACCTGGGAAGCTGAGAACAGGGAGTGGCCCAGATAAAAGGGATCAAATGGCCCCTTCACCTGCTTTTGATGTCAACAGTAGCCCAACTGAAGCTGACTGGCCAGCCAGCTCATCAAGTATTTAAAGGGAGAGCCACAATAATGTGGTGTTTTTTGCCTGGAGTTTTTCCTCTGCGTAGCTCCCTGGGGAGCCTGGGCTGGCCACAGTGACTAATCTCGGGGGACCCTGGGAGATTGCAAAAGATCAGCTCAGTTGAACACACAGCTGACAGGAATTCTCATTCCCAGGACCCGTGTTCACTTTTACAATACGGGCACCATGAGGACAAAAACAGTATGACAAGCATCTAATAACAGCCCAACCTTCCTCAAGTGCTCTCTTCTCTTTCTCGTCCCAGGAGACAGACATCAGCTTTGGCGGCTTCTTGCCCATTTGAAAGGTTCCATTAGCTAGCAGACCAGCATTAGACTATTCTCTTCCATTCCATGCTGCGGCAGGGCAAGGCACTCATTAGTAAAATGGATAGTCAAAAGAAAGATTCAGAGAATCAATGAGCTGTCCTACTGATGATGATTTTCTTTGCACAAAACATGGGCTGTTTCTGGTAAGGAAGACCACCTTAACAGAAAAATCCCAAGGAGAATTACATCCAACTTCTCTTTGTGAGATCTTTTGGTTCCAGAGCCCTTTGCTCTCCAGCTAAGCTTCCGATGTCTGTTTACTGGAGAACATCTTCAGTAAGCTACGAAGATGTTTAGTCATTATTCCTTCTTGGTTACAACCTTCTAAGCAGACAAGACAGCAAGTTACACAGGGATAAGCATGAAGGGCAGGAGGCCTGGCATGGTTTTAGGTTCTCAGTGAAGGAGATGAAACAACGGATAGCTTTTAGAATAGAGATACGTGTTGCAAAAACACATGCCACCCTACCCACTGTTTCATGAGCTATATCCTTGGTCAGATACCTACGTCTCCCAGTAGGAAAAGTTCTACTGTTTACACCTGTGGGAGGCATACTGGGATCCAAATTACCACAGGCATTAGAACGACGCATGGTAAGTTGGGGAGTGTTTGCAGGAGAGCATTCATGAACTTGCATAACCTTAGAGGGAACTCCTTCCAAATGTTGTCTTGTGTTGACACCTAGAACTTAGAGTTGAGTTCAAAGTTGATGAGTATAGGTTTAGTCTGAAACCAAGGGAAGCTGAGATTATGGATCCTTGTGGATTTGTGAATAAGAGAAAATACAGAGCAAAGAATCAAAGGAACAGAAGTAAGTTGAACAGAAGTGAGTTGAGGGAATTGTGACGCAACCTATCAAATCAACAGCAGTTACCGAGCCTTGTGTGACTTCACACAACACTTTGTGCTAAAAAGATACAGAAGTGAGCCCAGCTGCTGTGGTTCAGTGATTGAGTGTCGTCCTATGACCAGGAGGTCACAGTTCAATTCCCAGCCAGGGCACATGCCCAGGTTGGGTTGCGGCTGGCTCCCCAGTAGGGGGCATGCAGGAGGCAGCCGGTCAATAATTCTCTCTCATCATTGATGTTTCTATGTCCCTTTCCCTTCTTCTCTGAAATCAATAAAAAAAAGAAAAAATATAGAAGTATGAGACAGGGCTCTGGACCACAGAGGGGACAAGACATAAACCCATAAAATTATCAAGAAACCATCTTAGGGAGCATATAATTCAGGACCACGTTGTATGGGACCACTGGGAATTGCATGAACAACAAAGCAGACCTCAGGGGATCGTGTAAGGAGGGAGTGAGACTTGAGCAGGATGCTGAAGAAGAATTTGGATTCGCTGTAAAGAAGAAATGGGGAGGGGGAGCCAGTCCTGGTTTTGATGGAAGAGGAACAAAGCTTAGAGGGGGTATTGAGTGCAGAATATTCATGTGACAAGATGAAAGTAGAGAAAGAGCGATGATGGGGGTTCATATAGATAAGGGCTAAGCCTATACTTATAAGTTGATGAGTTTGTTTAATTTCATGCTTTAGGAATTACAAAGCTTTATTAGTAAATCTATCAATTCAGGGGATTGGAGTGAGGCAAATGAAGCATTGAGGTTCTTGCAAAATTTAAGGGGACACCAAAAACCTCAGTAAGTGATCAAGATAAATAATATTCTAGTGCAGCATTTAAAAGACAAATTAATGTAAAAAAAAATCTACGATGAACTAAATAGCAAGGTTTTAAATACAGGATCAGGTATGGTGGCATGATGAACCATATTGAAGTCTGAGACAAAAGCAATAATAAAGCAATACTGATTTTGTCTTCATTTTGGAAATTCATAACATATATTAGCATATTAAAGAAAAGGACCCTATTCAACTTTGTTTAATCCTACAGATCCCAAATGTATTTAACCACACAACCTGTTTGTAAGCAACATCTCATATCACTGTAGAATATCTTTTCAACTCAGGCTCATATAGTTTAATTTATTTTTACTGGTAAAAAACACCAAGGCATTGGCAGTCAGCAAGATCTTTCTAATTAACTAAGAGCAAATCAATGAAAAATGCTGTAAATGTACGAGTTATTTTCTTCATTAATATGTGTAATATAATGAACAGTTTTTAACCTTTTTTAAATTCTTTTTACAGACTTCATTATGTTCATTAATGCATCATATGAATATGATTGTATAAATTGTTATGGGATGAATTAAAATCTGTGCTGACTTCAAGGTAAAATAATACCCTTAGTTTCTGCTTACTGTGTTGGGAAATGAACATATAAAAAACTGATTTTGCTACAAATAAGAGTTATAATAGCTAGAAAAAATACAAAAACAACCACCTGAGACTCTACAGACAAAACAAAAGTAGGGAACTTTTGGAAGACAGTTGAAATTTGCATCCAGGAACACAATGAGTTTCCATTTTCTGTGGCTTTCCTCTGAAGGCCATAACTTGAAGATGGATCAATAAAAAGTATATAACAGGAAAAAATTATCAGAACCTTATAGATATGTGAACCGCTTTCAAAAGGTCTTAGAGGTGTAAATGTAGTCAAAGAAAGAGGAAGGAAAGAAAAGAGGGCTGAAAAAGTATTTGAAGAAATAATGGCCCCAAACTTCCAATATGTGGTTAATGACTTAAATTTACAAATTCCGTCGTTCCATAAGGCCTAAACCAAATAAATTTGAAGAAAACTATTCCTAGGAACATTATGCTCAAACAGTTGAAAACCAAAGACAAAGAGAAAAATTATAAAATCATAATTGCTGAGAAAATGATATATTACATTCAACAACTATTTGAATGATCACGGTTTCTCTTCAGAAACCAAGGAGGAAGGCATACAGTGAAACATCTTTAAAGCACTGACAAAAAAAAAAAACAAAAAAAAAACCTGTTAATGAAGAATTTTTATCTTGCAAAAAATATCTTTCAAGAGTGAAGGTGAAGTAAAGATATTTTCAAATAATGGAAACTAAAGGGATTCATTGCCACCCACTTGCACTACAAGAAATGTTACAGTGAGCTCTATAGACTGAAGGTAATGATACCACAGAAAACTAAGAGTAGATTTAGAGCTAGAGATACAAGACTGTTTCTTCTCCTAATTTCTTTATAATGCTGTGTAGACATTCAATCTGACCTTCCCCAACAACTCATCTTGCAGCCTCTTCCTGAACACGCTAGTGATGGGAAACTCACAGCCAGGTTTTTGTCTTCCTTATGGTTAATCAAACCTCTCTCCCTTGAAGTTTACTTTTTATTTTCTTTTTAGCCTCTCTCCCCAGTTACTGGGGTGCCCACAGTTCTCGTCCCAATCCCGTTTCCCAACACCCTTTCTGCACATCCAGGCAGTTCCCACCAGAGGGCACTCCAAGCACTGCTCAGTCTCTCACCTCTGCTTTCATTTCTTCGCCGAGCTCTCTGACTTGCCACAAGGGGTCCACCAGATAAACTAATCCCTGCCAAGAGATACTTGGTATTTCAGGTCACTTGGTGCTTTAACCCAACTAAAAGCAGACAGATGCATAGAATTGGAAATGAATTAATGTAGTAATGCATTAACGATTTAGTTCATGAAATTTAATTGATCTTATTCACTTTCTAGTCAGTGCTGGGGAAAAATGCATCTCTATAAGGAAGGTCCTTTTCTTTGGGCCTCTGGCGTAAAGGAAAACAGAGACCATGAAAAGGGACACGCTGGTGGATGCTGTCCTTCTGGATGCTCTCATCTCCCCATTGGCTGCACCGAAATTGGACACTGCACATGCTTCTCAACAATTCCTTCAACTCTTCCTCACCTGTGTCACAGCGGCAGAGACGTAAAACCACATTTATGAGGTGAGAGGACGTTAATAAAATTAAGTTATTTATTGTGAGGCACAGCCATCTGGCTGCCGTTTAAAGAACCTCAGTTTCTGCCCTAACTGGTTTGGCTCAGTGGAGAGAGCGTCGGCCTGCGGACTGAAGGGTCCCAGGTTCGATTCCAGTCAGGGGCATGTACCTTGGTTGTGGGCACATCCCCAGTCGGGGGTGTGCAGGAGGCAGCTGATCGATGTTTCTCTCTCATCGATGTTTCTAACTCTCTGTCCCTCTCCCTTCCTCTCTGTAAAAAATCAATAAAATATATTTTTAAAAAAGAACCTCAGCTTCTTCCCTTATGAAAAAGGAGCTCAAAGAAGACCTCATTCTCTCTCTCTCTCTCTCTCTCTCTCGCTCCTGTCCTTCAGATGATAGGAAAGGGATCAGACTTGCAGACTGGACACTTGGGAAACGGAAGAAGTGCACTGTGCCAGGGAGGGCCTCTTTCTCCCAAAGCCACCTGCTTCACCTCATTGTCCACCCTCCCCATCCCACCCCCACCCCTCCCACATAAGTACCCACCTTCTTCCACCTTCTCCCTCTGTTCTCCTCCTCCTCCCAGCCAGCCTGCCAGGTGGGAGAGGGTATTGGATATCCTCCTACACTCTGACTACACTGAGTAAAGCCAAACCCCGAACTCAAGAAGGTTGGGACAAAAGGAAATAACACCACTTGGTACATATTTTCACCTTCCCCAACAATGTCTTTCTCTCATCCAGCTATGGCTGGTGGGAAGGAATGAGAAACAATACAAATAATATAGAACCTTTCAAGATCACAGCTTAGTGGACTTAGAGAAAGAATGAGAAAATCTCTTTCTTAGGTATTAAATGCACTCAAAGGCTATTAAATCATCCAAGCACCCCCGTTACTGCCTGGCACCATGCCTCTCCTTTTATCATGGGATGTTGTGGAGGCTATAAAACAACCAACAGCCTTCTCTAGAAGGTTTTGCTTTACATTTAGCATTACCCTGATTACTTGCCATGACTGGATCTCAGCTCACAGCCTATTAGAGAATTAAAAGTCCAGGCAAGAAAGGAAATGACTCTTTTTCTAATTGAATTTATTGGGGTGACATTGGTTAATAAAATTATATAGGTTTTAGGTGTACAATTCTATAATACACCACCTGTATATGGTATTGTGTGCTTAACACCCCAAGTCAAGTCTCTTTCCATCACCATGTATCCCCCCTTTATCCTCATCTACCCCCACTCCCATTTCCCTCTGGTTGTCAGTGTCTGTGAGTTTTCTTTTTTTCTTAACGTAATCCCTTGTCTTCATGAGTCCATTCCTTCATATATCAAGAGCTTTCTCCCTTGCTTCTTGGTGAGATGGCCATGAGGTTACCACAAGAAGTCAGGATGGCTATTGAACAACTACAGGGCGGTGAAATCATGGGTCTATTTATTTGTTCCTGAAAGGGTTTAAACCACCTAAATTACTGTTGAATTGCAAATTTCTCATTAGAGGTCTTTTCTTCTTCAGAATTCAGTGGAGCTAATGTTACTTATTGAATTGGGGGTAGTGGGGGTTTGTGACTTAAAACCTTTTCCAAACTGAATACGAATGTCATTTCTACTACACTAAGATCTCTACTACACCTTCATTTTATCAGATACGTTCATGATAAGGGCATCAGCCTGATCCTCCCCATAAAGCAAGGGAACTGGGTTCCACTCAATAGGCATGACAATCGGTGGGTATCTAAAATATGGTAAAGCCCTACCCGGTTTGGCTCAGTGGATAGAGTGTCAGCCTGCAGACTGAAGGATCCCAGGTTCGATTCCAGTCAAGGGCATGTACCTTGGTTGCAGACACATCCCCAGTAGGGGGTGTGCGGGAGGCAGCTGATGGATGTTTCTCTCTCATCGATGTTTCTAACTCTTTATCCCTCTTCCTTCCTCGCTGTAAAAAAATCAATAAAATATATTTTTAAAAAATAAAATATGGTACAGCCTTTCAGCTCTGGCTGTTTTTCTACTTAAAAAGAAAAAAAGACTTCTGATCCTTAAAAGTATGTGATACAGTGACTACTCTGACCAGGCATGGAACCTTGGAGGCATTCTAACACCATGGCCCTCAGTGTCTCCAGCTATAATATGAAGGGGTGGGACTAGCTCATGTCTAAAGTGTGCTTCAGATCTTTCAATTCTGAAAAGCAAACAAAACTCCCCAACATCTCCTACCTACAAGGTCAACAGGAAACCATTCTGACCCTGAAAGTTTCAGCAAGAGCAAGTCAAAGTATCTTGTTAGTTAATAATTAGACACTTGTATTATTCTAACTGAAAACGACTCCCTAGAAGCTTAAATTAACCATATTTTTTGCACTCTATTTTTAGGAGAAATAGAAAATATATTTAGGGATGAGCACACATTCAGACTTTATTGTATTCAGTCTATGTACATATTCTCACCCTACGCATTGAAACAATGGTTATAGAGCACTAAGAATACCTTAGTAATCAAGGGACGGTTTAAGACTACACAGAGTTCATTCCACACTATATTTAAAACTTTTAATAAACTTTTAAAATGTTATTGATTTTTAGAGAGAGAGGGATAAGGAGACAGAGATAGAAACATCAGTGAAAAAGTAACATCCATTGACTGCTTCCTGCACACCCCCTACCGGGGATCAAGCCTGCAACCCCAGCATGGGCCCTGACCAGGAATCAAACCAGTGACCTTTTGGTGCATGGGTCAATACTTAACCAACTGAGCCACACCGGCTGGGCTACATTATATTTAAATTTAAATTTAAATTTAAAGGCCCATGATAATATTAACCCAAAATGACAATAGGTGTGTGTTTTTTTATTTCCAAATATGCAAGTTACCTTATCAAATCAGAGTTGGCCAAAATAAAATTCTAGAAAGAACCTTTAGTGGCAAAAAATGTAAATGCTAAATCACAGCTTTGTCTTGAGATTACAAGTACTGGGCAAATAATACCACCATTTATTGAACACTTGCTACATTGCGGACTGACGTGGAGCTTTCTCTGGTTATAACAGATTTAAGAACGGCAGTTTTGAGTGTCATGGAGAGAACTGGAAGTCTTGTTTCACAGAGCCCCAACTACACTGTAAGGTTCATTTCAAGGAGTGTCTCCCCTGCCCCTGTGTATTCCTGAGCTCTGAGTGGCATCTACCATAGCACAATTCCCTGCGCCTTTACCGCACCTCCCTGGAGTCCTGAACTGTGGTGGAGAAGCTCTGCAAGTCATTCTTCATTTTGGTTTCAGCTCAAAGCCCCTAATTTCAAGTTGGCAAAACAAAGACAGAAGAAGCAACACTAAAACAATGAAAAAAGAGGGGGGAAAAAACCACGGCTCAAGATCTTATAAAAATCTTCATGAATCCAGCGGCCTTTTAATTCAAACAAAGTACTTAACATCCATGATTCAGGAGGTATTTAATGAACAGCAAAAACACTTATTTACATGATTACAATTTGTATTTTTCAGTAATCTGCAGCATCCTCAGATCATCCAAGAGTCTTATGTGAATTTCTATGCATAGCACCACATCTGGTAACACTGGTGTTCATTTCTCAAAAGAGCTTGCTCCATTTCACCAATCCTTGCTACAGACCTAGGTCAGAGGACACAAGTACCTTCATACATTCTCATTACAGGTTTTCAGCCCTTCCTCCCACAGCCCATCGTCTCAGCACCCAGGCTTGGGTGACCCTCCACACAGGTTGCCAATTCTAGCGAAAACTAGCTTAGTCCCTGTTCTTAGCAGGCTCCGTGAGCTCAGGTTCTCCAACTTTTTAAAGAAACTAGAATGGCGCTAGCTGGTTTGGGTCAGTGGATAGAGCGTCAGCCTGCGGACTGAATAGTCTCGGGTTCGATTCTGGTCAAGGGCACGTACCTTGGTTGCAGGCAACCAATCAATGTGTCTCTCTCACATTGATGTTTCTCTGTCTCTCTGTCTCTCCCCTTCCCTTCCGCTCTCTAAAAATCAATGGAAAAATATCTTCTGGTGAGGATTAACATCCCCCCACCCCACCCCCAAAAAAAGAATAAAAAAAGAAACTAGAATGCAAAAACCTCCTCATTTTTAAATTTTGGAAACATTGAATGTAAAAAAAAAAAAGAAAATCAAGATACTTGTAAATTACTGTCTGAGCCTACCACCCGTCCCCCCCCCACCCCCCAAAAAAACAGGCTTTCTGCACTGATTCCTCTCTCTGGTTGCAGCTCTTGGCTTCTGTTCTGGGCTCCTTTGAGAGCTGATGTTCAAGATGCACCTTCTAGCTCAGGTCCTGGAGCTGTGGGGAAGAAACCCAGAGATGAGTGTTGCTGGGTTCTTCCGACTTGCTTCACTGTCACTGGACACCTCGTTGAGGCAAGCAGCATCTGTCTGTTGTCTCCTTACTTGACGTCCGCTCATTATTTGAATATTTCCACCGGTTTCCAAGGATAGGAGAGTTTGCAGTAGCCACTCTAAAACTCTTCTGCACTCTCTCAGGAGCCATCCACTGCTGTGTCTTTTTCTTTGTGATCACTGAAACCATCAGGAAAACCAGTTCTCTGCGTTAGGCTCTGATGCCTCTAACCGAAGGAATGAAATCCTCAGGAAGACAGAGGCACTAAGACATTGCAAACATTTGAAATGGGGTCAAGGGATGGTTGCATTTGCAGCAATGGGAAGAGAGGGCTCCTCTGTTAAAAGGCTGCCTAACCATCTCACATCTTTCCTAATTACCTAAGGAAAAGGAAGAAGTGACTCAGTTTTCATTTGCCGGTAGATTTGCTCGGAGGCTGTGCAGCCTTCAGAATTTAAATCTCTCCTCATTCATATGGGTGTAGAATATGCATCTTTAATTAAGTCTATAAACACTACCCTCCACGCAAAACTTTCTTGACTGCAGAGCTTTCTTACATTGATGTAGAGCGGGTATAGAGCCACATGAATTTGGGTCACACAAAGAAACACATGTAGGGAAGCCTTGCACTTTCTAGGAGGAATAGCCAAGGGCATGGTTGAAGCTTCAACGCGAGATCAGGATCAAGAGCCCTGGGAGGGGGTATCATGCAGACTCTCCAGGCCAGCTGAAAGAGCACAAAAGGCCTACCATTGCGTATATCATGTATATACGAACTATTACATCATAGATATGTGAACCTTAAAGGTTACGGTGATTTTCAACAACATTGTGGGAGTTTTGTTCCTTTTTAAATTTGGTTTCTTTAAAAGATAAATGGAATGAGGGCTTTCCGAAATTTGGGGTAGTCCTCAAAGATCTTGAGGTAGAACCTAAGAGACGAGAAACAAATAATTAAAAACATAATCAAGCAGTGGTCAACGGTTGAGGTTTGCTGTATCTGAAATCTTTCTTATAAATCAGCCTACACTTATTCAGGGCCCAACTCTTCCCAATGGCCATTGGTCCATCTTCTCCCTCCTGCATCCTACTCTTATCAATGTTGAAGCTTCGTGTGCTGAGAAATAAGTAAATCTTCCTATCCATGAGTATGGTATATGCTTCCATTTACTTGTATCTTCTTCTGTTTCTTTCTTCGATGTCTTATAATTTCCCGAGTACAGGTCTTTTACCTCCAAAATTGGAGGTATCATGCCTACCTGATATCAAACTATACTACAAGGCCATAGTAATCAAAGCAGCATGGTACTGACATAAAAACAGACATCTAGATCAATGGAACAGAATAGAGAGCCCAGAAATAAACCCATGCCTATTTGGCCAATTAATATTTGACAAAGGAGGCAAGAACATACAATGGGGTAAAGATAGTCTATTCAGTAAATGGTGTTGGGAAAATTGGACAGATACATGCAAAAAAAATAAAACTAGACCACTTTCTTATACCATATAAAAGAATAGACTTAGAATGGATTAAAGACTTAAATGTAAGACTCAAAACCATGAAACTCCTAGGAGAAAAATTAGGCAGTAAAATATCAGACATTTCTCTTAATCACATTTTTTCTGACATACCTCCCCAGGCAATGGAAACAAAAGAAAAAATAAACAAATGGAAAGACATCAAACCAAAAACTTTTTGCACAGCAGAGGAAACCATCAACAAAATGAAACAACAACCCACTGAATGGAAGAACATATTTGCCACTGATAGTAGCGAGAATAAACTCCGAGAGAATAAAGCCACTCAGTTTGTGGTCATCTTCTTTGGCAGCCCTAGGAGACAGATCCATCTTGTAAAAAGGCTTTATCCTTAAGTGACCTGGCTGTCTTTTGAAGCTGGTAGCGCTCAGGTTATAATCATGGTACACTCTGTGAAAGTACCTTAATTTGACCTGAGGGACAAAGAGTAACAATACTCTCCCAGAGGTGGCTGGATGTTGGAGCTATGATTGGAGAGGTGTGGTGAGCGGCCTCACACAGAGCCCAGTTAGCCCTGTAAGAAAGACACCTCTTGCCCTCCCTCTGGGGATGCTGACATAAAAGCATCAGGGCTCAGTTTGGATTTTGTGGCTGCAACAGCTGGAACCCTCAGATGCAATTGCTGTCCTTCCTCTGACCAAGCCCAACTCAATCATGCTTCTCAGAGCCCCTCCGACTACTGGCTGACACCCTCTCCTCCCCATGTCCCCTTGGCCTCAGGTGGGCAACAGACCCTGCCTGGAGTGGGGGAGAATGGTTACACTGACACTCTTACCATCTGGGGAGCCTCTGTTGCCCTCCACCCCCTCCCCAAGACTAGGAGGTGGCATGAGTAGGTCTTGAGGAGAGCTATTGTTTCATTCATTTCTGACAGGTCTCTGCATAAATTCCACTCTGAGGAAAAGGACGCATTCTTAGTGTAGCCTTCAAGACTATGAAATCAAGTAGCTGGACTAAAGTCTAGGCAGGGTCCTGGTTCCAGGTCTGTTTCCATTCCTTCTGAATTCTCTCTCTCTCTCTCTCTCTCTCTCTCACACACACACACACATACACACACACATTACATCACAGTCTTTCTCTTTCCTCCAAGTACAAAAGCCATTTTAGAGAAAGAATCTGAAATTTGCATTTAAAGCCTGATAACATCTTAGCATGTTACCCTTCCCCTACCAGTGACACTTTTAACTCTCTGGTCCCCACCCCACCGAGGTGCAAGGGTTGGGAGGGAGGTGGGAGTTTGGGAAGCTTTAGGCTAGACCTACAGAGGGAAGGTTGTAAACCCAGCAATTTGCTGGTATTTCCCATGGATAGAACAGTCCTGAAATTGCACCACACGAGTAATTGCTTACCCACCTTCCCAGGAAGCCAGCAATGACCTTAGCTATGATTTATGGAGGGCAGGGATAGGGGAAGAAGGAGAGCACCCAAATAAGCCCTGGTATTACAGAGATTCAGGGACATGATCCCGGCGTCTCCAGGATTCTGTGTTAAAAGCCCATTAGGAGTGGAAAGCTATGTGGAGACTGCCATGTGGGTTGACAAGTTTACCTATGATGGTGCAAAGCTCGCAGCCCAAGGAAACAAATTGAGAAAAATGCAAATGCAAGTGCTGGGAGGGACCAGGTGGCCAGGGCATAGCCGATCCATTCGATGATCTCACCAAGGAAATTGGCTCCAGAAACGTACGTGAACAAGCCCCCTGCGTGCAGAAGAATCAAAACATCAACCTCAGAGCTGGATCACTGTGACGTGAAAATCCCTCTGCTTTGCTCCAAAATGCTTAAGGGTGGCTAGATCAAACGTGGGCCTGGGGACTCTCTTCCCAGTCATCACAGCTTGCCGGAACCCACTTGGGGAGAAAAGCCACGGCAGCCTGCTGTCCTCAGAACATCCTGCAACCGTGAGGAGTGGCCCCGCTGCTCGGTGGGCTCCACCAGATCTCTAACAACTGTGGGACCCCTGGCTCCCCACAGGACAAGGATGAGGGACAGGAGGTCTAGGTTTTGTTTCATTCTATTAAGTAGCGATTCCAGGCCACCTTCTCACTCCTTCCCTGCACACCCCCACTGCGGGTCAGCATATGTCACATTCACAGTCACAGGTGAAACAACACACTCGGTGGGAGTAGTAATATGATGTGAGAGGGTCATTCAATTCTCCTTTGGCCCTTGCCCTCCCAAAGCAGTACATTGTGTTCAAGTTTAAAGGAGGGAGTAAGAGCTGCAGGTCTCTGACCTCCTGGAGGCCAGTGAGGTCTGATGTAATTGATTTTTTTAAGGTTGTTTTTTTTTTAATCCAACCATGTATGTATTCTAATATCAGAACTATACTAGAAATCGCCACGTTCTAGTCATAGTAAAAGTATCTGCACCCGAAATTTCTGCCCCGCATTAAACTGGCAAAGTGTCACCTAAAACAAGTATTTTCTTTCCATAGTTACATAAAGAACATTTGTTCTTAAATCATTCTCTAGTATAATTCAGTAGTTGGAAACTAACCTTGGCAATCTAGCTTTTAAGTGCTTTCCCTGCTCTTCTTTTTCTAGTTACTAAGTGAAGCTTTAAAAATTGAAACCCCTTAAAGTTACCTTCCTAGGGCTGACATTGCACCAGCGGTTTCCAGCCTGTAATTCCCCAGACCCCAGGAGGAACCACGGATCTATTGCAAAGAGGCCATAAATTGTCTGTGATCGCAAATGGTACATCTCAACCTATGGTAGTATTTTTGTTTGATGTACATACTGTTAGGATGTCAGCAACACATATTCATTTAAATGTGCTATTGAATTCATAGTAGCATTGGCATTATTTTCTTTCTTAAAAAATATATTTAATTGATTTTTTACAGAGAGGAAGGGAGAGGGATAGAGAGTCAGAAACATCGATGAGAGAGAAACATCGATCAGCTGCCTCCTGCGCACCCCCCATTGGGGATGTGCCCGCAACCAAGGTATATGCCCTTGACCAGAATCGAACCTGGGACCCTTCAGTCCGCAGGCCAACGCTCTATCCACTGAGCCAAACCAGTTAGGGCAG
>NW_005871182.1:1918397-1944241 GCF_000147115.1 Myotis lucifugus
AAATAATTATTCATTAATAATAATATTAATGAATAATTATCACCATATCATAATTCAGGAAAAGGTTTAATTAAAGGGTTCTATTTACATAAAAAATGATGGGCCCTAGCTGGTTTGGCTCAGTGGATAGAGCATTGGCCTGTGGACTGAAGGGTCCCGGGTTCGATTCTGGTCAAGGGCATATGCCTGGGTTGTGGGCTCCATCCCCAGTGGGGGGTGTGCAGGAGGCAGCCGATCAATGATTCTCTCTCATCATTGATGTTTCTATCTCTCTCTCCCTCTCCCTTCCTCTCTGAAATCAATAAAACTATATACTTTTTTAAAATGATGGGACCCACTATCCCACACAAATACCTCACTACAAATATTGAAGGATTATAGGACTGATTCACTCCCCCCTAATTATATTTGTCAGCTCACACCTGGTTTCTCGGGAGCAATTAGAATTTATCTCTGAAAATGCACTTGTAACACATCTCATCCTAATTTTTAATTAAGTATATATGATTATCTCTGCCTTTGAGAGTATACAAGTGGCAGGAAATATGCAAGTGCTACCCCTGACTACCCATTAGATAAATCTAGTGAGGCTTCATTGAAGAGGACAGATCTGCTGGTCATCATAATTCAGCTCTATTTGCTGCCTAGGAAGTGTCAACACTCTGTGTACACATAATAGTTCATTTTTTGTGTCAACTTGAATGGGCCATGGAGTGCCCAGATATTTGGTAAAACATTCTGAGTGTGTCCAGGAGGGTGTTTCTGGATGAGATTCATATGTGAATTGATAGACTGAGTAAACAGATTGCCCTCCCCACGGCAGGTGGACCTCGTCCAATCCACTGAGGGCCTGAATGGAACAAAAAAGGTCGAGCAGGGAGAATCGCGCTGCCTGACTGACTGAGCTGGGAGGTCTGTCCTCCCCTGCACTCTGGCTGGAACATATACTCCTGCTCTCCTGGGCCTCCAACTGGCGGAGGGCAGATCCTGGGCCCTCAGCCTCCATAATCATATAAGCCAATTCCTTATAATAAACATTATATATTTCTACCTACAGCGTATTGGTTCTGCTTCTCTGAAGAACTCTTGTACCTCTCTGGGACTTGAGGGTTCAGATCAGAAATGCATGTGTTGTGGGGTGAGATGGGATGGGGGAAGAAGTCCCCGGATTGTCCGTGCACCCCCTCCATTTGTTACCGCATAATTCCTGGGACATGCTCCCTAGGAGGACTGGGAATCTGGAGGGGGAAGGGAGACATTACCTTGTGGAATCTTATAGATGACTTCTCCAGGCTTCCTGAGCTGGCGCAATAGATAGTCACTATGAATGTTGATTCCCATTCCC
Source organism: Myotis lucifugus (assembly GCF_000147115.1). Lineage (NCBI taxonomy): Eukaryota > Metazoa > Chordata > Mammalia > Chiroptera > Vespertilionidae > Myotis > Myotis lucifugus. Next base: position 1,919,743 of record NW_005871182.1, read on the forward strand.
AAGACAAATAAGCAAACACCTAGGCAAAGAAGAGAAAGGGAAGTGAAAACTGTGTCCTGATTTTGATGTTTTTCGCACAAGCCAAGTTTTTTTCTGAAAATGAAGGAAAGGGCATTTAATTTCGAATTCTAAGAATAGTACTAAGATATGCCTCACCCCACCCCCAAAAGGGACAGAGTTGTCGCCACACGAGCACACAGAGATCTTTTTTGCTTCTGTTTGTTTTCCTTTGTTGTTTTTGTGGTTCCAGCATACTCCATTGTGCACATGTTTCAGCATTCGTACAACTGATCCTCTGGTTGTTTGTACTCTCAAACGTTCACTCTGGCCGCTGTGTGGACAAGGGGTTACTGTAGGCCAGTTTAGTTTGAAGGTCACTGTGGCTTGGACCAGGGTGAAGTAAGCACCCCTGTCACATTTTGGAGCTACAGGCGGTAGCACTAAGCTGATGGCTAGAATGTGCTACGTAATGTAAAGAGAGGAACTGAAGGCAATCCCTAGATTTTTGGTCTGAGCCATAATAACATATAAATAGTTGAACCTTCCTGGACTTTAATTCCTCTCACAGATAATGAAACAATTTCAATAATTAGCATTTTCTACAATCTTATAAATAGCTGGTCAGGGAAAGTCTATTAGAGGAGGCGTAGATTGATAAAGACCTAAATAAAGTGAGGGACCAAGCTTCATGAACATATAGGATCAGAGTATTCCAGGCAGAGGGAGTGGTCTGCACAGAAAAGCTCTGAAGCAGCACCAGCTTGACCATTTAAGGCTCAGTAGGAAGGCCACTGAGGCCACAGCACAGCAATGAGGTGGACGGAGGCTGGAAATGAGGTCGGGAAATGGGGCTGAACCAAGGACACGTGGGTTTCATGGGCCGTGGTAAGGAATTTGCATTTTATCCTGAAGCCATCGGAGAGTTCTGAGCTGAGGAATGAATGACATGATGTTTTGATGTTTTTCAAAGCTCTCTCAGGTTGCTATAGAGAGAAAAGATGAGGGTAAGGGTGAGAGGAGGGGAGAATGGAATCATTGAGGGGTTACTGTGAGGTGGGGGTAGAGGTGATGGTGAGTTAGACGGTGGAGAGCCGTGTTGGGTGAAAAGTGGTCAGATGTACTTACCCAGGATAAACCGTATGTCTGTGTACCACTCGGCAGGGTACTCAGTGCAGTGAGTCAGGTAGTAGCCTTGCAGGAGTCCGTTTCCCGTACAGAAGACAAAGCCTCTGAAAAGCACCGCGACTGGAAAAGGCCTCCCTCTCATGAGGAAGGGGTAAACCAATGTCCTGGGGCAGAGGGGGAGAAAGGTCGGGATCCCTTGTTAAAAATATATATATATCAACAAGAGGAAAGGGTTTCAAGCAGATCATCACATCAAACCTATTTTAGAAAAATATTTTTCCTTAAATTTGTGCAACAAAAGAACATGATCTGGCCCTAAAACATGTATTTATGATATTGTTTGTCTTGTTTCATTAAAAGCCATTGTAGTCACCATTTATTATCTTATTTTATTCTTACAACCATCTTGACAGGTAAATGCCATGCCCACATATAGTAGTTGGTAAATTTAATCCTAGGAGCCCAGAACTGGATGCTGATGCTTTCGATAAATCAAGAAGAAAATCCAGATGATATGGGAAGAAAGGTACAGTCTGGCTTACCCCATCTGCCAGTAGAATGGCATTTTGATAACAGCCACCTGACCGTATGGCTTTCCATAATGTCTTTCTTATGTGATTTCATTACTGATATTATAGCATCCCCTATAAAGGGGCTACAGAATCCCTTGAGCAAGTAGAAACATCTCTAAATGTTAAGAATTATGGATCTAGAGGAATTTAGGAAGAAGCACTTAAAAACATAAATAACCTCAAAATAAAATATTGCCCAAGGTGTGCTAAATCCTATACATCAAATTACATCCTCTTCATAAGTTTTCTTCTCTATGGTGCAATACAACAGGAAAGCTCATAAACCTATATGAGTAGTTTAATGAATCACTATCAAATAAATGCACACATAGTCATTAAGTCAAGAAATAGAACAGTCATCACCCAAAAAGCCTCCCATAGCTCCCTCTCTGTTCACAGTACCATCATCACCCCAGAGGTAACCATCCTGATTTTTATAATAATCATTTCCTTTTGCCCCTGTATAATTTTACCACATTTGCATACATTCCTAAAAAAGATAGTTTATTTTGCTCATTCTTAATTCCATATAAAGTGAACCAGACTCTATGATGTTTAGCATATTATTTAATGCCTTGTTTATTTAACTCATCATTATGTTTCTGAGACTCAAACATATTGCTGTGTATAGCTATACTTCATTTATTTTCATTGTTACATATTATTCTCATGTAAGAATATACCACATGGGTTTATCTGTTTTGCTTTGATGAATATTTTGGTTGTTTCTAGAGTGTATCCACTCAAACACAATTTTGTTATAACTCAAATTTTCCCATTAATTTAATAATATTTATGTTTAAAACTTTGATACATCTGGAGTTATTTTGTTGTAAGAAGTTCAATAAGAATCTAACTTGCCCTGGCCAGTGTGGCTCAGATGGTTGGGCATCTTCCTGTGTACCAAAAGGTTGCCAGTTTGATACCCAGTCAAGGGCATGCAGGAGACAGCTGATTGATGTTTTGCTCTCACATCAATGTTTCTCTCTCCCTCTCTCTCTCTCTCTCTTTCTCAAAATCAATTTTAAAAATCTTTAAAAGAAAAAAAGAATCCAACTTACTTTTTTTCCTAGTAAATTTACTAAATATCTCCTTCTCAGTGACATGCATTGCCCCCAACTAAGTCCAAAGACAAAGTCCTTGCATACAAGATACAGTGCATGTAGCCATGCTTTCAAATTAAACCATGCATCCTCCCACCCCTATCCTCCGGACCTCCTAAGTCTGAATGCAAAGTCAATACTATCGCATCTCAACCAAAGGAGTATGTATCAATCGCAGGCTCACCACTATAATAAACAATTCCAAAGTCTCAGAGATCCCACATGTAAAAGCTCATTTCTTGCTCAGGCCACTGTGCAAACCTGCTCAGGGGTGATGCTGTGCTCTGCAACCCAGAGCCAGGCTCTTCCAGCGCATCTTCCTCCTCCAGGCAGCAGACAGGGGAGGGAGAGAGCATGGATGACTGTAAAGGTCATCCAAAGGGCCAGGCTGCAGGCTGGCAGTGGTGTCCATTACTCCCATCCTCATTGCTTTGGCTCCACCAAACTACAGGGGAGCCTGGGAAATGTGGCCGAGCTGGAGCTCCCAGTAGAAGGAAAGGAGGTTGGTGAACACAGCACCAGCAAAAGGCGCTGGAGAGGCAGGAGTCCTGGAGAAGAAATACAGTTCTTCTGATCTAAATCATTTTGATGTCGGAAAACTGGAAGCAGTTCAAAATAAATGTTTCCATGTAGAAAGCAATAAAAACAATGATGAGGAAGGGGGAAAGAGTCAAGCTGAAATTAATGCTGTGGAGGGTTGCAGATGAGTTTCACCTTCAGATCCCATGGCCCACACAAGGCCTGGGACTCAGTATCCCTGATCTGAGAGCACTTCACTTTATTTCTCCCTTACATTTCTTATGTAACTTTTCATTCTTTTGTGTTTGTTCTGATGCATGAGACTGATAAGTACTCTGTAAATATGAAATTTTCTATCACTGCTAAGTAAATATTCATTTGGGGGGACTCTTATTGGAAAGGGTTAACTGAAATTGCAAATCCAATTTAACCAAAGAAATAACCTTTAAAATTATACATCTTGCATAGACTAACTCATATTCAACTAAGTCTTGTTCAAATATAAATGCTATTGCTAAGATTACCAAGCTTATTGAAGACTTTTCACTATATGAAATTTTAGACTTTATTGTCAATCAAAATAAATTCAAGTTCTATATCTAAATACTAAGTTTCTATACATATATTTACTTGTTATATACTCCTTCCTCAGCCCCATCTCCCCCTTAAACCACCACCTCTTTTTTCTTTACAGCAAAATGCCCCCAAATAGTTGTCCATATTCACCATCTGTCCTCTCCTCTTCTTTCCTCCCTTCCTCCCCTGTATAGAAACTCATCTTGGCAAGACCACCAGAGACTTCCACATTTCCAAATCCAACAGCCGATTTTCAGCTCTCTTATTTGACAAGGTAATCATTCCATCCTCTGGAAACACTTCCTTCATTCAGCTCCCAGCACAACACTTTCCCTTGGTTCTTCTCCTACGTCGCAGATTTCTCTTCATTTTCCTTTGCTGGTTTCTCTTCACCCCCTTGGCTTCTAAATATTGGCATGCCCCAGGGCTCAGGGCTCTTTTCTTCTTTATTCATAGTCACCATGTATGTAATCACATCTAGTATCAGATCTTTAAATATCATCAATAGAATGACCACTCCCAAATTTATGTCTCCAGACAGGATGGCTGTAGTCCTTGAACTCAGACTCATATGACCAACTTCCTCTTAGACATCCAGTTTAAAGACATCCTGGTCTCTATCAAACAACCAGGAAAAGGAGCAATCCAGCATGATGAAACTTTTAAGAAAACAGCTGCTCTACTACAGTCAAGCGCCACAAAAAAAAAAAAAAAAACAAAACAAAAAAAAAAAAAAAAAACCATGGCTCCACCCCCCACACACACCAGCAAATGTTGATATGGAGCCTAATAAATAAGAACTACAAATTACTTCAGTAATGTTGTAAGAAATATGTCCCATGTTCATAAATCAGAATACTTAATATTGTTAAACTGTACAAAGGCATCTGTAAATTCAATACAATCCCTATCAAAATTCCAATGGTATTTTTCATAGAAATAGAAAAAGCAATCCAAAATTTGTATAAAACTACAAAATGCCCTGAAGCACCAACGAAATTCTAAGAAAGAAGAACAAAGTTGGAGGCATCACACTTCCTTATTTCAGACTATATTACAAAGTCATAGTAATAAAAAAAAACAGTATGGTACTGGCATAAAAACAGATACATAAACCAATAGAACAGAATCAAGAACCCAGAAATAAACCCACACATATACAGTCAACTAATATTAGATAAGGAATCCAAGAATACTCAGAGGAAATGATCGTCTCTTCAATAAATGGTTTAGGAAAATCGGATATCCACATCCAAAAGTATGATACTGGACCCCTATCTTACGCCACTTACAAAATTTAACTCAAAATGGATTAAAGACTTAAATGTAAAAATCAGTACCTTAAAACTTCCAGAAGAGCCCGGGCCAATGTGGCTCAGTTGCTTGGACACCAAAAGGTTGAGGGTTTGATTCCTGGTCAGGGCACATACCTAGGTTGCAGGTTTGATCCCCTGTCAAGGCGAGTACAGGAGGCAACCAATCAAAGTTTCTCTCTCTCTCTCTCTCTCTCTCTCTCTCTCTCTCTCTCTCTCTCTCTCCTTCTCCCTTCCTCTCTTTCTAAAATCCATTTTTAAAAACTTAGTGGTCAAAAACACCAGTAAACATGTATTTTCACTCACAGTTCCTATGTGTCAGGAATTCAGGAGTGACTTGGCTCAGAGTTCCCCATGAAATCACAAGTAAGGTGTTGGCTAGACCAGCAATCATCTGAAGGCTTGACTAGGGCTGGGGGAACTGCTTCTAAGATGGCTCACTCATATGGCTGGACATTTGGTGCCAACAGTGGGCAGGAGGCCTCATCTTCTCCTCACGTGGGCCTTATCCACATTGGGTTTAACCAAGGGCACTTGGGTATCCTCATGATATGGTTGCAGGCTTCACCCAGAACAAGCAATCCAAGAGAGAATGCCAACAAAATCTATGTTTGTTATGATTTCATCTCAAAAGTCACACACCATCACTTTGCCACATTGTATTTGTTACAAGCAAATCACAAATTCTGGCTCCCATTCAAGGAGAGGGAAATTGGATACCATCTTTTCAAGGAAGTCACATCAAGAAAGAATTGTGGACATATTTTTAAACTACCAAATGACCTTAGTAGTTTAACTTCTCTGGACCTCGGTTTCCCATTGATAAAAGGATAATAACAATAATGGTACCAACCTCAGAAGGTTGTTGAAAGAATTAAATGGTATAACTGAATGCAAGTGGCACATATTAGAACTTAATGACTAAGTGTTTCTTTTTTTCTCCAACCAGGAAATATGTCATTAGAGTTTCTCTGTAGGAAGCCTAGGGTCAGCCTCAGACCTACATAGTAAAGCTGGCCTTTGTAGCCTAGTCTTTGTGTCTGCTCACATCATATCCCCTGTGGGCCCTCTCCTCCTGCTTCCCTCTTTCTCCTACTTTCTCAGGATCCCAGTCATGCATGACATAGACATGGATGTTCACACCCTAAACAGTTTCTTTTTCCTGGAAATTTCCCAGTCTTCAAATCGTTCTAGTTCTTTTCTGGAAACATACCATTCCTTTTTCCCAATCCTTCAGGATGTTCTACCTCCTATTGTCTTCTAAGTGATAGCTAAAACCTCTGGCCAATAAGATTTCAAAAGTGGAGTTAGCACCTGTTGTGGATACATCTGCAACTGATCTTAGGAGACTAGGAAGAGACCTAAGAATCCGGCTCAACAAACCTCTTACACCAAAACAGAAGATTGAAGATAAAAGCTATTCCTTGAAAGAAAGCTGAGCCTGTCACTCACTCGTGCCTCACGTGGTTACTTTAATCAAATAGTGATCAGGTGGCACTCCCCTACCTAATATCTACTTCACTGTGAAAATGAGAATTGTGATTAAGGAGGAGACGTGCCATTTTGCAACTGGAGACCCTTGGGGAAAGAAGAACTATAGACATAATGTTTCAATGTAGATATTCCCTATGGCATTGAGTATCCCTGCGGTACATGAAAACCCTGCCTGAGTGACAAAAAAAAAGTTGTGAGAGAAGAATCCTAACAGATGTGGGAGGATAGAGCATTTTTCTGAAGGTCTTGATGGTTGGCTTGCATGTGGCAATAAAAATCACCTCACAAAATGACTCTGTCTGGCTCATCCCATCCAAGATGGCACGTGAGTAGTAGTCAACGCTGGAGGATTTCATGTTGCCTCTTCTTGGAATCAACTTGCATTTTTACCTGGCTCCCTAGAAACACATTGCTATGAACCAAATGAAACACTTGAATAAGAGGAATTTCAGTCATGTTTTAGAACCACACACAAGGAGTTGTAGGGGCAAAATGGATTTTTGATATCAATCAGACTGTGTTCAGGTAGGCCTATTCTGTTTATGCATCCTGGTGATGATGGTCCTAATAAGAAGACATCTATCCTGAGGGGTGTGTGTGTGTGTGTGTGTGTGTGTGTGTGTGTGTGTGACCACCGGGCCAGTAAATATAAAGCTCACAGAGGGGTGGTAATTTTTCTAAAGCCACACAACTAGCTACAAAGGGGCAGCAAAATGGGATGTATATGAGAGTCCTCTGCTTCAAAACAATTCATTCATTTCCAATTGGAAATGAGAATTGAAATAAAAGTATAAAACTGGGGGGAAGTCCCACATGCCCTTCAAGAGAAGACACGTTTGGTTTTCAGTCATTTTAGTCCAATGATCTTGTTGCATCTATAGTAGTCATCTGTTATACTTGCCACCCAACATCTAGTCTTCTTTCTTGTGGTAACTACCCTGTTTCTCCACTAGGGTCCCACCTCCTCACCCAGTCTTAGCCCATGAGAGGGTTCATCCTCTCCATGCTGCTCAGCCAATCGGAACAGTGATTGTTGCAAGGATGGGCATGTGACCCAACAAATACCAATAAGGTTTTATCTATATTTTTTATAGAACTACTTTTTTGCACATGCCTTGGATCTGAGAGGATATAAGCTCTTAGATTCTACCATTGTCTTGCCACCCCAAAGGACAGCCTTTCTGAGAATAAGAGCCAGTAAAAGAAGTAGAGCCAAGAGCTGAAGAGAGAAACCAGGTCCTGATGGTATCTTTGGAACCATAGCAGCAATCTGGAATTTTCCAGTTATGGGAGTTAATAAGTTCAGGTTTTACTTAAGGCTATCTGAATTGATTTTTTTGTCACTTGGAACTGAGAGTCCTGATTAATGCATCATCACACTGTTCTCTTTTGAAGTAAGCACCAAACTTTTCCAAGTTTAAAGCCAGAATTGGTGAAGGTTTTAGGTTGCATTCAATTATAAAATAGAGTTTCCCCCAAATGATTCCCTTTGGAGCAGAACCCACCAAGATGTATTTCCTTGTTGGAGCCTCTCCGTATGCCAAAGGGCATTGGGCCAACCAGCTGAGTCCTTGGCCCACTTCCCTGAGTCCTTCCCAAAAAATAACAAACACTGGCATTAAACATTCACTTGTCTGTACACTCAGATCAGACCTGTCATTATAAATAATGGTTTTGGACAGATTAGAGAGTGGGATGTATAGGCCCACTGCAAAGGTGACTAATGAGTCAGTGGTACATCCCATCCGCTTACATTTCATTATGACCTTGTGTAGTGGGTTGAATGGTGGCCCTTAGACAAGATATGCCCACTCCCTAATCCCAATCACTTCTGAATATTACTTTATTGTAACTAAAAAGTTAAAATTATCTTATATGGCAAAAAAATGTGATTAAATTAAGGATCCTGAGAAGAAACTATCCTGGATAATCTGCATGGAGCATAAGTGAGATCACACATATCCTCATACAAGAAAGAGACAGAAAAAAAGAAATGGAAAAAAGGGGGGGGGAAAGACCCAGAGGGAAAAGCAATGGGAAGACAGTACAGAGAAGCCACAACAAGACAAGGAATGCTGACAGCCACATGAAGCTGACAGGGGCAGGGAATGAATTTTTCTGTAGAGCTTCCAAAGGGAGCAGTTTGACCAACACCCTGCAGACTTCTGGCCTCCAGAATGGTGAGAGGCAATTGTTACTCTAAGCCACCCAGCTTGTGGCCATGTGTTACAGCAGCCCCAGGGAACTAAGCATCTTGTTAGAGTAATATCAGGCCATTGAACTAATTTCAGGTCAGACATCCAGCTGAGGAAATACCAGCAAAGGATCACAGACAGCTAATAATTTCATAGTGCCTACTATGTTCTAAGGAATGTTCTAAGTATTTTCCACATATAACATCATTTAATATTTATAATAACCCTAGGGGATAGGTATTCTAATTGCTCCCATTTTACAAATAAGAACACTGAGGCACAATGATATTAACTTAGCCTAAGGTCATACAGCTATAAAAGATCAGAGCTGGGATTCAAGTCCAGGTGAAGCTAGTTCCAGGGTTTATGTTATTGAATATTTTGCTCTCCTACAGTCACTGTGTTTGTTTGTTTTTAAAAAATGAATCAGTTGCATGAGCACTTGTCTACCTCAGAGGTTCTTACCAGCTGCTTCATAAAATCACCCAAAGGGCTCTAGGAACACTGAAAGGAAGAAGCACACTGAAGACAAGTTCATCAGAACCTTAGGTATAGGACATTGTGCATTTCCCCAGATGATTTCAAATATGCAGTCAAGATTAAAAACCACTGACATAATAACTTCCAATGGCTGGTGTAACTAATTTTTTCAAATTGGCATTGACCAGATATTTCGGCTTCTCCAAATTCTGTGTCCACACAGAGAAATTAGATTGCCATATCTAGTAGAAGAGAGGCTCAATTCAATAAAACCACATTCTTTTTTCCCAGCCATAGAATGGTTAACCATTTTCTATCAAAAGTAGTACCATGGGCCGAAACCGGTTTGGCTCAGTGGATAGAGCGTTGGCCTGCGGACTGAAAGGTCCCAGGTTCGATTCTGGTCAAGGGCATGTACCTGGGTTGCGGGCACATCCCCAGTAGGGAGTGCGCAGGAGGCAGCTGATTGATGTTTCTTTCTCATCGATGTTTCTGACTCTCTGTCTCTCTCCCTTCCTCTCTGTAAAAAATCAATATATATATATATATATATATATATATATATATATATATATATATTACTACCATGGGCCCGGCCGGCAAGGCTCAGTGGTTGAGCATCGACCTATGAACCAGGAGATCACGGTTCAATTCCACATCAGGGCACATGCCCGAATTGCGGATTCCATCCCCAGTGGGGGGCATACAAGAGGCAGCCAATCAGTGACTCTTTCTCATCATTGATGTTTCTATTCTCTCTTTCTCTCTCCCTTCCTCTCTGAAACCAATAAAAATATATTTTTAGAAAGAAAAGTAGTACCATGGGAAAAATTCAATGTGAACTTTCCCCCAAACCTCCTGGGACAGCACTGAGATTTCAGACAGCACTGGGATTTCACCAGCTCAAAACCCCATTGCCAGAAACATTCCTACACCGAGTGGTGCCCTGAGACTGAGGCAACCTAGTCATAGTGGAGATTCCCACCTCCCCAGGGAAAGTAGGGCATTTTCCACCACGCTACAGAGAGCCAAGAAGCCAGAGTGCAAACGCAATTAAAAGACTTGCGCTTCAGCACCACCTACTGTAAAACAAAAGAAAAACTTCTTATCGACCCACTCAAAGGAAAAAGCAGATTCCATTCCCATAGATCAGAGATTTCATTTCATGGCACACAAATTACTGGAATTCTGTGGCACACCACAAAATGTACATTTTTTGCCAACTGACAAAAAAATGGGTATAATTTTGATTCATTCACAACAGATGGCTATTGTTGTGTTGGCTGTCGTTTTTTTTATTTGACAATATAAGGAAGAAGAGGTCAGAGCCCCTCACTAAATAGTCAGGTATTGCATGTTTTAAAAATTCTGTGTCATGTACTACTATTTGTAATACTTTAAACAATAAAAAAATTCTGTGGCACACTGTTTGTCATAGATGCCTTGTTTCCATCAAATACCATGAATAACCAAGAAAACAAAGCACCTCAGAAAGAAAATGAAAACTCTCCAAAAAGAAACTTAAAGACATGGAAATATGTGATTTAAATGACAGAGAATTCAAAATGAACTGCCATTTGACCCAGTGATCCCACATCTGGGAATATATCCTAAGAATCCTGAAACATCAATCAGAAAGAATATATGCACTTCTATATTCATAGCAGTGCTATTACAATAGGTAAGATCTATAAACAGCCCAAGTGACCAGCAACAGATGAGTGGATAAAAAAGCTGTGGTATATTTACACAATGGAATATTATGCAGCTGTAAAAAAAGAAGGATCTCTTACCTTTTGAGACAGCATGAATGGACCTGGAAATTATTATGCTAAGTGAAATAAGCCAGTCAGAGAAAGACAAATATCACATGATCTCATTTATATGTAGAATCTAATGAAAAAAATAAACTGATGAATAAAACAGACTCAGAGACATGGAAGCATGGAACAGACTGACAGATCTCAGAGGGAAGGGGGGAGGAAGGATGGGAAGAGATTAACCAAAGAAAATATATGCATATATGCATAGCCCATGGATACAGACAATAGTGCGGTGAAGGCCTAGTAGGTTGAGATGGGAGCCTGGGGTGGGAGGGGGGAATGGGGAACATCTGTAATACTCTCAACTATCAAAATAAATTTTTAAAAATACGATTGCTGAAAAAAAACTCAGCGAGATACAAGAAAACACATATAGGCAGTTTAATGAACTCAGAAATAAAATCAATGAACAAAAGGAGTAGTTTACCAAAGAGATTGAAACTACAAAAGAATGAAATAGAAATCCTGGAACTGAAGAACCGAATAAGAGAGATGAACTAGTAAGCTTAAGAAATAGAGGTGACCAAATAGAGAAAAGAATTGGTGATATCAAATATAGAAATCTATAAATGACACAGATGGAAGAAGAGAGAGACTTAAGAGTAAAAAATAAATAAAAGAACTCTACAAGTACTATTTGACTCCATCAGAAAGAGCAATATAAGAATAATGAGTAGCCCTAGCCAGCTTGGCTCAGTGGATAGAGCATCAGGAGTTCTAGATTCTCCACCTCCTCATCGGCACTTGGTATGGTCAGTCTTTTTCGTGTTAGCCATTCTAGTGGCTGCATAATGCTATCCCATTGTGATCTGGTTTGCATTTCACTAATGTCTAATGATGTTGAGCATCTTTTAATGTTCTTATTTGCCATCCATGTTTTCTTTGGTGAAATATCTGTTCATATCATGAGGTGCAGGAGCAATTTATTAGAAAAAGAAAACTATTTTCAATAAATGTTATGGGAACAATTAGCTATCCATATGCCAAAAAAAGAACTCTGATTCATACTTCTAATCCTATATAAAAATTAACTCAAGATGGATCATAGACATAAATGTAAAACTTAAAACTATAAATCTTCTATAAGGAAATGGAAGAGAAAACTCTTGTGATCTCAGATTAGGGAAAGATTTCTTAGATATAATACCAAAAGCACAGAAACAAATAGAAAAATTGGACTTCATCAAAACTTCTGCTTTTCATAAGACACTATTAAGAGAATGAAAAAGTTGAGCACATAGACTTGAAGAAAATATTTGCAAAGCATATATCTGGTAAAAGACCTCTATGTCAAATATATAAAAAAAAACTTTCAAAACTCAATAAGGTTTGTAAAACTGGTACATCTACACAATGGAATACTATGCCGCTATCAAAAAGAAGGAACTTTTACCATTTGCAACAGCATGGATGGAACTGGAGAGCATTATGCTAAGCAAAATAAGCCAGTCAGAGAAAGATAAATATCACATGATCTCACTCATATGTGAGATATAATGATCAACATAATTTGATGAACAAGAATAGATACAGAGACAAATGGCAGGGGATGGGGGGGCTGGGCGGAGGTTAGAGAGCAATCAAAGGACTTGTATGCATGCATATTAGCATAACCAATGGACATAGAGACTGGGGCAGTGGGGGCTTGCCCGGGGTGGGAATGGCTGGGTGGAGGGTGGGAGGGGCGAGTCAATTGGAGAAAAAGGAAACTTATGTAAAACTTTAGACAATAAAAATAAATAAATAATAATAAATAAAAAACTCAATAAGGAAAGAAAGGACCCAATTCTCTAGTATTTAGTAGATATATGACTTTGGGCTGAAAGACTGAAATGAGGGCATGCACTACTGTTAAAAGAAGGCAGATATTTTGGAGATTAAACCTTTATCCGAGATAACATTGGCAAATATGTTCTCCCATGCAGTGGGCTTTCTTGTTGTTTTGTTGATGATTTCTTTTGCTGTGCAGAAGCTTTTCATTTTAATGTAGTCCCATTTGTTTATTTTCTCTTTAGTTTCCATTGCCCTAGGAGCTGTATCATTAAGATACAGCTATGTAAGATATTGCTATGACAAATGTCTGCTATTTTGCTGCCTATGGCTTCTTCTAAGATTTTTATGGTTTCCCATCTTACGTTTAAGTCCTTTATCCATTTTGAGTTTATTTTTGTGTATGGTGTAAGTTGGTGGTCTAGTTTCATTTTTTTGCAAGTATCTGTCCAGTTTTCCCAACACCATTTATTGAAAAAGACTGTCTTGACTCCACTGTATGCTCTTGCCTCCTTTGTCAAATATTAATTGAGCATAATGGCTTGTGTCGATTTCTAGGTTTTCTGTCCTGTTCCACTGGTCTATATGTCTGTTCTTGTGCCAATATCAGGCAGTTTTGAGAACAGTGGCTTTGTAGTATAACTTGATATCTGGTATTGCGATCCCTCCAACATTGTTCTTCTTTCTCAAGATTGCTACAGCTATTTGGGGTCTTTTTTTTATTCCAGATGATTTTTGGAGAATTTGTTCTAGGTCTGTGAATAAAATCCCCATTGGTATTTTAATGGGGATTGTGTTTAATTTATAGATTGCTTTGGGTAGTATGGACATTTTAATGATGTTGATTCTACCTATCCATGAACATGGTATATTCTTCCATTTTTTCATGTCTTCCTCTATCTCTTTTTTCAGTGTCCTGAAATTTTCTGAGTACAGGTCCTTTGTCTCCTTGGTTAAGTTAATTCCTAGGTATCTTAATTTTTTTGTTGCAATGGTAAATGGGATTGCTTTTTTAATTTCTCTTTCTGTGGGTTCATTATTGGTGTATAGAAAAGCTATAGACTTCTGGGTGTTAATTTTGTAACCTGCTACATTGCCAAATTCATTTATTAAGTCCAGTAGTTTTTTGATGGAGTCTTTGGGGTTTTCTATGCAACTTAACAAAAGGAAGATAAACAATCCAATCAAAAAAAATTGGCAAAGGACCTAAATAGACACTTTCCAAAAGAGGACATTCAGAAAGCCAAGAGACATATGAAAACATGCTCAAAGTCACTAATCATCTGAGAGATCCAAATCAAAACAACAATGAGGTACCATCTCACACCTGTCAGGCTGGCTATCATCCACATATCAACAAACAAGTGCTGGCAAGGATGCGGAGAAAAAGGACTCCTCCTTCACTGCTGGTGGGAATGCAGACTGGTGCAGCCACTGTGGAAAACAGTATGGCGTTTCCTCGAAAAATTAAAAATGGAACTGCCATTTGACCCAGTGATCCCACTTCTAGGAATATATCCCAAGAAAACAGAAACACCAATCAGAAAGGATATGTGCACCCCTATGTTCATAGCAGCACAATTTGCAATAGCTAAGATTTGGAAACAGCCTAAATGCCCATCAGCAGATGAGTGGATTAGAAAACTATGGTACATCTACACGATGGAATACTACGCTGCTGTAAAAAAAGAAGGAATTCTTACCATTTGCAACAGCATGGATGGAACTGGAGAGCAGTATGCTAAATGAAATAAGCCAGTAAGTGAAAGATAAATACCACATGATCTCACTCATTTGTGGAATATAAAGAACATTAGCAACTGTTGAACAAAAATAGATACAGAGGTAAAAAAAAAAAAAAAAAAAAAGCATGAACAGACTGTCAAACTACATCAGGAAGGCAGGGGAGGGTTGGGGAGGTAAGAGATCAACTGAAGGACTTGTATGCATGCATATAAGCATAACCAATGGACGCAAGACACTAGGGTGGGGGTGAGGGTAAGTGCCAGGGGGTAGGGGAGCTGGGGTGGGGGGAGGTCAATGGGGGGAAAAAAAGGAGACATATGTACTACTATCTGTAATACCTTAAACAAGAAAATAAATTTTTAAAAAAATAGGGCAGATAGAGGCAGGCGATAAGTCAGAGACTATGCATAAAAATGGATTTTGGGATGTTTCATCAGATGGGAAAAATGTGAAAAGCAAATTGTCATATTTTCTTCACAGTAACTTCTAGGATCAGCCTTCACAACATAAAGCAAGTATGATAAAAGAATTCTGAAAATGGCCCAGAGCCTGATTTAAGACTTGGATAGTAGAATTGGATCTTGTGGCATAGATACAAACAATATTTGGAAATTAAAAAGAGAAGAGGAATTCAAAAATAAAGTACATGGAGGGCAATTTTCAGTCATAGGTCACCAAACAGGCCCCTTTCCTAACTGAACATCACATTCCCACCCACAAATCTGGAAAGAGACCATCTTTGAGGACCAGCTCAAGTGCTTGCCCATCACTCCCACGAATCACAACAATCAGATAGAGTGCAGTCACTTGTGAAATAGGATTAATAATAGTGATTGTCTCGAGGACAAAAATGAAATAACCAATGTAAAACACGTAACATAATTTCTGGAACACCCAGTGCTCAATAAATATTGGTTTCCCCTTCCCTTATCCCCTTTCATAACCGCGAGGCAAATTGCACTATTGGCCTCAGTTCAGAGGGTTTTAAAGGCTCCTGGGTTGTGCATAGCAACTTTTTAAATAACTTGATGTCCCTGTTGCCATACATGGCAGGGAGTCAAAAAGCAGAATGGGGAGTTGCCAGGCCAAGTTGCCAGGCTCTGATAAAAATCAGTAAGTAGACAACTTTTGTATTCTATCTGATAACAGAACACATTTATGCCGCCCCCAGCCCCGTCCTTCTTGCTGAGGGCTCTTCATTAAAGCATCCTTCTTGGCCTTTCCACAGTTCCTCGCCCATTCCTCCCCAGGGAAGGAGAGTGAATTACATGACTGGTAAACCTGAAAGGTACAGCTCAGCCCTTGTCTCACTCTGCTGTCTTTTCAGAACAGGCTCCACTGGAAAAAGCCTGTTGTTGTTCAGGCATGATTACTGATGAGTATTTTTGAGATACAGGTTTAGGAGGCCCACCTGATCTAAATGTAACCCACATTCTCCCCAACCAGCTTCCCCACTAGTAAGGGGCCATCTGTCTCCTAGGTCTATCTCACTGTTGATTCTGAACTTGGGTGGGGAAGAGAGATGCCATTTATTGGGCTCCCTCAAAACCCGCTTACCCATCCGCCCTCTATTCCATGCACACTCACACCCGGACGGGCACCAGAAAGCTCAGCATGTTCAGTGGTATGACCATGGTCCCCATCAGGTTCACATCTCCCTCAATTTGCTTTTCCCTACTTGCTCTGGGCCTCTCAGCATGAGACATTGCTGCCATCCACCTTTCACACCAGAAAGAGTGACAGACACACAAGGATAGTTCTGTCCTGCCTTCCTCCTGGAGTATAAGCACCAGGTATTGTATTGCTTTTGTGTTTCCCATAGGACTTAGCACAGTTCTGAACATGTGAGACTCTGATAAAGAATCAGGAGACCTATGAACTCTGCCCCTTTCTCATCACGTGACTTTGTATACATTGCTTTGTCAATTTGTGTACTTCCAGGGCACTTAATCTGTCTGTTCTTTTTAAGTGACATAGATTTTAAATGAACCAAAAGTCAGAAGGGGGGGGGGGGGGGGACAGGACATCTGTGATACTTTCAACAATAAAGATAATAATTTTAAAAAAACACCTGACAGATCTTAAATAATAAAGGATGAATTCTCATTAAAATAAATAAATTTTAAAAAATAAAATGGACAAAAGTTGGTCATTTCTTCAATGTGGTAAAAGTGAATGGTCAAGATCTCTAAAGCTTGTTTCCATTGTTGGCAAGCACAGCTCTATATTTGTCAGATGTGCTTATGATGTCTACCCATTTACAACGTAAACTCCTAGACTCCTACTATTTCCCACAAAGGTTCAAATAAAGGACTTGGAACCCATGAATTCTCAAAAAATTCTGTTTACTACTTAATTCCTACTTAAATGTAGCAGAAATTCTTTAAAACATGCTTACTGCTTTGCTATAGAATATAACAACATTTCATTATAGAGTCAGCAGGGCACTGAATATAAAGCTACATCATTTATGGTTTTCTTAGGAAGGGCTGGCAAAATATGGCCCACAGGCCAAATACTGCCTGTTTTTGTAAACCCAATTTTATTGGAACACAACTCTACTCATTTGTTTACAATTGTCTGTTTTGCTTTCATGCTGTAACAGCAGATTTTAGTAGTTACGACAGAAACTATATGTCTACAAAGCCCAAAATGGTTACTATTTGGCTTTTTACAAAAAAGTTTGCTGACCATCATCACTCCCTCCATTCTAAAGAACCCTCCAGTTAATCTTAATTGATCCAAATTATTCCTCATGAATGTCCTTAACACATGATTAAATGATCACAAAAATGTGGCTTATCCTGCCTGGGCCTTTCCTCCTTCTTAATCTGCAAGAGGAGAAGTGTATCCAGATGATGTCCAATGTAGGCATTAATCATCATTCCGATTCTCAGCCAGTGAGTAATGGCCTTCGTGATGCTGATTACTTCCGAATATTTGAGACACCTGCACCTCGTATGGGATTGTAGAAACACCAGGGCACATCAGGAGTTTCAAGTTCCAGGCCCCTCTTTGCCCCTAACTGACTAAACCTCTTGGCGCTTTGCTTCTATAAAATGAAGAGGCTAGACAGATGAGGATGACATTTCCTTAAAGGCCACCCTGGCTGCTGCAAAAGCCCCAGGAACCGCATCACACCTGGATTTACAGAGAAGGGGCCCAGGGAAGGCTTCTTGGAGGAAGTGGTGCCTGATCTGAGTCTTGAAGGATGAGGAAGAATTCACGCTGCTGGAGAATGGACTAACCGATAAAGCAAAAGGCAGATCTAAAATAATGAAGGATGAATTCCCACTAAAATAAATACTTTTTAAAAAATAAGATGTGAAGCCATCCTTTATGTTTTGGCTGATTAGAAAATCTCATTTGCCTTAGTATCTAAACCCCAGGAACAATCTCTTTAAATTCACATAGACTCTAATGTGTGCATTCCACTCTGCTTCTGGCTGTGCACTGTGGAAGTTCACAGTACAGTCACCTTTTGGTTATCCAAATACTAAGATCACATCCAAAGCATCAGCTGCTACAGGCATAGGACACGTGATAACCATTGCAAAGGACACCAAGGCTGCTTGGGAACATGAAGTCGATCAGAGAGTGTTGGGCAAAGGATCATGCCAGGATTGAAGTCAAGGTCAACAGGAGGTGAGATAGGTTTAATTTCAAACAATCTCGACAGTGCAATTTGGTAACATGCTTATGCAGCAGTCATTTTCATGTGATTAAACCATCCAAACATCCACAACAATAGATTCCAAGGGGAGGGCAATTATCTGAGTTGGCCTAGCTTACGCAGTCTCAGCAATCATGATGTGTAAGCGATCCCTAGCTCCCCCACAATTCTGCCTGTACTGATGTCAGAAGTAGAAATCATTCATGCATTCAACAAATTTCAGTACCAACTACGTGTGAGTACTTTTCTGTACACTGAAGACACAGCCATTAAAAAATGAGACAAAAATCCTTTTCCCTTTTGAAACTTACATTCTAGTGTCACACTTTTATGGAGAAAAGTCCAGAGTAACAATCCCGGGGGATATTTTGCAAAAGAGTCTAAGCCACACCTGAGCCAGCCTTCTTCCTGAGCCCTTGTCCCTCCATCATATTCTCTGTGCCAAAGCTATGCACAGGCCAGGGTAAAGCCACGGCAGCCTATGCACAGGCCAGGGTAAAGCCACGGCAGCCTGGTGCTTTTTCCTTATTGTACCATCATCAAGCCACAGGACTCCGAAAGCCTCAAAGCAAAAGTTCTCACAGACTTTGAACCTCTCTGGGAGTGTTAACTGGGAATACAGTCCTAAGTTCTGAAAATAATGTAGATGAGAAAATGGGCATCACAGCTTCATTTAGCCTAGCTCCTCCTCTCTACCCACATCAAAAAGAGGGAAACTGAATGTCCAACTATAAATTAATGATAGGTAAATTATCATGCTTACATGAGATAAAATCACAAGCCGCCATTTAGATGTTATCTCCAAAGACTCCATAATGTGTGAAAATACTTAGTATAAAATTTGAGGTAGTCAGGCAGGAAAAAAGCCCATATACATATATGTTCAATATAACCAGTGTAAATATAACAAGTGTACAATTCTGCTAAGAAAAATAAAAGCCTTGACTGCTAGTCAAGATGGCGGCGTAAGTAAAAGTCTGTGTTCGCCTCTCCCACAATCACATCAAATTTACAACTAAATTATAGAACAACCATCGCTGAGAACCACCCAAAGACCAGCTGAAGTCCTATAACTAAGGATGTAAAGAAGAAACCACAATGAGACCGGTAGTAGGGGCAGAGAATGGATAGGCAGGTTCCACATGCATGGTGTGGCGATTAAGAATCAGGAGAGATATCTTGATTGCAGAGCTCCCCCATAAGGAGTAACGGGTCCCAGCACCATACTAGGCTCTCCAGCCCCAAGAACCAGTACCAGGAAGAGGAGTCCCTGTAACATGCAGAATCTCAAAAACAAAGTAAACAAAACAAAAACAAACTCATTGATACAGAGAACAAATTGATAGTCACCAGATGGGACAGGGGTTAGGGAGCTGGGTGAAAAAAGTGAAGGGATTAAGAAGTACAAAATTGATAGTTACAAAATAGTCCTGGGAATATAAATACAGCATAGGGAATATAGTCAATGATATTGTCATAACTATGTACAGTGCCAGGTGGTTTTAGATTTATGGGGGGATCACTTCATAAGTTATATAAATATTTGTACATTAATACTGTACATGTGAAATTTATATAATATTGAATGACAATTATAATTGAAAGATAAAATAAATAAGTTTTTTTAAAAGGTGAAAGGGATTAAGAAGTACAAATTGCCAGTTATAAAAATAGTCCCAGAGATACAAAGTACAATGTAAGGAATATAGTCAATACTATTGTTAACTATGAATAGTGTCAGGTGAGTACTAGACTGATCTGGGTGATTGCTTTGTAAGATATAAATGTCTAATCACTATGCTGTATGTCTGAAACTGATATAATATTGTATGCCAACTGTAATTGAAAAATCAATTTTAAAAAAGACAAGCCTTGCTCTGCCGATATGGCTCAGTGGCTGAGCGTTGACCCAAGAACCAGGAGGTCATGGTTCAATCCCAGTGCAGGGCATGCAGGAAGCAGCCGGTCAACGATTCTCTCTCATCATTGATGTTTCTGTCTCTTTCTCTCCCTCTCCCTTCCTCTCTGAAATCAATAAAAATACATTTGAAGAAAAAAAAAAAAAGCCTTGATGGAAATGCTTCCAAACTAACCATTGATAAACAGGTGTTGAAATTATGGATGTTTTTCTACTTTTTGTAGTTTTCATTTTTTCTTTAGTGAACAGTCATTATTTTATAATTTTAAAAAATTAAAACTCAATAGAGTTTTTTAAAGGCAAGGATGAGGCAGCAAGTACACATATAAAATAGTTTATCATGGTAGCTAAGAACCTGAATTCCGGATTCAAACTCTCTGGGTCAGACCCTGGCTCCCAAGTTGCTGTATGAACTTTGCTTGCCTCGGTTTTCCACCTGCAAAAATAAGGGTGCTATTGGTGCCTACCTAAATGGGTTAACATGAGGATTAGTGGATAAAACATGTAGAGTGTTTAGCACAGAACAGAACACTTTGTAAACGCTCAAAATGATAACAGATCTAATACTACAGAGGCTTCAAAGACAGAGCTCACACAGGGGGAAGGTGAGCAAACATTACATCTTCACGTCTCAGGGACAACTAATTCAGAGTTTCTTTCAGTGGACAACTTCCCCTCAGGCAGAATCAATACCCAAATCCTTTACTTAGATTTTAAATTTTCCCCTGAAGAAGATGTAGAATATGTTGATATTCGTTTTATGGGTAATTACCTCTTTGTGTGTTTTTCATGTGCCGGCCATAATTTACTGTACAAAGTGCCTCTCGGGTTTTAAAAACAAGTCTAAAATTATGTTAATAAAATTGTCAGAAAACACTAATCATTACTCTAAGATAAAATGATCTCATAAAATATTGTGTATGATGCTAACAGACAGTAGTAAATTTGAAGATAAAAGTAATTGTCTGATAGAATCATATTTTTCTGTCAAATGTCTGTTCCAAAAACAGTGAAATCAAAAGCTGGTCTCCTATACCCTACAGCAGTGGTTCTCAACCTGTGGGTCGCGACCCCTTTGGGGGTCGAACGACCCTTTCACAGGGGTCGCCTAAATACATCCTGCATATCAGATATTTACATTATGATTCATAACAGTAGCAAAATTACAATTATGAAGTAGCAACGAAAATAATTTTATGGTTGGGGGTCACCACAACATGAGGAACTGTATTAAAGGGTCGCGGCATTAGGAAGGTTGAGAACCACTGCCCTACACCCAACATCCCTCTTTCTGTACAATTAAAATATCTAAATCTGGGTAAAATAAAGTGGTTAATAACTAGACCTTCACTTTGCTCCCAATAGGCTTTTAGTAAATACTTGTGAAAAGGACACCCATTTCTGAAATTGTGGTTCTTATTGCTTGCCAACATTTCTTTCTAAAAGAATGAGAAAAAAATAAAAATAAATAAATAAAAATAAAATAAAAGAATGAGAATGCAGCTAAGATTGCATAAATATTAAACCTTGACCAATAAAAAAGATCCAAGGGTAAGAAACGAGTATAAGGAAAAACAAGTTGAAATGAGTTTCTCTACATTTCCTCCTCCTGAAATGGAGCATCACTTTTGCCTTATAGGAGAGAGAGGATTATGCCTTTCAGCTTCCAGAGACATTCCTTACCCTGATTTCTAATCTAGATTTTCTTGACCTTTGCATCCTAGAAATTCTCCACTCAAATATCAGGCCGTGCTTCTACTCAAATTCTTGGCCTGGTTTGGCAACCTTTCTCTGTCCGTGGACTCTGTTTTCTCCTTGCATAGAGCCTCTGCCTGCTTGTCATGGTGAAAGGTCTTGAACCATGGAGTTGCTCAGCTTACATTTGGATCTGGCTGGGCAAACGCTGTATCATCTCCATTCAGTCCCTTCATCTTACTCAGCCTCACTTTCTTTGTCTATAAATGCATATCTTACAATGGGGTTAGAGGAGACAATAGATGCTACATGATTGGGCAATGGTAGGCAACTTGATCGAGTGTTCTCCCCTTCCCCTGTGTCCTTTTGGGGGGTTAGCAGTTATTTGGGTCCTAAAAGCCCTTAGGCTTCCCTGTCTCTCCTTAGCAGACCAGCAGGCGAAGTTCTTCTGAACTTGGGGTTTTTAATTTAGAAGAACCTTTGAGCTCTACGTTCACTCTGACCTACTCATACTTATGCCCCGCGGGAACTGGAACGGTAGATTAGCTGGTGGGGAAGGCGGTCCGGTCCCTCTTGGGTGAAGCATGGAAAGTGGGGCTCTTGCTCAGGCCAGTGGGTTCCCATCCGTTTTCTTTCCCGCCATTGAAGTCCGGATCTGGCTCTGCCCACCTCCCTCCACAGACCCGCAAAGATTAAGCGGATCGATCCCTCTGAGCTGTTTCCTTCTGGGGCTGCCAACACTTAGAGTCTCTCCAGACCCCTGTACCAGCTCCCCCATGTCCTGCAAAGGAAAGGTGAGAAAAGAAAGAAAAGGGGTCGGGGACAGGGGACCTAGCGGAGTTGGAGAGGGAATGGTCCAGGTCTGCCCAGACGGGAGTTTTCCGGCTCCCCTCCCGCCCCCTGCAACCTCCTTCCCTGGAGCAGCCAGAGGATTGGGACCGGAACCGAGACAAGTGCGACCGCTTCTCCACTCGCCTGTGTCAGGTGGCAGCCCCGGCCCCTGCAGGTGCCCCTCCCCGCCAGCCAGGCTCTGCGCTCCCGGCCGCCCCTCGGTCCCGGGTGAGCGCTGCGCTGTGCGCCTGGACTTGGAAGGGACCAGCCTTGCACCGCCCGCCCCGCCCGCGGGAAACCGCTACCTGTGGAAGTAATGCGCGCAGAAGAGGCCCAGAAGCACGTCGCGGGCGGACCCAAGAGGGCGCGGGACTGCCCTGGCGAGCATCGCCACAGGGAGCGCCAAGGAGGGCAGCTCCTGCAGGAACCAGCCGGCGCCTGCGGGCAGGTGGGGAGCCGCGGCCAGGCTCCCCGTGTACTTCCCGTAGCAGGAGGGCTCCCTCGAGTACAGGACCAGCGCCCCCAAGGCGCCAACGCGGCGCTGCCGGCCAGCACCGGGCTCTGCTGGCAGTGCGCGGGCATCGTGCGCGCTCCCCGTGCTGCGCTCCCCGCCAGTGGCTGCCGGCGCCGGGAGAGCGAGGCCCCGCCGCCCCTTTATGGAGCCGGAGACGCCACTCTGCGTCCGCCCCCTCAGCGGCCCCCGCCCTCCATCCACCCTGCCTCCCACCTGGGCGCGGCCAGCCGGTCTCTGCTCGGCAGCAGCGCCCCTTCCGCGGGGCTGGTGCTTTGGGAGGCGGCCGGGGTGGGAGGCAGGACCGAGGCTTGTCCTGGGGCCAAAACCTGTCCTGGGGCCGGGGCTGTGACTGGCCGGGGTCCGCGCCTCCACCCACGCGGCCTCTCTCTTCCTCGCCCGCCACGGGTCTCCCCCTTACACTTGTTCCTCGCGCATCGACCTCTGAAGCTACAACTTCGGGCACTAGGAACAGAGAGAAAACCACAGAAACGATTCAGCGGGAACGTTCTCCCGCGCCCCCCACCCCACCCCACCCCTCTGTGCGCACCTGCGCGGGCGCGGTAGCCACGCAGTCCCTACCCTCGAACCACCCCGAGCCAGGATCTCCCCAGCCCCTCTGGTTCCCCGCGCCCCTCCACTGCCTCCTCCTTTCGGCGCCGGCCCCGCACCAGGCACTTCCCGCGGCTGCAGCACCGGCTCTGCTGGCAGTGGGCGAGCACTGAGCATCGTTCTGAGTTGGGACGTTGACCTCCTTCGCCACTCTCAGCATCAGTGCTCCCTCTGTGCCACCACGCCCGCAGGCAGGTACCAACCTCTCCCAGACCCAGTTTCTCCTTGGGTTTTCTCTGGGGCGCCCGGTGCGCCCCTGGACCCCTGGAGCTGGCCAGGTTCAGGCAACATCTGGGGCTTCTCCCTAGAGGCGCCCTCTTCCAGGTCCTCGAGCGGATGAGTCGGGTCCCATACGGTGATGCCGGGCCGCTCTAAATATCCAGACGCAGGTTCTTTCTCTTCCTTCTGTTTGCCGCCCTTCTCTCATCCTCCACCCCGTCGTTCTCCAACTTCGTCCATTACCTATTTCCTCTTCCCTTCTCTAATTCAGCATCCAGACTCCCTCTGGCTGCCCTCCTGTTTTATGCCACCTTTCTTCTCATC
>NW_005871182.1:1944402-1957717 GCF_000147115.1 Myotis lucifugus
CTCCTCTTCCACCCACTATTGTACAACTTTCTGTCCCACCTTCTATGATTACTTGATCCCTATTAATTTTCTCCTGTGGTCCCTATGTCAGGCCGAGAGAGAGAGAGAGAGAGAGAGAGAGAGAGAGAGAACGTTGAGCTCCTTCGCCACTCTCAGCATCAGTGCCCCCTCTATACTCTCCCTCTCCCTTTCTTGGGTGCTGCAACTCATTGCCTCTCAGAAGCATCACCCTGTGTTTCCTCATCCACTCCTGCCTGTTGCACTAGCTGTTGCAATGAAAGGCACACGGTCCCATCTGCCCAGATTGGGAGTTTCTAATTCCTGGGACATGTGATACATGATGACACTTTAGTGCTACAGGGCACCCTCTGCTTGTTGACCAAGAGGTACTTATCACCTCCCTGTTAGGTAATACATTAAATAGTAATCATAGTACTTCCCTTGTCAATTGCTCACCATGTGAGAATCACCCATGCTGACTGAAGCGCTTTGCACGGAGTAATGAGGTGTTGGCTCTCACAGCTTCTTGGAGCGGTTTCTGCACTGGCTTTCCAGTGCAGACCCAGTCCCAGCTTCCTCAGTGACTACCTGCTAGTTGAGGACACCCAAGTCTAGCTGTCCAGCAAAGACCTGAGCTTCTGATCTGCATTTCCTCCTTGCTGAACAACTCCACTTGCATGATGTCAAGTTCAACCCTACCCAAAGCTGAACCAATGTATCTTCCCCTCTATGCCCCATCCATACCCAGATCCTCCCTCTGCCATTCCTGGTTGTTACAGGTCTGTTCTCAATAGCTATAGCCTCCCTGGGAAGCTGGCACGGAGACACAGAAAACCATAGATTTCTTAATGCCACACAGTATCAGGAGAATAAGCAACATGACGTTTCAAACACAGCTCAGGGGAGAACTTTTTTAAATGAAATTTCTTCTATCTCAATTCCCTCCTCTCCGTTTTTCCAACTTTGGCCTTCATTGATTTTTTTTCACTACTGTACCAGTTAGCTTTTGCAGCATAATAAACTACCCTAGAAATCAGTGGCTTAACAAAACCAATTATCTTCACTTTATGCATCTGTGCGTCAGGTGGGGGTCAGCTGACCTAGGCTGGGTTTGGCTGATCTTGACTGTGCTCATTCATTCATCTGTGGAGCAACTGAGAGCCCTGCTCCAGGCTGGGTTTAGATGGGGAACTTTTGCTGAGGCAGCTCTATTCCACATGGCTCTCATGCTAGGATGAGTGACGTAGTCCCAACATATCTTCATAATTTCAATAACAGAAGCACAAGAGTACAAGAAACACACAAGACTTCTTGAGAGTCAGGCCAAGAACTAGTACACTCTTACCTCCTATTCATTCTATTGTCTACGTCAAATCACATGTTGGATTCCAGAGTCAGAGTGGAAGAGAATTGCAAAGTTATATGGCAAAAGACAGGGATAGAGGAAGAGATAAAGGATTTGAACCAATAATGCAACTGTTCAGTATTACATACATATATACATACAGAAAGTATCCAAATTGTAATATACTGCTTGATTGATTTGCACAAACTAAACACATTGTTGTAACTAGCACTTAGGTCAAGAAACAGATTATTAGTGTAACAAAAGCTCCCCTCCTGCCTCCTTATATCTCCTCCCAGAATAATCACTACTCTGACTTCTAACACTATAATTCCATTATGCCTGCTTTTTTAAATTTTATTTTTCAATTACAGTTGACATTCAAAATTATTTTTATATTAATTTCAAGTGTAAAGCATAGTGGTTAGACAATAATGTAATCTGCATAGTGAACATCCCAACATTTAAAGTTTGAACTTTTTATAAATGTAATCATATAGTATTTACTCTTTGTGCATGTGTTTAATGGTACCCGGGATTTGTTTTAATCAGGCATGGTGAGATACGCAGACATAGAAATGACTGTCATGAATGAAATTTATACTCACAGATCCCTAAAAACAGGAGGCATAGCATGCCACGCAAAATCCCTTGGGGAAGAACCAGGGTAAGTCAGAAGGCAGAGGGAATGAAAGGAAAATGTAGACAGCAGCTTTTATTGTGGTTTCTACAGGAAGGAATGGACAAGGCAGGATAAAAAGGCTTAGGATTGTCTCATTTAACTGCCTAGTTTGAATAACTTCAGTATGCTTTTGGCTTTAGGGACTATCTTTCATCTTTTGGTACATGTCTGTGGGGGGATTAGAACAGGTGAATAGTGGTCCAGAGTGAGCTTGATGTAAGAGGTGGTTGAGAGAGAGAGAGAGAGAGAGAGAGAGAGAGAGAGAGAGAGAGGAGGAAAGAAGGAAGGAAGGAAGGAAGGAAGGAAGGAAGGAAGGAAGGAAGGAAGGAAGGAAGGAAGGAGAGAGAGAGAGAGAGAGAGAAGGAAGGAAAAGAAAAATTAAGACAGAAAGGTCACCTGGGAAATAGTGATCCCAGAAGATCATATTATACTGGGAGGAATTTTTAGAGTGAAGGTATCCTTCCTAAGAAAACATCAAATCAATGCCCCAAAAGGATGAAGGTGATTCTCAAGTAATTTAACTAAACCCACCCCTCTTGAAAGGAAGAGGTAACCTTCATAATATCCAACATCCATCTTATAGATCCAAGAATATTGACAAACCCCAAGCAAAATGAACACACACAACCAAATCATACCAAAGTATATCATAATCAAATTGTTAAACATGTTGCATTGACTTCTGAAACCAACTATGGTAGTCAAAACAACTTTCACAGGTTTAGGACACAGTCCTGCACAAGACTGCCCTCACTTTGGACACCAGCAAATTCAGGGGTCTTCAGACCACACACACTTGGGGGTTACCACTACCCTTCAGGTTCAATAATTAACAGTTCAATAGAACAACTCACAGGACTCAGGAAAGCACTGTTTTCCTGATTATGATTACAGTGTTAGTCAGCAAAAAAAAAAAAAAAAATCAAAACCAATCAAAAGAAAAGATGCATAAGATGAGGTCTTAGAGGGTCCCGAACATGAAGCTTCCTTGTCCTCTCCCCATAGAGTCAGGATCCACTACCTTCCCAGCACATCATGTGTGACAATATGCAGTGTATTGTCTACCAGTAAAGCTCACCCAGTCTTCCAGAGTTTTTATTAAGTTTTCATTATGTAAGCACAATTGATTGAATAATTGGCCATGTGGTTGAACTCAATCTCCAGCCTCATTCTGCCCCCCAGAGGTCAGGTTGGTATCACTGAGTCAAAGCCCCAATCTCTAATTACATAATTTGTCATTTCAGCATAGCAAGCCCCATTCTAGGTCATCTGAGTTAGTATAAACTATCAGAGGCCCCATGAATAGCAAAGACACTCCTATCATTCAGGACATTCTAAGGATTTAGAGCAACTTCACAGGAAGTGAGGACAAGGCCAGCCACTTTTTTCACTTAAGAGTTTAGAGGTTATCCTCTAAGAAGCTGGGACAAAGACCAGACTTCTCTTTGGCTAAAGTTAATTCTTCACTACACACATATCAAGAAGCAGAAAAAATGTGACACATAACCAAGAGGAAAATAAATCAATAGAAACAGACCTAGAAATGACAGGGGTGATATATTAACAAATACTCTAAAATGCTTATTTTAAGTATGCTCGATACTTAAGGATTAAAACATGAACATAAGAAAAATGGAAGGTATAAAAATGTAACCTCTAACAAGGAAAGAAGTTTTAAATGAAAAATTCACTGGCTTTTTAGCAAAGGGTTTGCTGCCAAAACACAGATGTTGTCAACACCACCACTAAAAGCCAACATCGTCATCATTGGACACACAGATTCCAGAAAGTCTACCACTACTGGCCATCTGATCTGCAAATGGGGCTGGATTGACAAAAATCAAAATCAAAAATCAAAAAAAAATTGAGAAGGAGGTGTTGAGTTAGGAAAGGGCTTCTTTAAGTATGCCTGGATCTTGGATAAATTGAAGGCAAAAAGTGAGTGTGGTATTAACATTGATACCTCCCTGTGGAAATTCAAGACCAGCAAGTATTATGTGAACATCACTGATACCCAGGACACAGGGACTTCATCAAAAACATGATTACAGGCACATCTCTGAGCTCTAGTTCTGGGGCAGCAGCTTGAAAGATGCCAGGGACATAGGGAGAGAAACTGAATTGTCTGGCTTTGGGACAGGGGCTAAAGGGGAGGCTTCCTCTCAGACAAAAGTTCTGGCAAAGGCCATTGTTCTTTTGCTCAGCCCTCCCCATACACAGCCAGCAGACAGGTGCCATATCTGAGTCTCCATCAACCTGACTAGCACTGTTTGCCACACCCTGGTGATTCCCTGAGACTCCATCCCTCCCAACTTGTGAGCCCACCGAAGCCACTTCCAATGACTTCTTCCATATAAATGGCGTGTCTTGGCTCATTCTGCGGACATTCCTAAAATCTCTCTAAAGTTCACAACCCTAAACAAGCAGCATCTGGCCTCAGCATGCCATGTAACTCTTGCTAAGTGACCCCTCGCCTAGCACTCGTGGCAGCCAACCTTGGTTCACAGCTTGGCCTCTCCTAGGCACCTCCAAGCCCAGCACAAATAACAGCCATCTGTAGGTCACTCTATAGCTCACGCCAAGTGGCCCTGGGCAGGGCACAGGTGGAAGCTGACCTTGGCCTGTACCTCCTGGGAAGCCCCAAAGCCAGTGCACACTGAACAACTTCAGACCATGCCCGAGCACTATGCAACCACCTCCACAAGTGACGCACTCAAGGGGCAAGCTAGGCAGGCAACTGGGGCCATGCTGAAGCAAGTCCTGCTCAGTGGGGTCAGCCCCTGAACAGCAGCTCCTCCATAAGAGTTGTAGCAGGTCCTCACAGCCAATGGGCTTGGGGGTCAATCCGTCCCATTGACATGCCAACAAGGCTCAACAGAACCCACATGGGAGGACACACCTAGAATGCCTGGTTCAGGTGACCTGAGAAGCTGCACCAGTAAGTCCTAAAGGACATTACTACATAAGGCCACTCTCCCAGAAACAGGAGATATATCACCTCTACCTAATACATAGAAACAAACACAGGAGGCAACCAAAATGAGGAGACAAAGAAACATGTCCCAAATGAGAGAACAGGAGAAATCTCCAGAAAAAGAACTAAATGAAATGGAGGCAAGCAAGCTACCAGACACAGAGTTCAAAACAATAATAGGTTTGCTCAAAGAACTTAGGGAGAAACTCAACAGCATAAAAAAAAGACATGGAAACCATTTAAAAAGTCAGAAATGAATAATACAATAACTAAAATGAAGAATACATTACAGGGAACTAACAGTAGATTAGAAGAAATAGAAGATCAAATCAGCAATTTGAAAGATAAGATAGCAGAAAACATCTTATCAGAACAACAAACAGAAAAAAGAATCCAAAAAATAAAGATAGTTTAAGGGATCTCTGGGACAAAAACAAATGTACCAGAAGGTACATTTGGTGCCGGAAAGAGAAGGGAAAGAGCAAGAAATTGAAAACCTATTTGAAAAAGATAATGACAGAAAACTTCCCTACCTGGGAGAGGAAATAAACATACGAGTCCAGGAAGAGCAGAGAATCCAAAATACAAAGAGACTCACACCAAGACACGTCACAATTTAATATCAAAGGTTAAAGTCACATAGAGAATCTTAAAAATAACAAGAGAAGAACAGTTAGTTCCTACCAGGGAATTCCCATAAGAATGTCAGCTGATTTCTCAAGAAAAACTTTGCAGGCCAGGAGGGATTGGCAAGAAATATTCAAAATGGTGAAAAGCAGGAACCTACAACTGAGCTATCATTTAGAATCAAAGGACAGAAAAAGTGCTTCCCAGATAAGAAAAAGCTAAAGGAGTTTATCAACACCAAACCAGTATTGCAAGAAATGTTAAAGGGACTTAAAGAAGAAGGAAAAAAAGATTAAAAATATGAATAATAAAATGGCAATAAGTACATATCTATCAACAATTACCTTAAATGCAAATGGATTAGAACACTAATTTGAAAGAATATATGCATCCATATGTTCACTGTAGCATTATTTAACAAAAGCCAATATATGGAAGCAACCCAAGTGCCTATAATAAACTAGTGGATAAAAAAGCTGTCATACACATATACAATAGAATATTACTTGGCCATAAAAAAGAATGAAATCTTACCATTTGTGACAGCATCAATGGACCTAGAAGGTTTATGCTACTAGGTGCACCGGCTAATAATGGCGGATTTTGTAATCAAAGAAAACACGATAATTTCAAGAGAGATATCAAAAGTGCTTTATTCAACGTAATGTCCATCGCTAGCTACACATTTCCCTCATCCTTCAGGTAATTTGTGGATACTGTCCCAATAGAACTTTTCTTGTTTTGAGGCAAACCATTCAGAGACCAAATTTTCCACTTCTTCATATGTTTTGAAGTGCTGCTCAGAACATGCATGTGCCATTGATCGGAACAAGTGGTAATCTGAAGGAGCAAGGTCTGATGAATACGGTGGGTGGGTTAATACTTCCCAGGCAAGATCTTTTAATGTGTCTTTAACTGGTTTTGAAGTGTGTGATGGTGTGTCATCATGAAGCAAAATTACTTTGCCGTGTCTTCTGGCACATTCTGGGCGTTTCACAATCAAAGCGTGGTTCAAATTGATTATTTGTTGTCCGTAGCAGTCAGTAGTAACAATTTCACCTGGTTTTAGAAGCTCATAATACACCACACCTTCCTGATCCCAACAAACGCAGAGCATTGTCTTCTTTCTGAAGCGATTTGGCCTTGCAGTCGATATTGATGGTTGACCTGGATCAACCCATGATTTTGTGCATTTGGGATTCTCAAAATAAATCCATTTTCATCACCAGTCACAATTCGATGCAAAAAAGACTCTCTCGTGCCATTGAAGCAACATTTTACTGATGACTTTTTGGTTTTCCATTTGTCTTTCATTCAGTTGATGTGGCACCCATTTTCCTTCCTTTAAAATCTTTCCCATTGCTTATAAATGATCAGAAATTGCTAAGCAATGTTAATCTTTCTGCAAGTTGTTTTTGAGTTTGACATGCATCTTCATCCAATAATGCTTGTACTTGTTGGTCTTCAAATTTTTTCGGTTGACCTGGACGTTCTTTGTCTTTCACATCGAAATCATCACTTTAAAAGCATTTAAACCAGCATTCACAAGTATCTTGAGATGGAGCATGTTCACCATAAGCTTCCCGAAGTATACGATAACTTTTTCTTCAAAATAAATTAATGAATTAAAACTTTCCCCAAATGCCCTTTTTTTGGCATGAAATTCGACATTTTTAAGCGTAAAAATATGCATGATGTTAACACGTTCAGAAAATTTGACATATGAAGTTTTGTAGCTTGCTGTCAATACAACAAAATAGCATACATATCAAATCGCATATATATCAACATATGTGTAACTCCATCTATTGAAAAAAATCCTCATTATTAACTGGTACTCCTCGTAAACAAAATAAGTCAGTCAGAGAAAGACAAATACCATATGATTTCATTTATATGTGGAATCTAAAGAACAAAATAAATCAACAAACAAAATAGAAACAGACTGACAGATACAGAGAAATGGTTGCCAGAAGGGAAGGGGCTTGAAGAACTGGATGAAAGAGGTGAAGGTATTAAGAAGTACAAACTGGTAGTTACAAATAGTCACCAGGATGTAATGTACATAGGGACTATCCTATATAATAAAATCCTAATATGCAATTGTCCCCTCGACCCAGAGTTTGACCAGGGGGCGGGGCCGGCCGTCCAACCACCCGCAGCCCTTCCCCTGAGCCAGCCCCACCAGGACCGGCAGTGGCAGCAGGCAGCTGGGGGAAGGGAGGCCCCAGCTGGCAGCCAGCAGCCACTAGAGTCAGACCCTACCCATGCACGAATTTTGTGCACTGGGCCTCTAGTAGTCAATAATATTGTAATAACGATGTATGGTACCAAGTGGGTACTGGAAATATCGGGGGAACACTTTATAAAGTATATGATTGTCTAAGCACTATGCTGTACATCTGAAACTAATACTAAATTAATTAATTAATTAATACAAATGGATTAAATGCTCCAATCAAAGAACACAGAGTAGCTGAATGGATAAGGAAACATATGCTGTCTATAAGAGACTCACTTCAGATAGAAAGATACACACAGACTGAAAGTAAATGAATGAAAAAAATTTTTATGAAAATGGAAACAACAAATAAAATCTGGGATAGCAATACTTATACCAGACAAAATAGACTTTAAAACAAAGGCTACACCAAGAGACAAAGAAGGACCCAGAAATTCTACTTCTATGTATTTATCTAAAGAAACCCAAAATTCTAAATCAAAAAGATATATACATCTATATGTTTATTGTAGCATTATTTACAATAGCCAAGATATGAAAGCAACCTAAGTATCCATCAATGGGTGAATGGATAAAGACGAAGTGGTGCATACAATGAAATATGACTCAGCCATAAAAACAAAAAATGAAAATCTTGCCATCTGCAATAACATGGACAGACCTAAAGGGAATTGTGCTGAGTGAAATAAGTCATACTGAAAAAGATAAATGCCATATAATTTCACATATATGTGGAATCTAAAAAAAATAAAATAAAATAAACAATCAGAACAGAAACAAGCTCATAGTTACAGAAAATATTTTGATGGTTGACAGATGGGAGAGGGGGTTGGGAGATGGGTGAAAAAGGTATAGGAAATAAGAAGTACAAATTGGTAGTTAAAGACTAGTCATGGGGATGTAAAATATAGTTTAGGGTATACAGTCAATAATATTGTAATAACTATGCGTGGTGTCAAATGAGTACTAGAGTTATTAGGGTGATCACTTTATAAGGTATATAAATGTGTAATCATTGGATGGTACGCCTGAAACTAATACAACATTGCATGTCAACTGTAATTAAAAATTTTTTAATTATTTTTTTTAAATAAAATTATTTTCACCCTAGCCGGTTTGGCTCAGTGGATAGAGCATCAGCTCGCAAACTGAAGGGTCCCAGGTTGGATTCCAGTCAAGAGCATGTACCCTTGGTTGCAGGTTCCCCGGCCCTGATCAGGCTGCATTCAGGAGGCAACCAATCAATGTGTCTCTCTCACATGGATGTTTCTCTCTGTCTCTCCTTCTCCCTCCCACTCTCTCTAAAAATCGATGGAAAAATATCGCGGGTGAGGATTAACAAAAAAATAATAATAAATAAAATGAATTTTTAAAAAACTATCCAAAAGAAAAAACACAGAGAAAAAGGAAATGGAAGGGATAAGGGAAAGAATTTAGACTTCAGTGACAATATCAAGAAATTTAACATGAAAAAAAAGAAATTTAACATAAATGTAATTGAATCCCTGAAAAGGAAAGAAAGAAAACAGGAAAAAAAAACTGAAGAAATGATGTTTAGAAACTTTTCAAACTTGATGACAATTCTATCTTATGGATCCAAGAACCTTGATAAACACTAAGCAAAATGAACATACACACACCCAAATCACAACCAGGCATATCGTAATCAAATTGCTGAGAACCAATCAAAAAGGGGAAAATCTTAAAAGCAGCCAGAAGGGAGAGGGGGAAATGACATAGAGGAACAAAGGCAATGAGTATAACAGATTTCTCTGAAATTATGCAAGCCAGAAGATAATGAAATGATATATTTAAAGTGATAAAAGACACTTTTTTCAACCAAGAATTTTATATCGAATGAAAATATCTTTCAGAATTAAAGGTGAGTTTTGCTTCCAGGCATGATGGGCTAAGATTCTGACACACGCAAACACATTCACTCACATGCACCTCATGACTTCTTCAGCAACCACCTCTACCCAGAATGTATCCTAGTCTACTTAGAAAAGAAAGCTCTTGTGCACATTCCATCTCAGCCCTACCTCAAAACCTACCTGTCCTGTTCTATTCCATGAGAGCCCTGTAATCTTCTAGAGAATGAAAATGTCGATCAAATAAATTCCTTATGGATAGTGGGCTGTTCAGCTCTCTTAAACTATGTCAATGTGCTATTCCCAGGTGATATCAAATGTCAACAATTTAACTTTTTTTCTGGAGGACCCCTAAACCAAGACTCAGTGAGGACTTTTAGACATGGTAGCAGGTCTTTCTGGAAGATACTTGTGGCTTACACAGAACTTTCAAGTCATCTCATCAAATTAGAATCTATTCCATGGGACACTTTATGTATTAATGTGATCCTTTTCCTTAGTAGTCAGCCAAAAATGTCATTAGAAAGAGCAGGATTCATCCCCTTCTGTGCCCTGAAGGAGAATTGACAGTCCATTAGTCAGGGAAGTGCAAACATCAAAGGATATAAGCTATGGGGGTGGACACAGACCACAGCTCTACAGGGCCAAGTTCACTGTGTTCTTGGAGAAACAGATCCACACAAGGAAAAAACTGGGTCAAGGCTAAGGGCAAATGAGGTCTAATAAAGAAACAGTGGGCCTGGCCAGTATGTCTCAATGGTTGAGCATTGACGTATAAACCAGATCAGGGCACATTCTCAGGGTTGTGGGCTCAGTCCCCAGAAGGGGACATGTAAGAGGCAGCCGATCAGTGATTCCCTCTCATCATTGATGATTCTATCTCGCTCTCCCTCTCCCTTCCTCTCTGAAATCAATAAAAATATTTTAAAACTTTTTTTAAATAAAAGAAAGAAACAGTGCATGTGGTGAAGAGGAGCTGAATGAATCTAGAAACAAGACACTTTAGATCCACCTTTCAGAACAAACAAGCACTCCCTCCCAGTCCCAAGCCTCTGGGGCAACCATTTTTCCTTGGAGAACCAAAAACAGTTTTGGCATTTCACTGAGTACACTTAATTTGTTTTTTAACTGAGACCCGAGAATTGACAATGTTTTACTTTGCCAATTGAATACAATTTTTAAACTAACACTTGCCATTATAATTATTTCATACAAGAAAATAATATTTTGAAATTTTTAAAAATGTAAGTCGTGTGCTCTCTGTAAGCACAGACAAAACAAAATTTCTTGTCCTACAAAACTGACTACCACTTGAGGCAAAGAATTTGGAGCAACTGAGTAGGAAGTATGATAAGTGAAAAGTATTTGAGCTCAGAATGCAGAGGCCTGGGTTCTAGCCCCAGCTCTACCACTAACAAATCCTTACTTTCTCGGCAACTCATTGTCTTTATTTGTAAATGAAAGGACCATCTACATTTTTCAGGTATATACTACAGTGAATCTATACATAATCCTGAGGTTAAAAATTAGAGTGTCAACTATTTAAATACCAGTCCCTATTTTCCTCAAATCTGGTGTTTTCGGTGAAAGGTAGTTATTTAGGTCTATAGAAGAGCTTCATGCTTTCTCCTAAGTCACAAGTTTCCACAAGGCCAGAGACACAGTATGTGAGAATAAATGAATCTCAGGGCTAGAGGTAATCTATAATAATAAAAGCATAATGTGCTAATTAGACCGGACAGCCGAACAACCTTCTGGACGTCTTTCTGGACAAAGCCTTGGTGGTGGGGGCAAGGCAGAGGTGGTTAGGGGGGATCAGGCAGGCAGGCGAGCAGTTAGGGGTGATCAGGCAGGCAGGGAGGCAAGCAGTTAGGAGCCAGTGGTCCTGGATTGTGAGAGGGATGCCCGACTGCCGGTTTAAACCAGCAAGAGGGTGCAGGCCGGGCTGAGGGACCCTCCCCCCCGCGAGTGCACAAATTTTGTGCACCGGGCCTCTAGTAGACAAATAACTGACCCCAGTTGAACCTCCCTAATGGGGTAGAGGAGAGGCCACAAGCTGTGAAATGCTACCCAAATGACTGTTCCACTCCTTAAGAAACTCTGTCCAAGACTGACCCCCAGCAAGACAGAACTTGCAGCCTCAGGGCAGGATGGAACTGTGGAAGAAGTCCTGGGACACCTGGTCACACCCTGTGACCTGTGTCCTGGCCAGTTGTCCTGCTGGCCAATTTCCAACCTTGTCATTAAGGGCCTTGAAGTTCACAGCCAGTGATAGGAATAATCCTATCACTCTAGCCAAAAACTTCCAGTTCCCTCTCCACTAATCTCAAAGACAAACCAGGAACACATTCAGACAGCCAGATATTTCCGTTGTCAAACATCTTTAGCTACAAAATGTTTTTTTGTTGTTGTTTTAAATTCTTTATTGTTTAAAGTATTACATATGTCTCCTTTCCCGCCCCAATGACCTCTTCTTGGCTGCTCCCACCCCTCAGCACATGCCCTCACCCACCTACTGTCTGTGTCCATTGGTTATGCTTATATGCACACATACAAGTCCTTTGGTTGACCTCTTACCCCCTTCTCCACCCCTCCCCTGCTTTCCCTCGGAGGTTTAATGATCTGTTCGATACTTCTCTGTCTCTAGATCTATTTTTGTTCATCAATTTATGTTGTTCATTATAGTCCACAAATGAGCGAGATCATGTGATATTTATCTTTCTCTGGTTGGCTTATTTCGCTCAGCATCATGCTCTCCGTGTCCATCCGTGCTGTTGTGAATGGTAAGAGTTCCTTCTTTTTTACAGCAGCGTAGTATTCCGTTATATAGATGTACCACAGTTTTTTAATCCACTCATCTGCTGATGTACAAAATGTTTTTTAAATTTTTATTATTGCAACTCTCAAACATATAGAAGAGTAGAGAAAATACTATAATGAACTCTCACACACCCATCATCTTGCTTTTTAAATTATTAATATCTTAAAATATTTGTTTCCTTTAGTTTTCTTCTGTTAAAGTATTTTTGAGTGAATAAGAGGCATTATGGTATCTCATCCCCATATACTTTAATATAAATCTCTGAAAAGGGGCCTGTTTTTATATACTGATAATAACAAATTTCACACCCTAATAAAATTCCTAATAATCTAATATCACCTAATACCTAGTCCATATTTAAATGTCCCAGCTCTCCACCTCTCACCCCACCCACCCACCCAAAAAAAATACCTTTGATAACTGGTTTATTCTAACAAATGTGCAATCAAGTCCCACACGCTGCCTTTGGCAAATGTGTCTCTGAAGTCTCCGCCAAGTGAGAACAGCTACCCCTTTGTCTTTTTTCCTGTTACTGAACAGACCAAGGTAGTTGTCTTGTAGAATGGCCACATTCTAGATTTGTCTATGTGTTTCATTGTAGTTTTATTTAATCCTTTCTCATATCCTCTATGTTTTTTATAAACTGAAGTAGGTCTACAGGCTATATTAGATTAAACATTTTAAGCAAGAATACTTCCTAGGTGATGCTGTGTGCATCACCTTGCATTTAATCTGGACACAGCACATAGCCCC
>NW_005871182.1:1957817-1959886 GCF_000147115.1 Myotis lucifugus
ATCTTTGACTTGATTCTTGCGATCCTCTAGTCTGCTGTTGGAACTCTGTGTAATATTCTTTATTTCAGTCAGTGTATGCTTAATTTCTAGTTGGTCCTTTTTCATAACCTCAAGGGTCTCACTAGATTTCTTGAGGGTCTCACTAAATTTATCGGCGGTTTCTAGAAAATTCTTGAAAAACCTTATAAGTGTGGTTTTGAACTCTATATCCAGTAGTTTGCTTTCCTCCATTCTGTCATTTGTGATCTGTTTCTTTGTCTCCACATTTTTTATTCTTCCCTGTGTTGATAGAGTGGCTTTCTGTGCTAGGTGTCCTATAGGGCCCAGTGGCTCAGCCTCCCCAATTACCTGAGGTGGACACTCTTGGTGCACCCCTTTGTGGGCTTTGTGCACAATCTTGTTGTAGTTAAGCCTTGATTGTTATAGGTATCACTGGGAGGAATTGACCTCCAGGCCAATTGGCTGTGAGAATCAGCTGTGTCTGCAGTGGGAGAACTTCTGTGCTGGAGACACCCTTCTGGGGCAAGACTTGCTTCAGTGGGGCTTTGGTGCTCCCTGAGTCTGCCCCCTGAGTGTGTCCCTTATGGATCTAAGGAGTTGTAATCTGGATGGTCCCACTCTGACCACTGGGTACACTGGCTCTTGGATCTCTAAGGTGGTGCTAATTTAGCCTCTTCCTGAGGCTACCCAGCAGGAGCTATGGAGAGATCTGCAGATTCCTCCTCTTTGTTTGGGGTTTGGAGGTGCCCAAATGAGGCCCAGCTGTGAAGCAATGCAAGCTGCTGTGGGACCTTGGGCCTTCTTTTGGAAGTTCTGGGTCTCTCTGACCCAGCTGCAGTTTGTTAGGTAATTTTCAGATTGCAAAGGGCCAGGCCTTTCATATGCAAAGCCTCTATGCACAGCTTGGGTGGGGTGGGGTCTCAGAGGATCAACAGGGAGGAGCAAGCAGCTATGGCTGCTCCTCAGTCCTACCCTAAGAGACCCCACGTCTCAGTGTCCTGGTAATCGCTGTAAGCACCTCTGAGAGAAAGCCGTCCTCAAGTTCCACCTGCTGCCAGACAGTCCAGTTTCTCCCCGTATGAGTCTGGGTCCCCAGAGACTCGCCCGGAACTGGAGTTCAGAGCAGTCATGAGCTTGAGACTCCCTCCCGATTGAAACAGACAACCGTGTTCTCAGTTGCCAGCCCTTTCCACGTGCACCTCCGTATCTCTGCACTTTACTTCTGCACCTCCTCTGAGTCTCAGTGTGCTTTTCTCTTTCCTTCTAGTTGTACAATTTCCACTCAGCCAGCCTTCCTGTGGTTCTGGATGATGTCTGTTTTGTCTTTTAGTTGTATTTTTCAAGTGGTTGTGTGAGGCAGCAATTTCCAGTGTTTACCTATGCCGCCATCTTGGTTTCTCCCCATTTTTTAATTTTTTCAATTAAAAAAAATGTATTGTCACATGGAACAAGGTAGAAACACAGCTACAGATGGTGACCTGAGTAATAGGGGCTCTGTGACCAATTAGCAACAGTCTTTAAAAGAAATGATGTGATTGGTCAATGTTCTTGATATGCATCTGTTATTTGTGAAGTGATTTGTGGACTGAAGAGTTAGTGGTGAATGTTGTACTTTATACAATTACTCACAGCTACTATACCATGTTATAGTAATTTGAATTGTGTTGTGGGCTGCTGTTATTTAACTAAATCATGTTTATGGAAATTCATGCATGTTGGAACCATGCCCTAAAGTAAGGAGTGCCTGTGTATTATAATTATACTGATTCTACATGCCTAATGGAAGGGAAGGAGAAAACTCCACAGTGGGTGCCATGCTGTATTGACACCCCCCACGTCACTCAAATTTCCTTAGATTCCACAGGCCCAATATAGTCCTTCTTTTCACTACATTCTCCAGAAAGTCACCAGTAGGGTACCGAGAAGTCTAGCATGGAGGATCCAGTTCTATACACGTCATCATCATCAATGGATAGGTTGTGACTCCATTATCATTAACTAGAGGCCCGATGCACGAAATTTGTGCAGGGTGGGCTGGGGGGGGAAAGAAGGCGAAGGGTGGGTCCTCA
>NW_005871182.1:1959986-1996186 GCF_000147115.1 Myotis lucifugus
AGTCATATGGGTACTCCCTTGTAGGTAACTGACTGCTTTTCTCTTGCTGCTTTTAAGATTCTCTCTTTGTCTTTTGCTCTTGTCATTTTAACACTTGGAGTGGGGGAAACGAGTTAAGTCGGCTCGCGTGAATTGCGCGTACTCCGCGGGAGCCGTCTTTAACTCGGTTCATATAGATTTGCGGTGGAGTGCGGGAAACGTGTAAACTCGGGCCGATTGTAACTGCGTATTACCAAATATTTGTTTGTAATCCACCCTTTTGGTGGATGGAACAAAACCAAAAGACAGAGCCATCTTATATTTTGGCGGGAAATTCACCCCACACCGGAGTGTTAATTATGATGTGTCTTGGTGTGGTCCTCTTTGGATTCCTTTTGTTTGGGGTTCTCTGTGCTTCCTGGACTTGTAAGTCTATTTCTTTCACCAGGTAAGGGAAGTTTTCTGTCATTATTTCTTCAAATAGGTTTTCAATATCTTGCTCTCTCTCTCAGGTGGTCGTAATGGATAGGTTGTGACTCCCAATTATCATTAACTAGGATAATTGAGACTAGTTAGAGAGCTTGAGACTAGGGAGCTTGAGACTCCCTCCCGATTGAAACAGACAACCGTGTCCTCAGTTGCCAACCCTTTCCATGTGCGCCTCCATACCTCTGCACTTTACTTCTGCACCTCCTCTGAGTCTCAGTGTGCTTTTCTCTTTCCTTCTAGTTGTAGAATTTCCACTCAGCCAGCCTTCCTGTGGTTCTGGATGATGTCCATTTTGTCTTTTAGTTGTATTTTTGAAGTGGTTGTGTGAGGCAGCAACCACCTGAAATTGTCAATATAGTTTTGAAGATCAGGATTAAGGTCTCTCTTAGAAAATTTTCCACGGTTAAATAGAAAAATACTTTTTAAGTGGGTGGACCCTACTTCTGACTTCCCCCTCCCCCCCAGCAGCATCTGACAGAGCCCAGCACTTATCTCAGACCCCACCATGCTCTGTGAGGGGCCCTCAACTCAGGTGACTGTCAGATTAGTCCCGGGGCCTTGCACGGGCTTCTGGAAGGAGAGAGGAAGCACAGTTATCTCTGTGAGGAGGGAGTGACATAAAGGTAAAGATGGAGGTGGGGGGTAGGTGGAATTGTTTTATTAACAATTAGGACCCTGGGCCTAAGGGTCATAGGTAGGCACAGGACAGTGGTGGGCTATGGCACAATGGGACAGTCCCAGATCAAATTCTCCATGTCTGGGCATCCCCAAGAGGAATGTGTGTGAGAATGACTGAAATGGAGCCCATCTCATTATGTGCATTATACACCAGATCTGGCCTGGCGCTGCCCGTTCAGAGACCAGATGCAGAAAGCCCAAAGTCCCTTCACCTACAGTTTGGGTGACTTTCTCTCTGCATCAGTGACAGTGTCTGGATCTCCTCTCCCTCAGTTCCCCCTTTAACGTGCACTTTACAGCAATCAACTGTTTAGTCCAAAACTTACTTTATAAGGGAACTGCTGGGTATAAAAACTACTTTGAAATTAAGTAAGTTCAGAGTTCAGGGTTATAACCTTAGTGTCTTTCCCTTTTCCAGGTCACCCTCAGTCCTCTCTATCTGCTAGTAAGTAGAGCCTTTTCCCTCAGTCCTCTCTATCTGCTAGTAAGTGGAGCCTTTTCCCTCAGTCCTCTCTATCTGCTAGTAAGTGGAGCCTTTTCCCTCAGTCCTCTCTATCTGCTAGTAAGTGGAGCCTTTTCCCTCAGTCCTCTCTATCTGCTAGTAAGTGGAGCCTTTTCTACCTGGGTCTCAGTGACCCTCTTTGAAGCCACCAGAATCCAAGCTCAGTGGGAGCACCATTTCCCACTCTAAGAATGAGCACATCTCACTACTCAGCCTCCGCTTTTGGTTGCCCTGAACTGTCCCTGCTCTGAAAACCACCTCAGCCTAGTCTGCTCCCAAGTTTCTCTTAAAGTCCCTTCAGTTTCCTCACAGCCCATCGCAACCATCTCTCTCAGGACTCCATTAAGGCTTCTGATGTCCGCAGGAAGAAGACAGGGGGAGCACCCGGCCCTCCTCCCAGAGGCCCTCTCCTCCCCTGGGGCTTCTACTGTCTTTGCTTCCTCTTCCAGTTGGCCGGTTCCACAGCTTTAGGCGCGGAAATACACAGTTGTCCTTCAAGCCCATCGAAAACCAAGGCGCAGCACCCTGACATGAATGGAGAACAGGGCGTACTCATCCAGGATTCCAGATTAATCTTGATCAAGAAAGAAACAGGATTTCTTTATGCCCAGCACCCAGCCATGTGCTCCAAAATGACCACTGGATGAAAAGGTTATCCCCCAAGCAGAGCTGCAGAAAGAAGGGGGAAAGTTGAGGGCTGCGAGGAGAGGAACTAAGACTCTTCGGAGAGAAGGCATCGGGAATTGGGTGGTGGAAAGCCATCCAAGGTTTTTAATGCTGACCTCATGTTTGGAGATTCCATTGTGGGGGTTCAGTTGTGGGAGTTCCTTAATCATGGATGTTGCCCTAGAAAGCACTGTGCTGGGCACTAGGGAAAGACAAGATGAGAAAGGCAGGATTCCCTGCCCTTAAGAAACTTCTGGTCCTGCAGCTGAGACAGAAACAGAACTCAAAACGAATCAGAGCAACATTGCCCTACCTCCGTGGTCGGCAAACTGCGGCTCGCGAGCCACATGCGGCTCTTTGGACCCTTGAGTGTGGCTCTTCCACAAAATACCACATGCGGGTACGTGTACAGTGTGATTGAAACTTCGTGGCCCATGCGCAGAAGTCGGTTTTCGGCCTGGGCGAGTCTATTTTGAAGAAGTACTGTTGATATTTGGCTCTGTTGACTAACCACTGGCCTAGCTGGTTTGGCTCAGTGGATAGAGCGTTGGCCTGCGGACTCAAGGGTCCCAAGGTTGATTCCGGTCAAGGGCACATGCCCAGTTGTGGGCTCAATCCCCAGTAGGGGCGTGCAGGAGGCAGCTAATCAATGATTCTCTCTCATCAAAGATGTTTCTCTCTCTCTCTCCCTCTCTCTCCCCTCTCCCTTTTCCTTCCTCGCTGAAATCAATAAAAATATATTTAAAACAAAACAAAACAGAGCAACATTTAGTGGAACCATCTGAGAGACACCGAGCCCTGGGGTCCCAAGTGGGAGAGTGGTTATCGCCAGGTGAGGGATGAAAATTGTTCATAAAGGAGACAGAATCTGAACTTGACCTTAGAGAAGGAATATAAATTAAATAGAGAAAAAAAATCAGGAAGAGCATCCTTGGCAGAGGGAATTTCATGAGAGAAGGTGTGGAAAGAAGAAAGCTCAGTGTAGATTCCCAGAACCCTGGGAGGCTGCAGAACAGGGTGAAGAGGAGGAGGAGGGGTGTGCAGGTTTGGGCTCCCCTCAGTGTCCTGAGGCTGCTGGGCAACAGCCATGACTCAGAGGAAGCTGCCTTGGTTCACTGGGTCAAAGAACACAGCCTGCTGCCCACTGAATCATTTGTCACCTGTGGTCACCTCTCCGCATTGCCTGCCCCTGCCTGGGAACCTTTGCTTTATTGATGAATACAAGGTCAGTTTTCACAGGCAACCATTAAAGCAAAAAGCCCGACTCCCATTTCAAAGGAAACATTTTAAAGTCTCATCTAAAGAGCTGAGTCATCAGCGTTTGCTTTGGGGTAGTTTTCTTGGTTATTCTCACATATGGGGAATGGCCAACAAGAGGTGGGTCATAGAAAGATCTGAGGTCACAGCAGACTCAGTT
The DNA here is from genome assembly GCF_000147115.1 of Myotis lucifugus. Lineage (NCBI taxonomy): Eukaryota > Metazoa > Chordata > Mammalia > Chiroptera > Vespertilionidae > Myotis > Myotis lucifugus. Next base: position 1,963,718 of record NW_005871182.1, read on the forward strand.
GTTCAGTGAAGCTAGCCAAGAAGTGCACAGCATGGTCCAGACTGCACCCCTCCAAAGGGGCCGGGGGCGGGGAGAGCTTCGCCAGGAAAAACTCTGTGCAGGAGACCTCAGTGGGCTGACAGGATCCCAGTTTCCTGCCACAATCAGGCAACTGCATGGCTTGATAGAAAGAGCCTCAGAGCAGGACCTCAGGGTCTTGGGATCCATCATGGGCCCACTATCTCTCTCTGTATGACTCTCCAACTCATTTAACACCTCTGTGCTTCAGTTTCCTTCTCCCCGGGATGAAGTGTCCTGCTGATCTCAAAGGCAATGTAACCATTCTGGTCTCAAAGAAAGGCTAAGGGCTTTATGTCAACCAAACAGTGTTCAAGGAAGTATTAGCTTTGCCCCTGTGAAAGGCATGATTTGGGGCACGTTACCTATGTGGGCCGCCTTCCTGAGGCTGCCATGAGAAGTTAAACGATGCATGTAAAAATGCCTGGCACTTGCCCTGGCCGGTTTGGCTCAGTGGATAGAGTGTCGGCCTGCGGACTCAAGGGTCCCAGGTTCGATTCCGGTCAAGGGCATGTACCTTGGTTGCGGGCACATCCCCAGTTGGGAGTGTGCAGGAAGCAGCTGATCGATGTTTCTCTCTCATCGATCTTTCTAACTCTCTATCCCTCTCCCTTCTTCTCTGTAAAAAATCAATAAAATATATTTTTTTTAAAAATGCCTGGCACAGTATCTAGAAAGCAGTTGGTACTTGTCCTCTTTACTGACTTTTGAAAGGGTTCTTTCAAGGCAGGAAAGTTAGAACAGGGAAGAAAGGTCTCAAGCTCCTCCCCTCCCCTTTCACTGACCACCTGTTCCCCACTTCTGATCCTGCAGCTGAGACAGAAACAGAAATCAAAGCAAAACAGGGAAACGTTTAGTGGAACCGTCTGAGAGACATGAAGGCCTGAGGTCTGAAGTGGAAGAGCAGTTATTTCCTGTAACTGGGGTGGCGGGGGGGACCAAAAGGAAATCGCTATCTGGAGAGGAGGGACAAGAGCCAGCCCACCAGCGTCAGAAGCAGAGGACCACCCTATCCTCCCCTTGTCCACTTTTAATCAAAACCTTCCACCCAGACCCCATCAGTGCACCTTTTTCTCCAAGGTCGCCCGCTCTCACTTCTCGAATGCATCCTGTCACTTTCATAAATTTACTGTGCTTTGCTAAATCCTTCAGTCATGCTCTTGAACTCTGCGACAAGAACCTGGAGCGGGTTGAGGCCTCCCTTGGCCTCCCCCGGTGCTGGCCCAGCATCACTTTGAGTAACAACAATCTCTATCTCTATCATAGCAAGGCCCTCACATGTGACCAGAATCTGCGATCATAGCATGGGTGGAAATCACCAGTCACAAATCAAGCAAACATTTTAGCAGAGGGCCAATAGAGGATTAGTTTCAAAGGCTAAATCCCATGATTTAGAATCCACTTTCCTCTTTAACATGCTTGTTTAAAAAAATCCTAGCATCACCACCTGGAGATTATAAAGCAGCAAGTATGGAGTTTCCATGAATGTACGACCTTTATTGGGCTCCCTAAACTTATCCTTGGCTTGCTTTTCTATCACCCACCAATGTCAAACTGTCGTGATGATCCTATCTCATAATAAATGCCCCCACCTAGTCCTACTTCAATAATGTATTAGCTATTCTTGGCCCTTTTCCAAGAAAAAGGCTTTTATTGGCCCGTTCTTCCATAAAAATATTCGAATCAACTTGGTAAGTTCTATGAAAAGTCCCATTGGAATTTTTATAATCTAATTGGATGTACTTTTCTGCAATTTTTTATGAAAAATTCAAACATACCGGAAGAATATTTTATTATCATGTTTTATTTTTACGTCTCCCACGCTTCAGTTTCCTACCACAATCAGGCACCTGCATGGCTTAATGGAAAGAGCCCCAGAGCAGGACCTACGGGTCTTGGGATCCATCCTGGACTCACTATCACTCTCTGTATGACTCTCAACAACTCATTTGACACCTCTGCGCTTTCGTTTCCTCCTCCCCTCACCATTTTTGTTAATGACACTGACTTTTTGTAGTTATCAGATTAGTTGTCTTATCAACTGGCCCACATTCTGGATTTGTCTGATTCTTTCTTTCTTTTTTTTTTAAATATATTTTATTGATTTTTTACAGAGAGGAAGGGAGAGAGGTAGAGAGTTAAAAACATCAATGAGAGAGAAACATCGATCAGCTGCCTCCTGCATATCCCCCACTGGGGATGTGCCCGCAACCCAGGTACATGCCCTTGACCGGAATCGAACCCGGGACCCCTCAGTCCACAGGCCGACGCTCTATCCACTGAGCCAAACCGGTTTCGGCTGATTATTTCTTGATAGTTTTTTCTTCTCTATCCTATATTTCCTGTAAATGGAAAATTAGTCATGAATATTCAGCTAAATTCAGTTCAATACTTTTGGCACAAACACTTCACAGTTATTGTCGGGCGCTTGATTCTACATCACATCATGAATCACATCATGATAAGCTGTCCCGCCATTGCTGATGCGGAGTTTGCTCCTGGGTTAAGAGAGTGACTGCCAGCCCAGCCAGAGTGGTTCAGTGGTTGAACATCCACCTATGATCCAGGAGGCCACGGTTTGATTCCCAGTCAGGGCACATGCCTGAGTTGCAGCCTCGATCCCCAGTGTGGGGCATGCAAGAGGCAGCCAATCAATGATTCTCTCTCATCAATGATGTTTCCATCTCTCTCTCCCTCTCCCTTCCTCTCTGAAATTAATAAAAATATATCTTTTAAAAGAAGAGAGAGTGACTGCCAGATCTCTCCACTGTAAAAGTACACGCTTCCCTTCGCAATTAGCAAGTCAGCTGTGGCATGATACCTTGGCATTGTGTAACTATCCTTTTCCCAAACAACTTTCCCCTAACGGTTTTATATCCATTGGTTAGCTTTGAGTGAGTCATTTACTTTGCTGGGATGCAAAAATTATTTCACAGAAATGCAAAATAATGATCAAGTTTGTTGAGGTTTCCGTTTGTTGCCTTGAACCCTAGCCGCAAATGGATGCAGCATTCACATTTTGTTTGTTTTAGAAGAAAATTGAATTTATAAGTAAATTTAGGGAAAGCTGACATGTTTGCAATATGGAGTCTCCTTATCCATGAATGTGACATATTTATCCATTTATTTAGATCTTTTAAAAAATATTTTCATTAAATGTTACACATTTAATTGTAGCACTGTTCATAATAGAAAAAAAACGAAAAATAACCCAAACATCTATTGATGGGAAAAAATAATAAATAAAGTATGCTATATGCATAAAATGTAATTTTATACCAGTGAAAATGAACAAGCTAGAGCTATACACATCAACATGATGACACTGACAAACACAATATTGAGCAAGAAGAGCAAGGTTCAGGACATACCATGTGAAAGGTTTTTAAAAGTTCAAAAGGAACCTAAACAACAGGTGGTTTAGAAATACAAAACTGTGTGGTAACTAGCGACGACAGCTTTCAAATGGTGGACCGAGTTATTCAGACCAACTCTCCCACTAAAGACAGATTTTTTTCTTAAGGTGGTGAAATATTTTTTAAAAAAATTTATAAGTATCAAAGAGCTAACATGATTGGAGCATAATTACCGGACAAAGATCTAGGAAGAAGTCCCTCCCAATTTTTATCTGCTACAAAACAGGTTTAGTCTGTCTTTTGCATCAACATTCTGAAAAGTTTCACATGTGGGGAAAGAGAAAAGAGTGGTAAGGCAAAGACTGTGTGAGAGCATGATGCATATACCAGCGAACTACACACTTAAAAATGATTAAGGTAGTAAATTTTATGTGTATTTTACCAAAATAAAAAATTGGGGGTGGGGGGGTGGAGGATGGCAATGATGTTTGGAGACCTTGATGGGGTCTACATGACTAGCTGAGCTTTATTGAGCTACTAGAGGCCCGGTGCACAAAATTTGTACATGGGTAGGGTCCTTAGGCCTGGCCTGAGATCAGGGCCAATCTTCCCCAGATGCCAGCAGCCAGCCCTGCCCCTACCGCCAACGCCAGAGGCCCTCTGTGTGTAGGGCAACCAGTGGGACAATCAGGGCCCCGCTCGCTTGCACCCACCTTGGCCTGGCACCACCCATGACTGCCGCCACCCACCCCTGGTTCCCCATTCCCCATTGGGCAATCAGAGCCTGCCAGCTGGGGGGAGGAACCGAGAGGTTGGCCATCAGGCTCCAATCAGGCGATTGGGGCCTGTGGGCTGGGAGCAGCTCCTGCATTGAGCGTCTGCCCTCCTGGTGGTCAGTGTGCATTACAGCAACTGGTCGTTCCACTGTCCAGTCAATTTGCATATTGCACAGAGAGATATCAAGTATCCTCAGAAGATCTAAAATCAAGTTTCCTCATAAGATCAACTCTTCATTCTGAGCTTGGCAAAGCTCTTTGAGGTAGAACCTCACTTCATCTTACTATTGTTTTCAGGATCACATTTATAAACATCTCTGTGGCCCCTAACATGATGAAATTGGCTACCCCATTAATCAAGACTTTCAACTTTGCAAAGCATGCTTGAAGACATTTTTCTGGTATTTAAAGTTTAACACTGACTTTCAAAACCACAACTAAAATCCAGAGCTAACCAGGGTTTCAATAATTTCCTAATACAACATGTGCTAGGCATTTAATGTTTCATTTGCTAATTCCACTTTTCTTTCTGGGAATTCACATTTTTCAGCAACTCACATTTTTCTCATGTATTTTGTTCCAAATTTTTTGCCACTTTCTCTCATCTCCAAAGTTTTCCTATCATCTTCTGAACTCAGAGCCAAAAAACAATATGAATCTTGCTTATAAACAAATTGAACAAATGTTCAGTAAAATGGAAAATTTCTTCATGCAATGAGAGAAACAATTACAGCTGAGTGGGAAAATCTGCCTGATATCCATAATTTTCAGATTTTCATCATAAGATTAAAGTATTAATCTAGTTTAGTTTTTAATTGTCTTTCTCTTTGACACTCTTGTGAGTGTTCCCTAATTGTGTCTGATACAGATCACCTGGAATGCTTATTAAAAAAATGCAGACTCCTGCCCTGGCCTGTTTGGCTCAGTGGATAGAGCGTCGGCCTGCGGACTGAAGGGTCTCGGGTTCGATTCCAGTCAGGGGCATGTACCTTGGTTGCGGGCACATCCCTAGTGGGGAGTGTGCAGGAGGCAGCTGATCGATGTTTCTCTCTCATCGATGTTTCTAACTCTCTCTCTCCCTCTCTCTCTTCCTCTCTGTAAAAAAATCAATAAAATATATATTTTTTAAAATGCAGACTCCCAAAATCCTTCCCTGGAGATTCTGATTCAGTAAGGGGGGGAACCCAGGACTCTGTAACTGCCGTACATGTCAGGTGATTCTGCATTAACCTATGTTGTCCTCACATGACAGGAAAACAGCAGCTACGGCTTTCCCAACTCTGCCATTCCTCATTGCCTCTTGCAACCACTCCAGGATTTCCCTGTATATTTTCCTGGACTTTGGTGCCTGCCCTCGGTCTTGCTATTAAAATCATGTGGGGCCTCCTTAAACATGCCAGGCTCCACTGCAGACCAGGTGGTGATTCTGATGTATATCAAAATGTAAGAAACACTGCCAAAGTGGCTTCTCTCCACAATTTTAACTTTGGCTGAGATCAGGTTGTAATTTTTTATTTGCCAAAGGAAGGGGGAATTTTCAATCTCTTTCTAAATGCTAGAGAAGTTACTGAACAGTTTCTTCAGATAGCTAGCACATATAGCACTTCCTATATGCTAAGCACGTCCCTTGCACATGTATTAACTCATCGGTCTTCACAACAGCCCTACACAGCAGGTCTGACTATTGTCCTTCGACATATAAGAACACGGAGACACAGCGATTCATTAACTTGTCCACATTAAGTTTCCACCGCTGGTTAAGCACAGTAGCCAGATTCAAACCCAGCCCATCTGACTCCAGAGCCCACTCTAGCCCCCTGCTACCTAGTGCCCCCAAGGCCCACTGCATCTTCCGCAGGATTTCTCTACCTCACATCACTGACTAATCTAGCAGATTTCTTTTTCCTTTTCCTGCCTGGAGAAATGTCTCATAAGTTGAGAGATGAGGGCTTGGTCATGAGCCCGGATGTGGCCTCACCAACCCTCTCCTTCACTGCTCTTGGCTTTCTTTCAGGGGATGTGTGAAAGGCCACAGCCAGCATGGCTTTCGGGTTCAAAGGCTTGGAGAAAGAGCTGACGCACAAATTGACACACAAGACAAGAAAAATTAATTTTGAAATTATGGGGGGAAGCCAAGGGAAAACTTGACTGGAGAAGTCAAGTTCCACTGAGTCTCCAGTTTCATCTGCTTTTATTTAATAGAATACACAATTGCCTTTTAGGAATGCAAACAGACATATCCATGGTGATGTTTAGTAAACAGTAAGATTATCAGGTTTGGGGGGAGTTTGCTTTAGGCCATTGAGTCAGCAGTAGGTAATAAAATGCAAATTCACCCTGTGAATATCAAAGCCCAAACTCAGCCTTCTGGTGGACTTCTCGAATTTATATTAATTACTGTTGATCTTGGTTTTCAGCAGGGAAGAGTCAGGATGTTAATTTTATAGAATTAAATTTATTCCATCTTAATTAAATTAACAAATTGGTTTTGTGTACATTTTCACTTTATTAAATTTATTTAATTTTACAGAATTTTCATGACGATAGTATCACAATATTAAACTGAAACCCTTACAGTAGCAGTGATAATAAATAGGAGTAGAGCGGGCCTGGCCGGTGTGGCTCAGTGGTTGAGCATTGACCTATGAACCAGGAGGTGATAGTTCAATTCCTGGTCAGGGTGCATGCCTGGGTTGCAGGCCCGATCCCCAGTAAGGGGCATGTAGGAGGCAGCCGATCAATGATTCTCTCTCATCATTGATGTTTCTATCTCTCTCTCCCTCTCTCTTCCTCTCTGTAATCAATAAAAATATATTTTTTAAAGAGAGTAGGGCTATTCTCTCATAGCCTGAGTCGAGGAGCTCACCTTTAAACGAAATGGGCAGGGAAGACTTCTGAAAGGAAACATCCCAAAACAGCCCCTTCTGACCCACACTGGTGATGTGGGTCAAAGCAGTTTGAATGCAAACACCCGGCCTGGGACACGGATGTTTCTCTGGCAAGGGGGTCACACTAGGTTCACCTTGATGGTGTTGACACAAGGTGGAGAGAGGCTGATGGAACTTCACCCTCGGGGGCAACGGAGCTGAAAAGTCCATCTCAGTAGCCGGGTCAGGAAGGGAGTTAAGAGCTGTGCAGCAGGCGCGTCCACAAAAATAGAACAAAGCTCGTTAAACTGCACAGTTTGCAGGGCTGGTGCAATAGCTGTCACTGAAACTCCGCACATGAAAAGGGCTGTGCGTGCCTTTTGGGCTATGAGGCAACTGCGATCCACATTCCACTGGTCACAAGAGGAAAGAGCCTGCCCTGCCCCAGTTAGAGGAGCTCTGAGAGGTGGCTCAGCACTGCCACCTGCTTCAGGCGAGAAAGGAAGAAACCCAGCCCAGAAAGCTGATCTAGGGCTGGAAAGGGGGCCTGACACCTGCGGGGAAAAGGTCCTTTCCTGGTGGCTTCTCTGAGAAAGGAGGGTTTGAGCTGGCCAGTCCCTAAAGGTTGTGTAAGGATCTGTATGTCCCTCACTGGTGGGAAAACCAAAGCAACCACCCTTGGCCAAGACAAACGTATGAGAAAGTACATAGGCTTGCTGGCCTGGAGCTGGGGTTCCCGCAGGGGAGCAGTAAGTCAGGTTGGAATGAGGTTGGAGCAGAGTGGGTGCAGCATGTCTCCTCCCGAATTAGGGACAGGGAGTGAATGGGGAACTTGTGCCAAGGAAGTTATGCCAACCAAACCAACCCAGACAGTCATGTGATGTAGGGATCAAGAAATCCCCCTCTGAAATGCAGTTTCCCTTCATCTCTTAGGAAAGTTCATCTTGACAAAATGTTTGTCTTGGCCAAAGTACAGAAAAGAACGGTAAATTCGCAAGGTGTAGCATAGTGACTAAGGACATGCTTTCTGTAGTTGGGCTCCCTGGGTTCAAATCCTGACTCCACTAATTAGTATGTGACCTGGGAAAATTGATTTATTTTCCCTGTGCCTCAGGTTCAGCTTCTGTAAAAATTCTGGAAATAGTAATATCTTTGAACCTTGGGGAATAGAGTCGATTTAAATAAAATAATATAGACAAGGTTCTCAGAATAACATGGTACATAATGAGCGTTCAACAGATGGTAACTGTTACTACTGAGTGACAAGGAGAAGCCTCTGCAAAGGTGAGTCTCAACTTTAATGGGTAAGAAACCCCATGGAAGCTTCTTTCACGGAAGATGTCAGGGGAGTCTGGATTTGATGTGAGGAAGCTGTCTTTTTTTAGTGCCACTCCAGGTGACACTGAGGCAGGTCGTCCAAGAGGGCGACATGTAGTGTGGCAACTCCCCACTTTACACTGAATCCTCTGCTCTTAAGACTCAAAGATTTCTGCTATCCCAAAGAGACAGAGTCTGGAAGTGACACTCCCTTCACAAGCTTGGGAAATTCTTCTGCAGCACTTTGGGAAGATGAAACGGCAGAGCTTTCTTGGGCATTTGGAGCATCCAGGCAACACCCTCCAGATGTGCCCTCCGGCTCCCCCAGAACATCAAGAGCAGCCCGGGTTCCAAGCAACAGTAGGCTGAGACCCAAAAATGCTCTTTGCGGTCTTGGATCCTTATGTGCACCCCCCCCCCCCCCCTGAAGAGAATTCAAAACTGTGCTTAACAGATTCCCTTGAAGTCTTACCCCACAATGTCCTCAGTAAGCATCTAGCCTCCGGCTCACTTAGCAATGGCATAACACTTGAGAACTGCAAAGTGCATGAAAGACACATGGCTTTGTTGTCCTGTGGGATTAGTGCTAGGCTCAATGCTGGCATCTCCTCCCTAATAAGCCCATGCATAGAATGGTTTGTTGGGAAGGGGAGGGTCGGGGAGGTATACTTGCCCTTCATGCTAGAAGGCTCTTCAGCTAAAAGTCTCCTTCCTTGCCCTAGCCAGTTTGGCTCAGTGGATAAAGCATTAGCCTGTGGACTGAAGGGTCCCAGGTTTGATTCTGGTCAAGGGTACGTGCCCAGGTTGTGGGCTCGATCCCCAGTAGGGGCTTTGCAGGAGGCAACAGATCAATGATTCTCTCTCATTGTTAATGTTTCTCTCCCTCTCCCTTCCTCTCTGAAATCAATAAAAATTTATTTTAAAAAAAAAACAAAACAGGATCAAGAACTCAATACAGTGCAGTAATCCCCTTCTTTGCCGTTGTTTCAGTTACATGAAGAATTCAAAGTGACCAAGTAGCATTTTTAATCTCTAGGTTAATTGAATCATTTTGTGTCCAGTGGTAGAAATAAATCTCTATTGACAACTAAGACTTCTAAATCAACAGAGCCCAAAGTTGCAGAAATGGGAAGCAAAATGCATGTGAGTGGGTTATTAGGCACAATGGAGAGAGGAGCCAGGTCACTTCCTCCCCTTGGTGAACTATGGAATAATGGAAGAAGTGAAAAGAAATAGCACCTTATATAGCATGCTGGTTCAGAGCATAGGCCACATCTTGTTAGGCAGCAACCCCACCTACTAGTGTTATGTTCCAGTGGGCCCACAACTGAGTAAACAATAGATCATTCTTTCCTTACTTTCCGGGCCACCCATGAGTGGCACCATGATGCTGCAAACTGATGCCAGACTATCATGTGGAACAAATCATTAAGCCAGTTTTTCTCCTTCATTAATTGGTCAAAAGGTACTTCGCAGGAATCCAAGCTACTTGCTTATACAATTTATTTGTACTTTTACTACTTGTTCAAGCCTGATTTTATATATACATATTTATGCATATACTAGAGGCCCAGTGCATGAAATTTGTGCACGGGGAGTGGGGGGCATCCCTTAGCCCAGACTGCACCCTCTCACAATCCAGGACCGCGGCTCTTAACCACTCACCTGCCTGCCTGCCTGATCGCCCCTAACCACTCTGTCTGCCTGCCTGATGCCCCTAACTGCTCGCCTGCCTGCCTGATTGCCCTAAACCACTCTGCCTGCCTGCCTGCCTGCCTGATCTCCCCTAACCGCCTCTGCCTCGGACCCTGCTGCCACAGTTTCATCTAGAAGGACATCCGAAATGACATCTGGAAGGTCATTCAGCTGTCCACTCTAATTAGCATTTATACTTTTATTATTATAAGTACATATATACATACTAGAGGCCCAGTGCACAAATCCGTGCATGGGTGGGGTCCGGCTGGCCAGCCCACCCCAATCAGGGTGAGGGGGTCTGACCGAGGGCAGGGCTGGTTGGGGTGAGGAACCTCAGGCAATTGGCCGGCCAACCTCGCCCCTTGGTCGAATCCCTGGTTGAACTCCCAATCAAACTCCTGGTCAAGGGGACAATTTGCATATTAGCCTTTTATTATATAGGATATGTATCTATATATATATATAAAAAGCCAGCGACTGGAATGCCATAACGACTGGAATAACCGGTGGCTATAATGCCCAGTGAACTGATGATCAGGGGGCGGGGCCGGTGGCCAACCTCCCGTGGCTCCTCCCCCCAGTCAGCTCCGTCCCTGATTGCCCCCCCACACACACACACCAATCAGAGGTGGGGCTGGCTGGCCAACCTCCTATGGCCCCTCCCCCAGCTGCTGACCCCCGGTTGGCCCCCCCACCTCAATCAGGGGCAAAGCCCACTTGCCAATTGCCTGCGGCCCCTCCCCCCAGGCAGCTCAGCCCTAATCAGGCCCTGATCAGGGCTGGGCTGGCCGGACCCCAACCGTGCATGAATTCATGCACTGGGCCTCTAGTATATACATATGTATACATATATGTATATAAACACACTCATACACATATATACACATATATATGAAATATATAAAATAATGTGTATATTCTAATGTATATATTATAATGTGATATCATATTATAATGCAGGATAATATATAATTTAACATTATATATTATAATGTAGTATAGTGTTATACATGTATTATATATGTGTGTGTGTTTTATGTTCTTACCTGGAAGAATAAAAAGTTGATATCTGAGATAGATATCAGGACTGTTTAATTCTTTTTCTTTCAGACCTATTGGGAAATTGTCTTTCCTTGAGTTCCTTGAGATGAGATGTGGCTTACCTTGGCCAAAATTTAGAATAGAAGTCACACATTTTAATTTTTCAAGGAAGCTTTTAATTGCTGAGGCTGAACACTCCACCCTATTATTGGAGTAATCGTAGAAGCAAATATTGATATGGAGGTGAGATGTCAGACCATCATATGGAAGAAAGATGTTCTGGAGAATTCCCAACCCTTAATGGACTTTGCTAGAGCAAGAAGTAAATTTTATCACGTTAGGCCACAGAGATTTTGGGGTTGTTTAGTGTTGTAACATAATCTAACCTATTCTGACTGATGCACATATTGAAAACAGAAGGGGTAAGGGATATCTATATATATAAAAGCCTAAGCCACTGTTTGACCATTTGACTGGTAGCTATGATGCTCACTGACCACCAGGGGGCAGATACTCAATGCACAGGCATGGAAACATGGAACAGACTGATGAATCTCAGAGGGAAGGAGGGAGGAGGGAAGGTGAGACGAGATTAACCAAAGATCTTCTATGCATACTAGAGGCCCAGTGTAGTCCCTCTGCCTGGCCTGCACCCTCTCACAATCCAGGACCCCTCAGGGGATGTCAGACTGCCAGTTTCAGCCTGATCCCCACAGGACAGGCCAAGGGACCCCACCTGTACACGAATTCGTGCACCAGGCCTCTAGTTACTAAATAATCTAAAATCTGTGACATTAGCTAAAAGATCATGCCAAATGAAGTAAGGAAACTGATATAAGAGGCTGAAAAGATGTCAATTCAGGTACCTAGTGGTAAAACAATAGATAACAGTAAATTGGGAGGCAGTAATATACTCAATGAACTTGTATACAGATTTGAAAACACAACAGGAGATGAATGTTTATTACTGCATTTGGCAAAGAGTTGCAGAAAAGAGATGAGCTCATAAAAGAATTGGCTTTTTTTTTCAAACTGGAACAAAAGGAAATATGGAAAATCTAGCAGGATTGAAAGAGACAACTGTTTCTCAACTACAACAGTAAAGATAAATTTGAGAAACAAAACAATTAAAATCAGGCCAGAAGAAAGAATCACATCAAGAGCCATTATTCTGAGAGTTAACCCCTATTAATGGATTAGGGCATCTCAAACAAACAAACAAACAAACAAAATCCTATTATAGGTACTCTACCAAGAAATTCTTTCACTTAGATTTAGACAAAAGAATTCAGGGAAAATGTGCTAAAAGTGTGGTTCTCCCACTGAAGTCCAATAAACTCAAAGTTATGCAATTTTAATTAAGTTAAAAGAGAGGTCAGATTGAGAAAGCAAATATAAAAAATCTGAGAACTATGTCTTAAAAAAACTGTGCATATGACTATTTGGCATATGGGATTGATTTCAATCAAATTGATAAAGAATGTATTAAGTTTTTGAGATATCTGAACTACCAATGGAATCATGAACTTGGACTAAAAGAGTCTCTGATGGTTCAAAACTTAAAATACCCCTTAGGATTCCAAATATCCGCAGACAGCAAGTGGTCCAAAAAGGCTGTTCACACCCTTTCACGATGCTCATTTGTGGCTGAGACTAATGTCAAGGGAAGAAACTTCCCTGAGGGTGGGGCCAAGGGCTATGGTGACTGGTCTATGCAGTCCTCTTAGAGAGCCTTAATGTGAGCTAAGCTAGGAATGCTTTACTTAAATAGTCTCCTAAGAAACTAAGGCTTTCCCAAGTTTCTCATTGAGATTTAGCCATCCCTCTTTGATGTTGTCAAAACACAGTTTTTAAGTCTCTTGTATTCATCTATGTCCCTATCTAAACTGAGTTTCTTGAACGTTAAATGCAAACTCTCATTCATCTCTGTTGTCTTTAGGGACCATCACTGTGTAAAGGGCTCTCAAAAATATTTACCAAGCTGGATTGCAGAATTGCTACAGGTCAATACCTACTATTTCCATTATTTTCCTTTCCGAATGGAAATGTTTATTTTGGTTATCTTATCCCTGTTCCACAATTGGACACAGGGCATGTTGCAGGAAGATAACATCTTCTTAGTCCATAAATCTCACAATCAAGAGTCACACGTGGACTACATGTAGAGACTCTAGTCTTCACCCAGAGGTCCTTGGTTTGGGGGTCATTTCCCATGTGGAGAGGATGGAGGCATTCTGTGAGTGAGAAGGGGAGTGAACCAAATATTTGGTGTCCAGAAAGTGGGCTGTAGTGGTCTTTAGTTTTATTCACCTATTTTCTCCTTCTCCTTCTTCAATACATATGGTAGGATTGAACATATGACTAGTCTGGACAACAATTTGGGGTCCATGTAACATAGGGCAATGACTTGGGGCTAGAATATTTAATTGCCTGCCAGTGTGAGACCTACAGAATTCCCTTCCCTGCTTCCGTTTGTTTGGTTGTTCCGCCGTTCGGTCTATGTGCATATTAGGGTTTTATATATATGGATTGTATGTTATCACACTTTTATCTCAGCAAATTATATTTGAAGTGGAAACTTGCACCCAAGCCTCCTGGTCTTCCTACAGAAGGCAATAATACCAGCTGCTTGGTTCTCAACTAACAAACTAGCAGGCCTAGTGACTCAGTGTCATTTCTTTTCATACACTAGGAAGAAAAAGAACTGAAATGTATGAAGGACAATTCTTATGTCAGGATGAGACAGCAATAGTATTTAGACTGCTCAGCAACAGAATTTAGAAGCTACAGACATTTGAGGACCTGTTGTCCCAAAGTTAATAACAATCATTGATTTTTTTTAACTGAATTTCAGAGATAGAGTCATTAAGATTTAGATCTTTGCCATCTTGATGGCCAGGTCTTTGGAACATTTTGTCCACATTGGTAATATTAATACTATAAAATGGATCTTCACTTAAAAAGTGAGCATATTATGTACTTCAATGAGGCTGTCAAGATCCCATTTTAAATGATAATCCATCCTCTCTTAACACTTAGCTATAGCTTAGGTCCTCTGCCTCTTAAAAAATATTTGTGTAATTCTTACCCTAGAGCATCTGACTTAACAATCTTGAGATCAATTTCTGTTTGCTTAGATACATTTATGGAGAGCAGGTAATGAAAATAAAACATTTGGTTGCTTTAAAAGATTAGTTCTGAGCAACTGCATCAAATATATAAAAATTAAAATGCTGCCTTTAAATGCATGTACATATGGGTGATTTAAGCAGCAAACTCTCAATGGCTTGACCACTTAAGACTAAGGACCCATTTCTTGTAGTTTTACCTGAAAAGCAACAACAAGGCAATAAAGAGCTCAGTGACTGAATGATTAAGTTCAATGCATAAAACTGTGCAGCAATGCAATTGTTGTGTCTGAATGCTCACTAGTGATTTTGGAGAGTTTGAATTTGTGAATTTGGAGAGTTTGTAAATGAAGTATTCATCTTCACAGGGTTGTGTGTATGTCTTTTTATGAGGGAAAAAATTGCTAAGTTTTATATTGACTTTTTTAAGAAAAGACTTAAGTTGCTTAACTAAGCTAATGGGAAAACCTCCATTTTACCTGCACGGGTGGGAGAGTGGATATTCCAACCTCTTTCCCAATAACCTAAGTTTCACCCATAGTAACTTCTTCCAGAACATAAAAAGCCAATGGAAACTGACCTTAGCACCCTTGGCCACGTGATACCTCACTTTATCAGTCCGAAGGTCATATTGAAAAATAAGTCAACTTTTTTTCTCCTTCCTTATTCTAATTATTCCCAAGAAAAATGACAAATGTTGCTTGGTTGGTATAATTCCAAGTGTCTTTTAGCAGAGACACTCTTATATGAGTAATTTCTCTTCCCTGACTTTTATTTTCTCCTTTCACTTTTTTATAAGCAGAGAAGCGCTGTAAATTTATTAACAGTGCCTCTTTGGAAGAACCCTTTATCTGCAAGGAATGAATTATACATAGGCTTTTGAGCAAAACAAAACAACCTTGTAATCACTCACAGAGTAATTGGGGTCATGAACTATAACTGGAAATTGAAATTGAGCCACTTTCTTGAAGAAGACACTAAGAATTTGTGGATAATCAACAAGTATTCTTTGTAAGGAAATAATCCTTCCCTTTTGGTCCTATTTCTATTGTTGTGCACCAATTTTTAACATTAGTTTTGTCCTTTGTGATTTATTCCAAAATTACATTTATTCAACTTCTCCTGATTCTTTCTCTCGGATTCTCAGCACACAAAGCAAACACCAGCTGTGATAAGATAAGGGGAGAGATGGGTTAGAGTCCAGACCTGTCCTCACACTCATGGGCTAGTTTATTTGTCCCCGAGCGTTCTTGCACTCACACAGCCTTCTGCTCTTCGTCCCCTTCACTCTCTCCCTAGCTGAGGAAGAACTAACCTTTCAAGTAGCCATCCTCCAAGGATTTTTCTTCATCTAAAAATCCAGCTTTATCTTGCTGCCCCCATAGCTTGCCTTTGTTCAGTACCTCACCTTTTCCTCTTTGTCGTCTCATCATTTCCCCTTCCACACACAGATCCTGACATTCTTCCTGACTCAAATGTGAGCTCCTACAATCCATTCATCACACTGTAGTCGGATGAAGTGTTCTAAAGCCCAAAACTCATCACGTATGCCCAATCCTTAACGCCCTCCGATGGATGGATCCCTGTTGCATCCAGGATCAAATTCATCTTATTAAATTCCTTCTTTTTAAGCAGCCTATTCTATGTTCCATTTCCTTTTCTTCCATGCCTTCCTTTGAATTGTTTTTTAACATTCTATTTTTCCATCTATTAGTTTGGAAGTTGCATACATTTCTTCCATTTTCTTAATGATTATCCTAGTTCAACCTTGACATATCAAAGTCTGATATTTATCTTCACTTTTTTAAAAAAATATATTTTTCTTGATTTCAGAGAGGAAGGAAGAGGGAGAGAGAGATAGAAACATCCATGATGAAAGAGAATCATGGATCGGCTGCCTCCTGCAAGTCCCCCACTGGGGATCGAGCCCACACCCCAGGCATGTGCCCTTGACTGGAATCAAAACTGGGACCTTTCAGTTTGCAGGCTGATGCTATATCCACTGAGCCAAACCAGCTAGGGCCTTATTTTCACTTTTACCCTCCCCCTGGAAAAGTCAAGGGCCTTAAATTACTTTAACTACCTCCTACCCCTCCCCAATTTATATGCAATGTTGTCATCTATTTTAATTGAATATAGTTTATTTTTTAGAAACCTATATCATTATTATTATTGTTGTTTTTTATAGTTAACGGTCATTTAGATTAACCTAGGTATTTACCACTTCTTTCCTCTCCTTTCCTTGTTACATTGTGGAGCTTCCATCTGGCATCACTTTCCTTCTTAATGAACAACATCCTTTATTTTTTAATATGTTTTTATTTATTTCAAAGAGGAAGGGAGAGCGAGAGAGAAACATTAATGATGAGAGAGAATCATTGATCGGCTGCCTCCAGCATGCCCCTACTGGCAACTGAGCCTGCAACCCAGGCATGTGCCCTGACCAGGAATCAAACCATGACCTCCAAGTTCATGGGTCAACACTCAACCACTAAACCATATCAACCAAGCTGAACAACATCCTTTAAATTTTTCTTTAGTGTAGATCTGTTGAAAGTAATTTTACATTTCCATCAATAGTGTATGAGGGTTCCAGTGTCTCCAAATCCTTGCCAACATTTGTTCATCATTTTTATTATATCCCTTCTAATAAGTGTGAAGTAGAATCTCATTGTACTTTTGATTAGCATTTCCCTAATAACTAATGATGGTGAACATATTTTTATGTGTTTATTGGTTATTTGTATATCTTCTTTAGAGAATGTTTACTCAAATCATTTGACCATTTTTAAGTTGAAATATTTGTCTTTTTATTATTGAGTTGTAAGAGTTCTTTATATATTTTGGATACCAACCCTTTATCAGATATATAAACTGCAAATATGTGCTCCCATTCTGTGGATTGTCTTTTCACTTTTATAATGAGATTATTTTTAGCACAAAAATTTGCGATTTTGATGAAGTCCAATTTATTTTTCTTTTGCAGCTTGTGCAAAAGAACACATTGCTTGATTCAAGGCCATGAAGATTTACTCCTATTATTTCTAAGAGTTTTCTAATTTTAGCTATTACATTGAAGTTAACGATCCATTTTGAATTAAATTTCGTGTATGATGTAAAGTGATGGTTCAAATTTATTCTTTTGCATGTGGATATCCAATTGTCCCAGAAAAATTTTTTGTAAAGACTCTTCTTTTACTTTTGAATTTTCTTGAAACTTCTCAAAGATCAATTTACCATAAAGTATTATTTTTATATTTTTAATTCTATTCCATTGATCTATATGTCTATCCCTGCCAGTATCACACTTTCTCAATTACTATAGCTTTGTAGTAAGTTTTGAAATCAGAAACTGATAGTCTTACAACTTTGCTCTTTTTCAAGATTGTTTTTGGCTATTCTGAGTCCCATATTAACTTTAAGATCAGCTTCTCCATTTCTGGGGAAAAAGTCAGCTAGTATTTTGATAGGGAACATGTTCAATTTGGATAAAATTTATAGGTAAATTTGGGAAATTTGTCATCCTGATAATATTAAGTATTCCAATCCATGAATGTGAAATATTTTTCCATTTATGTAGATTTTCTTTCATTGTTTTCAGCATTGTTTTGTAGTTTTCAATGTACAAGCCTTGAACTTCTTTTGTTAAATTTATATCCAAGTATTTCATTCTTTTCTGTCATTACAAATTGAATTGGTTTTTCAACTTCATTTTCAGATTGTTCATTGTGTATACAAATGCAATTGATTTTTTATTAATCTTACATCTTGTAACCTTGCTGAATTTACTAGTCCTAATAGTGTTTCAGTGGATTATTTAGTATTTCTTATATACAAAATCATCTCATCTCTGAATAGAGATAGTTTTGCTTCTTCCTTCCTAATCTGAATGTCTGTTATTTATTTCTTTATTTCTCCTAATTGCCCTTGCTAGAACTTCCAGTACAATGATAAATAGGAGTGATGAGGGCAAATATCCTTTTCTTGTTCCTGATGTTAAGGGGAAAACATTCAGTGTCACTCTTTATAGGATCTAGTTTCCTGCTGAAATTTTTAAGTTCCAAATTTATCTCCATGAATTTAATAAGCATAGCAGTTCTATAGTTCCTATCTGGTAATTTTCAATATTTGATATCTCTGTGGACCTACTTTTTCTGCTGGTTCTGTATTATGTTTCAACTCCTGGTGTATCTCATTGTTTCTGATAGTTTTTTTGGTAATTTTCTTTTATAATTATTTACAGAAGTGAGTTGAGGCCTTATCTTCCTTCAGAGGGGATTTTTATTTCCTCTTCTTTCAGGTATCTGAGGATCTTAGCTGTTGGAAACTAAGGTTTTCTAATTCACCAAGATGACCTACCAAAGTATAGTCATATTTCCAATCCTAAGGCATATCCTGTTGAGGTCTTAGTCCTGAGTAAAAAGTGTTTCAACAGTTTTTTCTTCCCTTGGACTGTGCTGGACTCCAATCCCGTCTCTGCCAAGGTAAAGTATAGCTCTACCTTCCATCCTCCACTCCCCCCACAATGGGCATGCCCCTCAGGTTAAAACATTTTTAAATGATGCAGCTCTTCAGGGTTTCAACCTCCCAACTCCAACTCTGGTCTCCCTCCTCCACTAATCTCTACCGTTGAACATTCCAGGGCAGAGCTGCTGACGCTCATCTCTCTGAACTGTCTTTCGCCCGTGGGCCTCAATCTCATAATTATTCACTATCACTTTTCCTTTTAAGGAAAAATGTCATTTTACTTTTAAGACAATTTTTTTTTCTGTCCAGCTTTTCATCAGAGGGAGGGTTATGCCAGAAGAATCCTTTCCATTTTAGTAATATTGCTCTCCAAATAGTAGATAAGGGAATATTTCTCTTTATGGATATAACCCATTTAGTGAAGAATGCCAAACTTGAATATCATCATTTTATATCACCTAATGAAGTAATGAATCTAAGTATTGAATTGATGCTGCTAATATCATAAAAAGAGGGACAACCAGGCATCACAAGCCTCCTAATAGAAAAACACAATGCCACAATGAAGAATCATCTCAAAAAATGTTTTTAACCTGAATCCACTCAAGCCTCTAAATCTATCTGCCAATCTGCAAGAATACTAAGGACAAAGGGACGTGTTAAAATATACCTTAAAGATGCAATAAGCAAAATCCACACTGAGACACTCATGAGAAACAACTTGATTTTTTTAAGAAACAAATTGTAAGGGGGCCAGGGGGGCGGGGGGGAGGGGGGGGGAACAGGGTTGAGAGGCCCTAGAGATTAAAATAGAATTAAAATAGACTTATAAAAGAATTTGTAGATAAATTCAGGGACTTTGCCATCCTGATAATATGAAGTATTCCAATCCATGAACATGAAATATTTTTCCATTTATCTAGATTTTCTTTCATTGTTTTCAGCATTGTTTTGTGGTTTTCAATGTACAAGCCTTCTTTTGTTAAATTTATATCCAAGTATTTCATTCTTTTCTGATGTCATTATAAATTGAATTGTTTTTTTCAATTTCATTCTCATTTTGAACATGAAAACAATTGAATCACAATTTTTTAGGCCCCGATATTTTAAAAACAGTTAAACTATGAAATGTATGGTATAATTGAGATTTTAAAATATTACAGTTTTAAGGACAATACTGCTGTGATTATGTTCGCCAAAATGGAGTGTGTACATATATCCACATTCCTATGCATATACATACATATTCCTATGAATGTACTATGCACACATACACTAAGACAGTTAGGGATAAAGATACCAAGATGTCTAAGGCAGTGCCCTCAGTGGTCCCCCTGATCTGTCTCTCACTTCAACAGCATTTGGATGGAACAGACCCAGGGATGCCCCTTCTCCCAGCCTCTGGCCAACCTCCAACCTCTTTACCAGTCATCACCTTCGGAACCACCTCAGCCATCCTCAGCCGCTGAGATCAGCCAACACCTGTTTTCAATCTTAACTTCTATTGCGGGGAAAACCATGAGCTCTCAAATTCGTCAGAATTATTCCACCGAGGTGGAGGCTGCGGTCAACAGCCTGGCCAACCTGCATCTGTGGGCCTCCCGCACCTACCTCTCTCTAGGCTTCTATTTCGACCTGAGGATGTGGCTCTGGAGGGTGTCAGTCACTTTTTCTGCAAGTTGGTAGAGAGAAGCACGAGGGCAGGCGCTCAGCGTCTCTTAAAGTCAGCATTCTCTCCAGGACGTGCTGAAGCCTCCCCAAGATGAGTGGGTAAAACTCAGGACGCCATGGAAGCCATCAGGCCCTTGTGAATCTACGTGCCCCGGTCTACCCACCAATCCTCGTCTCTGTGACTTCCTGGAGAACCACTTCCTGGGTGAGGAGGTGAAACTCATCAAGAAGATGGGCTT
This sequence comes from Myotis lucifugus, assembly GCF_000147115.1. Classification (NCBI taxonomy): domain Eukaryota; kingdom Metazoa; phylum Chordata; class Mammalia; order Chiroptera; family Vespertilionidae; genus Myotis; species Myotis lucifugus. The sequence goes on from NW_005871182.1 coordinate 1,984,335, forward strand.
CACCTGACTCACCTCCGCAGGCCGCAGGCCACCGGCCCCCAGGCTGGGCTGGGCGAGTATTTCTTCAAAAGGCTCACCCTCAAGAATGACTAGGAGCCTTTGGAGCCCAGAGGCCTTTGAGGGGCCGCTCTGCATCCCCTGCTGTCTGGCTTTTGCCTGAGTGTCTCCCTGGAACCTCTAAGCCACCTGGAGCCCTCTCTCGTGCATTGGGCCAAATAGAAACCATAAAGCTTTTATATGTCTCAGATTTCCTTAAAGCTAACACAGGAAGGTAAGAAGTAGATGGGGGTGTAAACACAAAGGAAGTAAGACTATTGTGTAGAGAATGGGAGAATGGGTTGATAGGGACAAGACTACAGGCAAGGAATACCACTCGGAAGCCTATTGTTGTGTTCAGGTGAGATGTGATGGTGACCCTGAGTAAGGCAATGGAGCAAAGTGGGAGAATTTGAGACATATTGAGAGCTGGCCTTGACAGCGAATTGAATAGCTGGGTCAAGGAAAGGGAAGAACCAAAGGTGACTTCTCAGTTTCCAGTTTGAATAACTGAGTAGAGTGGTGTCACTGAGATGGAGAAAACTTGAAGACATGTTGGGAAGGGCAGGTTGGTGGGGAATAAACTTCTGTTGACATTTTTTACATTTTGACTTTGAGATTTCTATGAGATCCGTGAATATGTCAAGTAGATAATTGCCAAGGAGAGATTATATAATTTGGGATAAAATTACATCAATGAAGAGATAATTTTTAAATCTAGACAAATTAATACGCTTAGTCAGGCAGAGATTAATCAGGCAAACATTTATTGAACCATAACATATCAGTCCATGGATTTACGGTCTAGATGAAGGAGACAAGTCAGTGGTAAATCCTGGGATAAAATATGGACAAAGTAGAGGGTTGCATGGTGCTGAGAGGCAGGATCGCTCTCTATCCTAGCCCCCTCTTCAGTTACAGGGGGATGGACTGTGAATAAAACTCAACAAATGTAAACTGGATGGTGTCTGACATATTGTCACAATCTGAATTTTTCAACTTCCTCCAAAGGAAATCACCATTTTTATTGATAACATCATTCTAGCCTTTTCTTCTCAAAGACTGAATTTATTTATTTTTTAAAAACTCTATTGTTGAAAGTATTACATAGGTCCTCCTCCCCTCTCCCCCCATTAACCTCTTCCAGTCCGCTCCCATCCCCACCCCCAGGCCCTCACCACCCCATTGTCTGTGTCCACCAGGTTATGCATATGTGCAAGAATTTAAAGGGCTTTAGGCACTGGGTTAAATGTCATGCCCAGCATTTTGGATGCCCTTAGTTTCAGGAACAGATGGGGCCTGAAACTGCTGGTCTGAACAGCCATAAACAAACTAGGCTCCAACTCTCCTTGGTGGGAGGGCCCTGGAAGAGCCAGAGAGGCTGAGGGGAGAAGGCGGCCCCAGAGTACATTACCACTGGCTCACAATTCCTGTTTACACAGACCCTCGTGCCCTTCAAGTTTTCTCCCACCCTGAATGCACAGGCTGAGTGAGCACTGGTTTATAGGCACGGCTGATTCCAATCTCTTGTTGTCATGTCTGAATGCTTTATGATGTGCTGAGAAGACCCCTGGCAAAAAGACTGTGGTTAAATGCCTTTTACTATTTTCTTGTTTGTGATGTATCAGGCCAGAGGATGTGTGTAACCTGATCAACCTAGTAAATATTTTAATCCTTTCTATTTTTATGGCCTTCCAGGAAAAATTCCATTTAGGGAAAAAGTAATGACTTTCAGAACTGATTCTCAAACATCCTATCAACATGTTACCAAAAATGGGGCCCAGCCCTGTCAGGGATCTCAGCTCCTCTAACAGTGTCCCTAATAGTTTTTGTTTGGAAAGTGTGCGTTTGAGCACTTGGGGAGCAGAGGCTTGGGCAGTGGAGGGGTGGGGGAGTCATGGAGAATGTAAGTGTCTGTATAGCGGAGGGTGGAGGAAAAGACAGAGAGGAGTTAAGGGCATTGCCATTTGCTGTTAGGATGCCATTTTCCAGGGCCTTTTAGCCCACTGAACCTACAGGTCTTGCTTGCTACCAGATCTCCCAAAACAGTAACCACAGCTACACTCACGATCTCCTTTGGTTCTCACAATAAGCCTGTGAAGTACATACACCACGTTACAACCCCCGCTTTGCACACAGGGGAACTAAAGCTGAGAAAAGCTAAGTGACTTGCTCAGACCCTACAGCTTAGTGAGCAGCAGCTTTGACCTGGTTGCTTCTACCTCGGTGTCTACTTTGGTTCCTATCCTGTACATGAGCCAAACTACCTTCTGCAAGACCCTTACTCCAAATAAGGTCACATTCTGAGGTTCTGCGTGGATATCTTTTGGGGGGATACCATTCAATCCACTACATTGTGCAACTCTGAATATGCTAGAACCATTACATTGGATTCTTTAAATGGGTGGATTTTATGGTATGTGAATTAAAGATGTTTAAAAGATATAAAACAATCTTTTATTTTTTTGAAAACTTAATAGAACAATAACTATATAAAACCGTATAAACGTAGTAAAAATATTTGCTGCTGAAATAAGCCACTCAGCTAAGAAAGATTTATGGAGTATATAAAAGGAGAAAGTGTCCCACCTTTTTCTAAGAAGCCAGCATAATTTATATAGCAATACAGAATAAAGATAATACAAATAGAAAACAATATACTATTTTTTCTCAAAACATAGATGCAAAGGAGAATGCCGCATGATCGTCTCAACAAATTTGTTAAAAATGATTGAACAAAATTCTACACGTATTATTTTTTTAAACCTTAATAAAGGTTATCTACCAGAAGTTGGGTGACACACTATAAGCACTCATTTTAAAGGCAGGGAGAAAGAGAGACAGATATAGAGACAGAGAGAGACGGAGACAGACGGATGGTGTATCAGTCCAGAGAGCCCAGACTAATCCAGCATCCTTTTACTTTTATGCTATTTTCATCTTTATAGTTCAGGTGCATTACTTGAGGCAGCATATAATTTGTTTTGTTTTTCTCCAATTTGGCCATCTCTACCTTTTAACAGGGTAATTGGAACATTTATATTTAATGGTAATATTGGTATAGTTGGGTTTAAGCTTATCATTTTGCTATTTATTTTCTATTTGTCCCAATTGTTCTTTGTTCCCTCTCTTGATAGATGGATAGATAGATGATAGATAGATGATAGATAGGTAGAGACAGAAACCGAGGCAGAGATATTTATCTTAGAAAATTGACTCACATGTGTATGTGCACACTGTAAGACCATCCATGCTTCTGTGTCCATTCAGACTGGAAAGAGAATCCTATTGCACCAAACACTCGATTTAAGTGTGGATAACAAATGGAAGTCTTTTATGGAATGTTCAAATAATGCTTCTAGATGTGGGTCAATGCCCTTAAGTGAATGAAAGTTAAAACAGATTTAATTCACACCAAGTTCAAATTCTGAATGAAAGTTACAAAATCCAAAATCGTCCTTCTTTTTACTCTTTTCTCAGATTATTCCTTATTGACCTTCATTTTTCCATTTTAAAGGAAATATTGTTTTTGTTTAGCCAGGAAAAAAAAAAGTTGATGCAATTTGGATCTAGCCCTGGTGCTCTGAGATAGGGCAGTTTTTTTCTGCTCTATGGGCTTAGAAGAGCCTTTTAATGAGTAAAATCAGCCCAGCCAGCTGGTTCAGTGGTTGAAGCAGGAGGTCACGGATCAGTTCCCCGGTCAGGGCACATTCCTTGGTTGCGGGCTCCATCCCCAATAGGGGATGTGCAGGAGGCAGCAGATCAATGATTCTCTCTCATCATTGATGTTTCTCTCTCTCTCTCTCTCTCTCCTCTCTCTCTCTCTCTCTCTCTCTCTCTCTCCTTCTCCCTCTCCCTCTCCCTCTCTGAAATCAATAAAAATGTATTTTTAAAAAGAGTAAAATTATAAAATAATTCAGTATCATAACTGATCCCGATGAGACCTCCTACCCAGAGATTAGATCCTTCGCCTCGGAGAACATTGTATCCTGCACTCTTCTTGCTTCCTTTGGAATTTTAGAACTGAGGACCACTTCAGAATAAGGTTCATAGATAATTAATGCAGCTCCATTTGTTCAGTCGCAGAAATTATCCTCAATTTTTGGTTATTTAATTCTCTCAATAAAATGTAGCTGCTTTTAAAGCACCAGTTTTATGAGGACACACTGTACTTATTGATGCTATGGGTTCCTGTGCATCTCTTCCCAGCTGGCAAACTGTAATGACATCCTAGGGATGAGACCATTAGAGAAAGAGACCACATCTCAATATTTACATGGAAAATAAATCCTTTCAATTAATTCTGATCCCAAGCCAGGATGCCTTTTGAGGCATGTGGAATGGTGGGGGGGAGGTATGGGGGGTAGACAATCAGGTAAATATGATTAAGAAACAAAAAATTTCTCTTAAATAAAACATTCTGGGCTCTAACACTGCTGTTACTGTTGCTTTGCAATTTTCTCATTTTCTAAACCTCAACATTCTTATCTATAAAATGGAACTAATGTATCTTGCAGGGTTGTTGTGAGAATTAAGTGAGTTCATGATAATAAAGCATATAACTTTTAACAGATGGTGATTATTATTATAAGCCAATTTAAATATCTCCTAAAAAAAAAAAAACAACCCAAAGTTTAAAGACAAAATAAAAACTGAGAGCCAGAGCAGAGGCCTCTCCCGTTTCTGGACTAGGACCTTACCTCTCCTTTAGTGCTGAAGCACAGACCACTCCCTCCCCTGGTGCAGTGAGGACATCTGCAAGGTTTACGGAGAAGCCTGACTCATGGAGAGGAAGTCGCCTCCACCAGGCTAATGTCCTGTCTGGGGTGGTTCAAAGATTTTGGAAATACCAGCTCTGATGTCCTCTGTAGTTTGCCACTTCACCTCCCACTCCCTCATCCATGACGACTCAACACTAGAGCCTGGCTTGGCCAGAGCACAAAGGCCATCCGAGTAGAAACATGGCCAAGGACATAGGGCAGTGGGGAAAAAAGCCAGGCAGGTCACTTGGGCTACCCCTACCCAAACCTGTACAAAGGGAGAGTATAATGTCATTCATAAGTGGAATGTAAGGAAAACACCACTCTTAGAAATAGAATAAACCGGTGGTTGACAGTGGCTGGGGGTGAGGGAACTGGAGAGATTTTGGTCAAAAGACACATACTTGCAGTTAGAAGTTAAGTAAGACCTAGAGAGCTAGTTAGTGCACAGCATGGTGATTACAGCCAACGGTACTGAATTACACACTTCAAAGCTGCTACGAGACTGGATCTTAAACGTTCTCACCGCAAAAAAAAAAAAAGAAAGAAATAATCATGTGACAGGATGGAGGTGTTAGCTAACACTATGGTGGTGATCATACTGCAGTATAAAACATATCAAGTCAACTCTCTGCACACCTTAAATTTACACAATATCATGTGTCAATTACATCACAATTAGTTTAAAAGAGTTCTTCCACCATCTCTACTTTCATTTGTCTCTTAAAACTTTCTAAATATACAGAATAATAAGAGCATCATCCTGTTCAGCAAGGCTCTTTTAAAATTATTTATTTTTCAGATGTCATTCTGGTGGCCCTGTGAAAGACAGGTAAGACAGGTATTATATTATCTACATGGCTAATAAGTAGGAAAGGCAGGATTCAAACAAAGTTCTTCCTTGAAAACAACTCTAAGACTTAAAGCCTAGAGATGAGAAAAATGCTAGCATCCTGGACAAAGTTAAGATTGTTCTATATATTTTTTTACTATACATAATATTCTTTATTTTGCATTTTTCATTGAAACAATATATATCTTGGAGGTCATCCCTTTACACGAAGTGTTTTGCAATTTTTTCAGCTGCATAATATTCCATTGCATGAATGTGTCATAGTTTACCAATTTCCATTCTTTTCTTTCCTTTAAAAAAATTTTTTTAAATTTTTAATTGAATTTATTGGGGTGGCATTGGTTAATAAGACCACACAGGTTTCAATTGCACAACTGCATAAGTCATCATCTGCATCCTGCATCCTGGGGTCACCACCCAAAGTCAAGTCTCTTTCATCACCATTTGCTGTCCCTTCTTTGACCTCTTCTACCTCCCCCATCCCCACCCCAGTGATTACCATATTGTTGTGGGGGCGGGGGGAAGGGGGGGATTTGCTTAACCCCTTCACCTTTCCTACCCAGCCCCGCAAAACCTCCTGTGTCCCAACAGCTGTCAGTCTGTTCTCTGTATCTATGATTTAAAGAAAGAAGGAAATCTTAGCTTTTGTGACAGCATGGACGGCCCTGGAGAGTATCATGCTAAGTAAAATACACCAGTCAGAGAAAGACAAATTCCATATGATTTCACTTATATGTAGAATGTAATGAACAAAATAACGAACAAAATAGAAACAGAATTTCTGATATGCTGAGCTTCTGTAGATAGCAGGAGCCAAATGAGATAGGCAGCTAACTTTGAACAGCTTACCAATGTGAAAAATAATTGGTGTATAGTGGCCTAAGGTATTACATTGTCATATCCTTCTTTTAGCTCTGAATTTCCCAGATCTGCTTAAGTATCTTTCTAGTCCCAGCCAGTTCAACTTGGACAGCCTCTAAATAAAATTAGAGTAGGCACTTTGTGTACAGGACTATTTGAAGCACAATGCTGACACCTAGTGTACTGACGGCATATTTTCCTTCATTCTATTTTTTACTTCTGTCCCTCCTTTCCCTACGTCCCTCCCTCCATCTGTCCTTCCTTCCCTTTTTCCCTGCGTCTTTCCTCCCTTTCAAGAATGGCTGTTTGCAGAGGCATAGATACATGAAACACACTGACAGCTGTCAGAGGGAGGAGGAAAGGGGAACTGGATGAAAGATGAAGGGATTAGCCAAGAAACATATACACGGAACACATAGACACAGACAACAGTGTGGTGATCGCCAGAGGAAAATGAGGGTGGGGGCTAGGTGGAGGTAAAGAGGGGGGAATGGAAACGGAAAGAGACTTTGCTTTGATGTTTTATGGAGTTGTACACTTGAAACCTGTATGGATTTGCAAACTAATGTCACCGATAAATTTAATTTTTTTAAATGAGTTAAGATATACCAACCATTGAAGATCTACAACACGTTAAGCATTGCGCTAAGCACTTTAAACATATTTATCTTCCTTAACTATAAGTAATTCTTTATGATCACCCCTATTTTGCAAAAAAAAAGAGAAGCTTAAAGAGTTTAGTCAAATGCCATTACTGCAAAAGTTAGGGTTCAGATGCAGATGTCTGACTCTGCAGTTAGAGCACTCAACCCCTATTTTTAAAGGAATCATGTTTTATTGGGCGGTTAAGTTCGTTTATATGCATTCACTTGTAGCACATATTTACACAGACTTCCCCCAAGACTATTGCTAAGAGTTAATGTAGGAAATGTGACAAATCTGAGGTCTGCAACTGAGCCAGCCCTTTTCTTGATTTAATAAATGTCTGCAGCAAGATGTCAGCCCTAGAGCTATCCACATGCTTGTTCTCATGCTCTCTCCGAGGGCAGGGGAGACTCCAGAGTCTCTGGGTAGGTTCTGGTGACCTCTGGTGTTTCCAAAGAACACTTATCCTGTGAGCAATATACAGTGCAGTGTAGTTCTTTGTGGGGGGGGGGGGGGGGGGGGGGGGTGTCTCTTCCCTCAAGTTGTCTTGTTTCTTCTTCCAGACTGAGTGCTCCGAGAACCCAAAGCACGCGCCTTTCTGTTTTGAAGGCAAAAAGCTTGGCATATGGTGGGCCCTCAATAAAACGCTGAATACATTGATGAGAGACTTGAGAATCTGTTATTTCTTTTCTAAAGTTATTTTCTATGCACCTGTTACTTAGAATGTACAGGTATTTGAGTACAGTTGCTTAGTGCCTGGTGTTAAGATTATGGTTGAGTACAATCCCCAAGGGAACTGCTTAGCTTCTCTCTCAGAAGACATGGTCCCCGGGGTGTGACAGTGCCTCTCCCCGAGAACTTTCGAGAGGAACTTTTATGTCCCTTTCTCTTCTCCCTTCGCTGTTCCACTGTTTCCAGTCTGATAGTAAGACTGTCAGCTCTGTTCATGCAGTGGGAGTAGAACAGTGGGAGGGGTAAGGAACAAGCTGTGTCGTGCTTTTCCGTCAGTTTGACCAAGCATAACTGTCTGCTCTCGGGGCTTCCCTTTTGGATCAGCCTGATTTTAGACTTTGGATTTAAATCTTTATAATTAGTAAACCTGAAAAGAGCCTGTCAAAATATTTTTAGACTGGTTCTTCTACAATAGTTTTACTCCCCACTTGGCTAGTATATAGTGGATCAGAGAAAATACTTTGAATAATTTCAATCTTCTTAATTTTATTGAGGCTTCTGTCCTTGCCCGGCATATGGTGAATCTTTGTGGTTGTTCCACATGGGCTTAAGAGACAATACATTCTACCAAGTAGTTTTATTTGGTTAATAATATTGTTCAAGTCTTCTACATCCTTACTCATTTTCTCTCAACTCATTCCGTCGTTATGAAAAAGTTCTTCTGAAATATCCAGCTATGATTGTGAATTTGTCAACTTCCCCTTCCCATTTTATCAGTTTTTTATTTTTGTATTTTGACTTTATTAGGTACAACAGAGTTAAGATCCTTATTTCCTCTTGATGAGTTAACAGGTCATAATGAAATGTCCCTGGTTACCCATGTTGGTCAGAGTATATTTTACATGACTAACACAGCCACTCCTCTTTCTCTGGATTTGTTTACATAAAATTGGATCTCGCTTTTTAATCCAATCTGACAATATCTACTTTTGATTGTGGTGTTTGGGCCATTTTCATTTAATATAATTATTCATGTAAACAGCATTTTTTATAGTTGTTTCTATTTGTCTCATCTGTTCTTTGTTCCTTTTCTCTTATCCTGACTTTATTGGGGTTCACTGCAGGGTTTTGTTTTGCTTTAATTATTTCCATTATTGGCTAATTACTGTTTGTTTTGTTATTCTTAGCAATTGCTAGTTTACAATATACAGTTTATCTTCAAACATTTTACCACTTCACATATCCTGTACTAGTAAGACCCTTACAATGCATACTTCCCATTCCCCACTCACACTGGTACTTCTTGCACTTTACTTTCTACATATGCTATGAATACCAAATACATTATTAATATTTTTTCTTTAAACAATTTTTTAAGATTGAACAAGGAAAACATCCTTTTTATTTACCATTTCCCACAGTCTCTTCTTTGTGTGGATTCAAATTTCCATCTGTTATTTTTTCTGCTGGGAAAACTTACTTTTCTTGTAGTATTGGTCTACCGACAATGGATTATCTCACCTTTTGTCTGTGTTTAAATTCAATTTTAAAAAGCCTGTTTTGGGGTCGAACATTTTGTTTACAACTTTTTTTCTCCTTTAGTACTTTAAAGACATCCTTCCATTGTGGTATAGCCTGCATAGTTCCTGGCAAATCAGTTGTCATTTTTATCTTTGTCTCTTTGTACTTATTTCCCCCACCCCCTCTGGTACAAATTTTCTTTGCATCAATCACTTTCAGCAATTTGATTATAATATGCTTTGCTGTGTGTGTGGTGGCTGTGTCTCAGTTCCCTCCCGAGAAAGGAGCTCCACCAAAAAAAAACATCTGACTTAGAAAACCATGGGGATGGCATCCTGAGACCAAAGGGCTGTGGTCAACTAAAAAGCCACTCTTAAAGGGCCAGCACTCAGGGCAGAAACAGCCAGTGAGAAGTGTCCAGACTTCATGTGCAAGGGTTTTATTTGCTAATCTTGAAGCACAGGCCGGAGGGGCAGGAGCCTGATGGGATACAGCACAGGGTGGTGACCTCGGACACTTACCTTCAGCTCTCCTCTGCCACACCCCCAAATGCCAGAATCTCCCAATGGGGAGGCTGCCACCCAGGGGTGCTCTTCTGGCTTCGGTGGACTGGACAGCTGATGTCCCCGGGTCCCACAGGACGTAATAGGAAAGACAGTTCTTGGCCACCAACACCCCCAGGGCACTACGAGGAGAAGAGACAAATACACTGGTCTTCCTGAGAAAGAGGCCCATTTGCTTGTCCTGGAGCTTTGGCCTGAGGTGTGCTCTCAGGAAACCTGGCCAAGAGCTGCCATCTTTGCACCCTCCCTTGCTACAGTTAGCCATTATCTCCCAAAAACGAGAGTTATGTGCTGGTCTGGTTTTTGCGAGTCCCTGGCTCTGGTGGCCAGCAGGGCTTACACTTGCAGACCCACAGGGCTGTATACATTTGCATACAGTGGGGCCTTGACTTACTAGTGTCCCGACTAATGAGTTTTTCGAGATACGAGCCTTCTCTCGGCCGATTTTTTGCTTTGAGTTGCGAGCTAAAATTCAGGTTATGAGCCAGCTTCAGATACCCTACCGCTAGTTGGAGCAGCGAACGTCACAGTGAACGCCACATCAGCCCAGCATCACGTCTCACTCGTTCATTTTGATTTGACATACGAGTAATTTGAGTTACGAGCTCCGTCACAGAACGAATTAAACTCGTAAGTCAAGGCCCCACTGTACTTTAAAAGCTGCTCCTTGTCTGCCCTTCAATCAGCCTGAATTAATCCAGGTGCTGACTGAGATCCTCCCCTTTGGGACACTGACAGGTCTTGACACATCCTCAAACTAAAATAGAATAGGTCGCTTGGACAATCACAAAGGTTTGAGAGAGACCAGAGCTAGAGCAGGGGAGAAAGATAAGGTTCATCTCCTAAACAAGGCCATTCCTTCAAGACTGGGAGAGGTGGTCATATCATCTAATGCATAGAAACCAACATAGACATGAAACTGGACCACTATCTTACACAAAAATTAATTCAAAATGGATTAAAGACTTGACTGTAAGAGTAAAACCATAAAACTCCAAAAAGAAAATATAGATGGTTAAGCTCCTTGACATCAGTCTTGGCGATGACTTTTTGGATCTCACTATAAAGCAAAGGTAACAAAAATAAATAATATGTAAACAAACAAGTGGGACTACATCAAATTAAAAAGCTTCTGAGCAGCAAAGGAAATCATCAACAAAATGAAAAGGCAACCTAATGAATGGGAGAAAATACAAACCATATATCTGCTAAGAAGCTAATATAAGAAATACACAAAAAACTCATACAACTCAAAGAAAAGATAATCTGAAAAGTGGGCAGGTTTGAGTATTTTTTCAAAGAAAACATACAGATGGCTAACAGGTACACAAAGAAATGCTCAGTATCACTAATCAGGGAAATGCAAATCAAAACCAAAATGAGATTATTACCTCACACCTATTGGAATGACTATTATCAAAAAGACAAGAAATAACAAGTGTTGGAGAGGATGTGGAGAAAAGGGAACCCTTATGCATTATTGGTGGGAATGAAAATTGGTATAGCCACTATGGAAAACAGAATGGACCCATTTCTGGCTATTTATACAAAGAAAATGAAAACACTAACTTGAAAAGATATTGTCACCATGTTCATTACAGCATTATTTACAATTGCCAAGATACAAAAACAACCTAAGAGTCCACTAATAGATAAATGTATAAAGATGTGGTATAAGCTTCCAGTTATAATGTAAGTCATGGGGATGTAATGTACAGCATGGTAGCTATAGTTAATAATACTATGTTGCATATTTGAAAACTGCTGAGAGTAAATTTTAAAAATCCTCATCACAAGAAAAAAAAATTCTAACTATATGCAGTGATAGATGTTAACTAGACTTATTGTAGTGATCATTTCACATATATACGAATATCTAATCATTATGTTGTACACCTGAAACCAATGTCATATGTCAATTATACCTCATAAAAAATCATG